>NC_090442.1:497888200-498191230 GCF_031143425.1 Pleurodeles waltl | reverse complement strand
CCTGACATCATATCAGAGAAATAATACTTAAAAGGATGGATAAGCTAAATAGTGAAATGGCCTGGCTACCATATTCTGCGATGCATTCCCTGAATGATGCAACAAAAATGTGATTACTAACTAAGTAGTTTTCACAATACACAATGACACACATCAGCGACAGAAAACTCCTGTTTTTAATTCCCACTTGTAGCCTTTCTTGAAATATAAATGTTTCTCTCTTAGTCTTATTAAAAAAATCATATAAAAAACCATCCAATAAAGGTCTAAACAATCACAATTGACAATAGATATTAAATGGCAAGGAAATGAAAACAAACTACAGCATGCTTTTCTAAAAGTAAAAGCAAATGCTTTTAGTCCTTAGTCTGGTAGTCCAGAGACTACAAAAAGGTTAGAAATGTCCTACTTATACTTTGTCATCCAATGTTGTTAATTGATACAGCATTGTAGTTATTATGTTAAATAAGATGCAAATAAATAAATAAATAAGTTATATTAGATAAACAGTACAAGTGATACATATATACCTTGTGTGTCTGGTATAACACACAGAGCTTCAAATGTAAGTGGGCACTAGCTACAATTGTAAATAATTCCAAAGAGCAGGTATTTTTAGAAAGTTACCAACATGTCCCCAGGTCGATGCAGACAATAGAAAACAACATAAGGAGCAATTAAAACATCATGGCATAATATCACTATCACAATTCTAAACCTCGTGAAAATGAATGAGTTGTACACAACGATAATATCATGAAGTGTTTTGTTAAACTTCCATGCCTTATACTTAATGTAACACCTATTCCTGAAAATAAATTGACTCTCCCTCATCCTTCAGCATTGTTTACTGATAAATACATAAACAAAAGTCAAGCAAATGAAGAACCTTTACCTGGAGGATCACTAACACAATATTGTAGTATAAAATATTATTGCCAAAAAAGTCATGTCAGAAATATCATTTAAGCATATTAATATGTTCCTTTACCTTTACCAGTAAGTACAAAAATATCAAAAAAATATCGCTAACACTAATATTGTCAAAAAGCTTATATTAAAAAAAATATATTAATATATATACAGTTTAAAGTAGTAAATCTTACATATTAAAATATATAAAATGAGTATAATGAAAATTAAATAGATCCCACAAACAGTCATAAAAATATATCAAAACATATTTATATAAACACACACACACACAAAATAGATTCACAAATAAAAAACATAAAAATATAAACAATTTAATTATGAACTATATTAATTAATTTAGCCAATAAATAAAATATAAAAATGAAATCCCAAAAAACACATTTACTAAAAATACTATAGATATTAAAACATGTAAAAATAAAAACAAATAATGCAAAATATAATAACTAAGCACATAATACTATCAAATGTATTTAACCAATATTAGTACAAGGATTGGAGTCTAGGAATACTAGATATTATATTCACACTCCAGTTTATACAGCAGTAAGGAAAGTGTTGGACTTTGTAGGGGTTAGATTTACAATTCCTACTCCAGTTCAGTTTGACAACAATAGGAAAAGAGCTGGACTTCTGAGGTGTTAAATTTATGATTCCCACTCCAGTCAGAGCAACCATAGGGAAAGTGTTGGACTTTGGAGGGGTCACTTTTGCTATTCCTAATCCAGTCTGTGCAACAATAGGGAAAGCATTGGACGTCAGAGGGGTTACATTCACTATTCCCTCTATTTGTTTTGAAGGTCTTAGAACATGGTTATTTTACAAAAATGCTTGTTTTAAGTACCCCTCATAATGCACACTCTATTCCCTTTCCACTGGCCCTTAAGCTCACCTCATGCACTGCTTTCCTTATAATGATTAACATGGTATGCCTCTTTGATGGTTGGAAAATTTTCAGCTTACACCCCCTCAGTCTTACTGACCATGTTCTGCCCCTGAGTCTGAAGAACAGTAAGTAAAATGTTGGATTTCAGAGGAGTTAGATTTACTATTCCTACTCCATTCTAAGTGACAGTAGGAAAAGTACTTCAATTCAAATGGTTACATATATGAATAACCCTATTAATGTAGAAAACACAATAACTTCTTAATATACACATTAGTAATTAGACTTAAAATATATATAAAAAATTATTAAATATATAAATACAAAAATAAATGAATTTTTTTTAATTACAACTAACAAATTCAACTTTCCCTAACTTACAAAAAGATTAACTAATTAGTAATAGATTTCATTTCAATATAATACACGAAGGCAAGCCAAATAACAACTATCATAGCACAAACAAACTTTCACAATCACTTACCATAAAATAAATTGAAAATGTTAAAAGTTTAAACAAATATGTACATACTTAATTACCAACTACTAAATTACATGTATATATTAATTATTATAAAACAGATTACCTTCCTAACAAATCCATCTAAATAATGGAAACACAACATTTAAAAATGCATATGTAATACGCATAAAAATGCTAAAATATATAGGAAAAATAAATTTAACAGTAAAACAATCACACAATTATTAATAACTTGATTAATTTGATATAGCAATCAAATCACATGTAATGTAAAAACAATCAAAATTAAATTACAATTATTTTATGCAACTTCCACCCTATGCCCTTAAAAACATCACAGCCTGCACCTAAAATATAACTATGATAAATCAGTGTTAAACTATTTGCATAGTTAAGAATCAATTACATAATTAAGAACTAATACATAACTGTAAATTAATTACTTACTAAACCTTCTGCCCTACACCATACAAACCAAGCAGCCCACAACTAAAATAAATCAGTAGTAAACAATTTATATAATTAATAATACATTAAATAATAATGAAAAAAGAAAAGTTAAATGTTTATTAATTATTACCCTTACAAACCCTTCAGACAGCACCTAAATATAACTATAATAAAGCAATATTAAATAATTTAAATAATTAAAATACATCAAATATCTACTTAACTAATAGGTAATTGTTAATTACTTAATTAACTTCCCACCCTATCCCCCTACAAACCCAACAACCCGCTACAACACTATAAATTACTAGTAACAAATAAAACAAGAAATTCTACATCACTGAAAATTACATACAGTCGGGCTTATTTATGAGAGGCTTGCACTGCCGGAGCATCACTTTTTCTAATGCTCTGGCATTGCAAATCTCTCAACCATATATATGAGGCCGTGGCTTTGAATGGCCTCATAGATATGGAGTGAGACAAAGCAGCGCACGTCACTGCCTTGCCTTACTCTCTGCCAGGAAGGCATTCCATAGGTGTAGTGGTGGATTTTTCCACCGCACACATTCTGCAGCACACATGGTAAGAGGAAAATGCTTCTCAGGATTGCTTTTGTTCAGGATGGTGCTCCCTCCTGCACAAAAACAATCATGAAGGCAACGCAGACACCCTTACACCATGGTAGCCAATTGTGCACCAGTGCAGGGGAAGGACAGGAATGTACCATATTACATAAATATGGTGCATTCCTGCCCTTTCCTGCACTTTCGCAGAAGACTTTCAATGCTGCTCTACGCCAATTCTCCATATATGTTTTAAAAAATGAAAAACAATTATATAAACAATAGTAACACATAAAATTAATATATTAACTAAAAAACATACAAATAATTTAAAAACAATATTGTCATCACTATTACTGAAAACCATATTAAAACCAACAATATTCATAAAAATTATATTCTGTACCCAAAAAAATTGTATTACTTGTCACCAATTTTTTTTGCATCATGATATTTTTTAATCACAACATGCTTTTCCACTATTTCAACATTTTTAACTCAAATATTTTGTCTAAATGCTGACCTGAGTTACTAACCTTGCGTAAGTGTCTTAAAGGAAGACACAGCACTTCTTTGATCTGGACTTATATTCCATTCTAAAATGCCAGTTGTAATATGGTTCCTGAGGTATATGATGATGAATGTTTTAGTAATAATATAAAATAAGCTGCTAGGCTGCAAGAGGATGCGCTGTGTGTGCTCCAAGACTGAGCCTTGTGTGAGTATATTACACCTTACCTGGCTGCAGGGGAAGATGCTTCTCTCACTATGTGCTAGTTGAGGAAACCTTATGACCGCTCTAGTGTCATGCTGGGGAGTTACTTTCCAATTTGATGTATGACTTATGTTCAGACTGTAGGGCTCAGGAAATATACTATAGGTTAGCTTGCCGTTGGAAAACTAAAACGACTTGGATTAATACAAGTATATTACCACTAAGTCAAGGGTGGCCATGTATGTTTGTTTCACTTCAAAACGTGCGTTAACAAGATGCATGACCGAAATAAAACGACTCTGTATTCCTAGTGACTTCTATATTCGTCATATACTAACAATACTTCAATTGCTTGTAAAAGGAAGGGATAGTAATTGTCAGTGCAACTGATTATCCAGTCCGTAGCTCTACACAATCAGCTTTCAGCAAATCCACGAGGTAGCATTTTCACCTTTGTTAAAGAAATGTGCTAACGTCAAAGTAATCTTTTCTCTTTACATAAATACATGGAAAACAGATGTATTTGACATGCAGTTTCAATACCATATTTTGTAGAGTTCCTAAATCTTTCTGTTTCCTGATTTCTATTATTTGCTAAGCTCCTTACATATTACGAAGCCAAACCCGCCATGGCGTGGAGCCAACAGCCAAGCAACGCATAGCTAGGCGGTGACAGATTCACATTATGGAACACAGCTTGTTGAGGCTCATCCATTCTCTTTCAGTGGTGTATAGACGCTTCCTTGCAGATCATAACCGAGTGGAATGAGTGGATTAACGTGAGAAAACCATAGCTATTCAGGTGCGCTCGGCTTCTTTGTAGTTTTTAAGCAGCATCTTCCTGACGGTCCATCGGCATAATGTTCCAACGTCAATAGTCACCAGCAGCATAAAATCCCTCCTTTTCAATTACCCTGTTGTGATCTGCAAATACCCTGCGGATCGCGCTTTGCTATTGTTATACAAAGCGTTCATTAGAACTTTCTCACGCATAGATTACAAAAACATGTTCACTTTATCGTAACTTAACATGTAATTCATGAAACATTATATAGCTATATGATACTATACGACATTCTGGATGGCATAATGTGAGTACAGATGCCTCTCTATGTTTTTCTGCAAATTAGCACAAGCTAAGAGGATACGAGGAGTAAGTAGAATTGGGCGAAAGCCCGGCCTCTACCACAGCTCCCAAACCACACCCCATATTCCATTGCCTGAGACAATAATAATCTCACCAGCTTAGAGGGCAGCTGAGCAGGCTAAAGAACTCAAGATGATATCAGCATGGCATTGGAGCTACACCCATGCTAACGTTTTGCAATTTCTTGACATATGTTTTTACTTTTCCCTATATTTTGCAGTTGGGATACTCCATGGGAAGCCCGCAAAATTACAGCTCGCTATATAGGACACCTCCTGGAACGCATAGCGTGTTGCAAAATGAGTATAACGTACACCAGAATGAATGTACTATGTGCCAAAATAAATATGATACCTGGCAGAGTGACTCTGACTTGAACCAAAACAAATATGAAACCAGGCAAAGTGAATATGCTACTTAATGATGATTATGAATAACTCACACTCAGAGTTGAATAAGAGATATACTGAAATATACATCAATCATACTGAAATAAATATGGCCCTCACTGTAAATAATAAAGCAGTCACTGAAACACATTCAATATTTGTCTAAAAGAATTAGACATTTCTTGAAATGACTGACATATGCCAAGAGGAATATGACACACATTGGAATGAATATGACAGCTTGAAATGAATATAAGGTACTGAAATGAAAATGCATTATTCTGAAAGGAATATAATGTGCAATGAACAATACACTTATAAAAAAATGAATATGGTTTGCATTGAAAGTAATATGATACACATTGACATGATTATAATATGTGTTGCAATTGGTATGAGTCATGTTAAAATCAATATCATGCGTTAATATGAATGAGACATCTATTGAAAGGAATATGACACATGCTAAGATGAATATGACATGAAATGAATATGAGCCCTTTTGAAATGAACTCAACATGCCTTAAACTGAATTTGGCCAATGCTGACATTAAAATGAAACTTGTCAAAATGAATGTTATGCTTTGAAATCAATATGATACACAGCAACATGAATATTACATATATTGAAATGAATTTGACCTATGTTGAAATGGATATGACCCATATTAAAATTATAATGTCAGGTGTTAAGATGAATATGACATTACCTGACACGAATATACCATTCATTTAAAGCAGTATGACACATGTAAAGATTTATAAGAACCATTTTCAAATGAAAATGATATCTGATGAAGTTGATATGACCCATATCAAAATTAATATGACATTCATTAAAATTAATATGACACTTATTGAAATGGATATGAAACTATATGAGATAAATATAGCATGCTTTGAAATGAATAAAGCACATATCGAAATAAACAAAAGCCATGTGTAAATTAAAATGCTTACTGTTTAAATATGGCTTGCCTCAAATTGATGTTGATTTGCTTTAAAATTAACAATACATATTGAAATTAATATTACATATTCTGAAAGGATATGGTATGACCACAAATTAATTAACTAAAATAAATATATGTTTTCGACTATGTGCTACATTTAGTTTTTGCCGGCTTTTGGACCCTGAGCACTTTACCACTGCTGACCAGTGCTAAAGTGCAAGTGCTCTCTGTCTAAATTGACCTGATGATTGGTTTATCCATAATTGGCATAGTTGTTTTACCTGTAAGTCCCTAGTGTAGTGCAACATGTGTGCCCAGGACCTGTAAATCAAATGCTAGTATTGGGCCTGCAGCACTGATTGTGCCACCCATATGAGTAGCCCTGTCAACATGTTTCAGACCTGTTACTGCAGTGTCTGTGTGTGCAGTTTTAAAATGCCATTTCAACCTAGCAAGTGCACCCACTTGCCAGGCCCAAAGCTTCCCTTTTACTACATGTAAGGTGCCCCTAAGGTAGGCCCAAGGCCGCCCCATGGGCAGGGTGCAGTGTATTTAAAAGGTAGGACATATATTGGGGTATTTACATGTCCTGACAATGAAATACTGCTGTAGGAAAGTACCATCTTCCTTGGCATGTTACCCCCAATTTTACCTGTATGGCAGTATGTTTTTGCCTGTCTCACTGGGATCCTGCTGGTCAGGACCCCAGTGCTCATAGTTTATGGCCTAATGTGTGTGTTTGTGTAGTGCTTGACTGTGTCACTGAGGCTCTGCTAACCAAAACCTCAGTGCTTATGCTCTCTCTGCTTTTAAATTTGTCACTGTAGGCTAGTGACTTCATTTACCAATTTCAATTGGCACACTGGACCCCCCAAATAAGTCCGTAGTATATGGTACCTAGGTTCCCAGGGCATTGGGGTTCCAGGAGATCCATATGGGCTGAAGCATTTCTTTTGCCACCCATAGGGAGCTCAGACAAACTCTTGCACAGGCCTGTTATTGCGGCCTGCGTGAAATAGTGCACACACAATTTCACAGCCATTTTCACTGCACTTAAGTAACTTATAAGTCACCAATATGTCTAACCCTCACTTGCTGAAGGTTAGGTGCAAAGTTACTAAGTGTGAGGAAACCCTTGCACTAGTTAAGGTGCCCCCACATAGTTCAGGGCCATTTCTAGGGACTTTGTGAGTGCGGGGACACCATTACACGCGTGCACTACATATAGGTCAATACCTATGTGTAGCTTCACAATGGTCACTCCAAATATTCCCATGTAACATGTCTAAGATCATGGAATTGTCCCCCCATTCCAAATCTGGTATTGGGGAGCCAATTCCATGCATCCTGGGGTTTCCAGCATGGACCCCCAGTACTGCCAAACCAGCTCTCTAAGGCTTGCACTGCAGCTACTGCTGCTGCCACCTCACAGACAGGGTTCTGCCCTCCTGGGGTCTGTGCAGCTCAGTCCCAGGAAGGTAGAAAAAAGCATTTACTCTGAGAGCATAGTGTTACACCCTCTCCCTTTTGAAATAGGTGTTACAAGGTGGGGAGGGGTAGCCTCCCCCAGCCTCTGGAAATGCTTTGAAGGGCACAGATGGTGCCCTCCTTGTATAAACCAGTCTACGCCGGTTCAGAGACCCCTTGTCCCCTGCTCTGGTGCAAAACTGGACAAAGGAAAGGGGAGTGACCACTACCCTGTCCATCACCACCCCAGGGGTGGTGCCCAGAGCTCCTCCAGTGTGTCCCAGGCTTCAGCCATTGTGGGGGGACTCTGTAGGGCTCTGAGTATCCAGTGCCAGCAGGCGACATCAGAGACCCCTCCTGATAGGTCCTTACCTGATGAGGTAGCCAATCCCCCTCTCAGGGCTTTTTATGGTCTCTCCTGTGGGTTCTCTTCAGAATCTGCTTCCAAGTTTTCTTCAGCAATCCTATGCAACTACTATTTCACCCTCTGACCTTGGATCAACCGCAGCCTGCTCCAGGAACCGCTGTAACAACAACAAAGTATCCACAAGGGATACTTTTCTTCTGCAACTTCAGCTCCAGCCAACAACTGCAACAGTTTCCACGGTGTGCACGCTCTGGGGACTTCCTGTCTTTATCCTGCACCAGAAGGACCGAAGAAATCTAACGTGAGATGACAGAGTCACTCCCCTGCTCACCAGGCACCTTCCAAGATGACGACCGGTACCCTTGGACTTCTCTCACAGAGACAAGGGTGCTCCTAAGGACACAGAGGGTGGACCCCATCGACATAGGCTGTCCTGAGGTCCTGCTGATGCAATTTGGAGGAGGTAGGACCTTGCCTTCCCTGAGAGTGACAGTACCCCTGTGTACTGCATCTTCTTCACCTCCTGAGGCCTCTGTGCACTATTTGCAGAATTTCTTCGTGCACACCCTGACCCAGGTCCCCAGCACTCCATCCTGTGACGCTCAACTCTCTGAGTTGTTCTCTTTGTAGGTTAGAAGCATGTGTTTAAAGGAGTGTTTTGTGGTACAGGTACATACCACCGAAAACCTTCTCTGAAGTGACATGAGTCTGCATTTGCTAGGCCACATGTCCACACATGCACAGGGAAGATACTTTCCGTGCCCACCATGCCAGCCCTTTCATTGTCACTCAAGTGTAAGGGTGAAGTCTGTACTATGATAGTTGCATGTAGGGACTGTATGTATTGAGTCAATGTTGCAGAGTGTAAATGTGTTTGTCCAGACAGGCCTAACAAGTTTACCCTTCAGAAACCACATTGCTGTGTGGTGTTTCATTGGGGCTCACATCACAGTACATGTTGCTGGAGCATCGAATACCTGATGTCATTAGGCTTGCTTAGTCATTGTAGGCCTTGAGCAGGGTAGTGGGTTAGTCTGCAGATGAATCCAAGAGTGTGTAGTTATGTCCCTGTACTTTTTGGCATGTGCTTCACACTTGTGGTGTGTTGACAAATTGCCCATTTTATGCTTGGTGTTTCTGACGTGTGTGACACAACCATTTGAGCAAAAACATGTGTTTGTAATCACTTGATTTGTCTCTTGCATCCATATAGGCAAACACCCATCAAAAGAAAGAGATTTGGAGAGCCATCGCCCAGGAGGTGCAGACCCTGGGGTTCCATAGTCAGCAAAGTGCCCACTGTTGCAAGAGGTGGAAGGACCTGAGGTGCTGGGCCAGAAGATCTCAGAGGTACAGACAGGGATGTCCTCCCAACGTGGGCGGGCACACCTCGATGCGTGATCCCCCTAGGGGCCCGCATTTTGGCAGTAGCATACCCAGACCTTGATGGGCATTTGCAGGGAGCACAGCAGCCACAATGAGTACAGGATGTATTACTGCCTGTCACACAGCAAAGTTAATGTGTTAGGTTCTGACATCTCCCCCTGATGACTGGGGATGGACCATGTGTGACACACAAGATGAGTAACTGTTTGTGTAGATATGTAATTTGGTGCATATTGATGTGCCTTGCCTAGTAGCCCAGGGACTTAGATCACAACTGAGTACAATCCACAACACATTGCTTTGTACAGTGATCAATCAAGGAAGGTTTGTTTTTGTAGTGGGTCTAAATTCTATGCAACAGACCACTACTCCTCAGTTTTATAGTCCAAAGAAAAAGAAGTGATGGATCACTCTCCTCAGCCATGTGTCTGGTTAAGTGAGTAAACTGGCATCTGCTCCCAAGAGGTCACTGTTTTCAGTGTGTGATGAGTGCTGGTGCCTCACTACTGTCTGACATGTGAAGGTGGCATCACACATGTGACAGAGCATAAATTGTTCTTTGGGTGCAGCTACAGATCAAAACTTTCCCTTGGTAAGTGGGGAATGTCCATTGACATGATTTATGTCCCTGTTTCACTGTTGCCAAAATTCCTTGTGCTGGTATGTTAGCATATGTCCCATTCTCTTTTAACAAAATGTGTACACTGCAGTTTCATGCTTCGTCTACCTGTGTTCACAGGAAGATTTCTGTATTCCCTCACATATAGTTGCATGCCAACCTGTCTTTGGAATTGGACATATGCAATGGGGCTACATTTTATGTGGTGCCACAGACAGGAGTGTGTCACCATTGATTGTTGGCTCACACATACTCTCACCTGTAATTTCATGTCATTTGGCATGTACAACTTCAGTAGCAATGAGAGATATGACATGTAGGACTAGAGGTTTTACACACAATGTCCATTTCCATGCCATTGATGTGGCAGCAAGTGGCAAAGTGCACTGCACATGTTAAATAGGAAAGATTTGTTGCCTGACGGTTGGCACACATCATGGAGTGACTTGCAGTTTTGTTGGAATCACATGTGGTTGGGTAGAACCATTCATCCACTGACATCTGGGTTTGCAGGACCAAAATGGAGACAGTGATGTAGCTTTCCATTGGGCAACATGTCCAGGGCCTTCTACAAGTTCTTGCAAATCCCTGGGCCTCTTCAATATACAAAGAACTAATGGCTTCTACTGATGCAATCAGAGTTTGTCATTGTAAGGGGTGCCATATAGTAATGGTGATTTACCGGGGGCTAGCTGTTTCATTTTGTTATGTATTTTAGCAACATATCTCCCTGTCAATTTGCACATTTTGACTACAATGTACATTTCCATGCCAAATATGTAGTATATCTGAGCAACATTAGTACTACCTCCATGACTCAATTAGGACAATTTACACATGTTGAATTATTGTGCATTGTTGACATGTTTCCAGTGTGACATGAGTATGTCCATGTCACCTTCTTCAGGATACTGTACTGCTGTCAGCAACATGGCAGGATTTGGAGCATCATTTCTTATTGTTGTGTTATTGAGTATGTGACAAATAGATGTCTGCATGACCTTGTGTGGGATATGTTGGAATGAACTTGGCGTTGGCCTACTATTGTATGACAACAGGTAACAGGTATGCTCCATGAGGCAAAGCATTGAAGGTGATATGGTCTTCTACTTGTTCAATGGTTATTATGATTGCACAACTTCACCCCTGCAATTGGAGATCTGAGAACTGATTTTTCTGTGGGCAACTGTTGACAGTCCATATGACATACATGCATATGTATGATTCATGTAGGGGCCACCTTGAAGTAGTTTGTTGCTGGGGCATACTTGACATCATGGTACTGTTTGTTAAATCACAGCTTTTGTTCAGGTGTGATCAGGAACATGTAGAGACCCTATTCCCCTTTGTATTTGAAGCATCGTCCCAGGCAGGTGAAGGAGACAGGGCAAAACCAAGTGGGGAAGCATCTGACCACGGTACCTCCAGTCATAACACCACCGACACGGAGGGCCCCAGTGGCCCAGAAGGTGAGGGGAGTGCCACCGAGGACACAGGATCAACCTCGTCATCTTTAGAATCTACCTCTAGTGGCCACTCACTAGTGGTGGGGGACCCATCAGGACCTGTTCCTGTACCGTCCTTGTCCGCCACCCCCAGTACTAGCACCACCCTTCCTCTTTGCTCCTTACCCAGTTGGCCATGCCCACTCACCTAAGAGGGTGGGTGTCTCCTTTGCCCTAGGTACTTCAGTGCCAGCCCCTGTTACTCCTGCTGCCCTGAGTGAGAAGGCTATTGACCTCCTGAGGAGTATCAAGAAATCAATAGCCTTCTGTGGGGCAGACTGCCATTGTGAATACCATCCAGGGGTTGGTAAGCCAACTTCAGACAAATGCTTTCCTGGAAGACATTCATAGTGACATGTCAATCAATCAATCAATCAGGAATTTGTAAAGTCCACTACTCACCCGTGAGGGTCTCAAGGCGCTGAGGAGGGGGGGAGAAAGAGAGAGTGTTCCTACTGCTCAAACAGCCAGGTCTTGAGAAGTTTCCTGAAGGTAAGAAGGTCTTTGGTCTGGTGCAGGTGGGTTGGAAGAGTGTTCCAGGTTTTGGTGGTGAGGTGCAAGAATGATCTACCGCTGGTTGTAGTTCTGCGGACGCGTGGGATGCTTGCGAGGGTGAGGTCGGCGGAGCAGAGATGCCGGGTTAGGGTGTAGAATGAGAGCGGTCTGTTGAGGTATTCTGGTCCGGTGTTGTGCAGTGCTTTGTGAGTGTGGGTGAGGAGTTTGAAGGTGATTCTTTTGTTGACTGGGAGCCAGTGCAGGTTTCTCAGGTGGTCTGTGATGTGGCAGTGGCGGGGGATGTCCAAGATGAGGCGTGCAGAGGCGTTCTGGATGCAGTGCAGCCTCTTCTGGAGTTTGGCTGTGGTTCCTGCGTAGAGGACATTGCCGAAGTCCAGTTTGCTGCTTATGAGGGCTTGGGTGGCTGTTCTTCTGGTTTCTGTGGGTATCTATTTGTAGATCTTTCGGAGCATGCGGAGGGTGTTGAAGCAGGAGGAGGAGATGGCGTTGACTTGTTGGGTCATGGATAATGGGGAGTCCAAGATGAATCCTAGGTTGCGTGCATTGTCGGTGGGAGTCAGAGCAGCTTCTAGAATGGCAGGCCACCAGGAGTCATCCCATGCGGAGGGGGTGGAGCCGAAGATGAGGACTTCCATCTTCGGAATTGAGTTTGAGGCACCCATTCGGTGATGGCCTTCATTCATTCGTGGAGGTTGGTCTTGGCAGAGTCATTGGTGAGGTATAGGATCAGCTGGGTGTCGTTGGCATATGAGATGATGTTGAGGTTGTGGGATCGGGTTATATTAGCAATCAGGGCCATGTAGATGTTGAAGAGGGTCAGGTTGAGGGACGAACCCTGGGGTACGGTGCAGATGAGCGGAATGGGGGGAGGCGGACTGTCTGGGTTCTGCCGGTGAGAAAGGAGGTGACCCAGTCCAGGGCTCTGTCGCGGATTCCTGCATTGCTGGGGCGTGAGCGTAGGGTGTGGTGGCAGATGGTGTTGAACGCGGCCGAGAAGTCCAGGAGGATGAGGGCCACGGTTTCGCCTTTGTCCAGTATGGTTCTGATGTCGTCGGTGGCGGCGATGAGGGTGATTTTGGTACTGTGGTTGCTGCAGAAACCAGATTGGGAAGGGTCCAGGGTGCAGTTTTCCTCGAGGAAGCGGGTTAGTTGTCTGTTGACAGCCTTCTCTATGAATTTTGCCGGGAAGGGGAGCAGGGTGATAGGCCAGAAGTTCTTGAGGTCCTTTGGGTCTGCCTTGGATTTATTGAGGAGGGCGTTGATCTCGGCGTGTTTCCAGCTCTCCGGGAAGGTGGCAAACTCGAAGGAGCTGTTGATGATCTTCCATAGTCGGGGTGCAATTACGGAGCTTGCTTTGTTGAGGATGTGGTGAGTGCAGGGGTCATATGGAGAGCCGGAGTGGATGGTGTGCATGATTTCGATGGTGTCTGGCCTACAGAAATCTTTTCAGGCTCTGGCCTTCTCAATGATGACAGCAATCTATTCCCAATCCTCCCTCCCACATCCTCTCTCCTCCCTATCCAAATTCCCTATTCCACTACTTGTCCTAAGCACACAGACACATCCGCATGCACCAACCTCAACACACACAAGCAGCACACGCAGCACACAGCGACACAAACTCTAGCAGGCACACCGGCAGGCAGGCACTCAACATTCACCCACAGACAGCACATCAGCCACCATTTCAACAGACACTCCCACTGACCCACACACCACATCCACCATTCTCATAGACACCACCACAACACCCAGTGACACACCCATCACACCCACCATACACCCAGACAACACCTGTGAAAAAGTAGCCTCCTTTTAGCATGGTTACCCCCACTTTTGGCTTGTTTGTGAGTGTATGTCAGTGTGTTTTTACTGTCTCACTAGGGTCCTGCTAGTCAGGACCCCAGTGCTCATAGTTTGTGGCCTACTGTGTGTGTTGTCAGCAGTGCTTAACTGTGTCACTAAAGTTCTGCTAACCAGAACTTCAGTGCTTATTCTCTCTCTGCTTCCAAATTAGTCACTATAGTTTAGTGACTTCATACGCCAATTCCAATTGGCACACTGGACCCCCCCTTATAAGTCCCTAGTATATGGTACCTAGGTACCCAGGGCATTGGGGTTCCAGGAGATCCTTATGGGCAGCAGCATTTGTTTTGCCACCCATATGGAGCTCCGACAAACCATTTCACAGCGCTGCCACTGCAGCCTGAATAAAATAGTGCACACACTATTTCACAGCCACTTAAGTAACTTATCAGTCACCTATACATCTAACCTTCATTTACTGAAGGTTATGTGTAAAGTTACTAAGTGTTAGGGCCCCCTTGCACTAGCAAAGGTGCCCCCACGCAGTCCTTCATGAGTGCGGGGCCACCATTACACATGTGTACTAAATATAGGTCAATACCTATATGTAGCTTCAAAATGGTAACTCCGAATATGGCCTTGTAAGGGGTGTAGGATCATGGAATTGTCCCCCCAATTCAAATATGGTATTGGGGGCCAATCCCATGCATCCTGTGGGCTCCACCATGGACCCCCAGTAATGCCAAACCAGCTCTCTGAGGCTTGCACTGCGGCTACACCTGCTGCCACCTCACAGACAGGGGTCTGAGAACTGAGAAGCCCAGTCCCAGGAAGGCAGAACAGAGCATTTCCTTTGGGAGGAGGGTGTTACGCCCTCTTCCTTTGGAAATAGGTGTTACAGGCTTGGAAGGGGTAGCTTTCCAGAGCCTCTGGAAATGTTTTACAGGGCACAGATAGTGCCCTCCTTGCATATGCCAGTCTACACTGGTTCAGGGACTCCCTGTCCCAGCTCTGGCGTGCAACTGGACAATGGGAAGGGGAATGACCACTCCCCGGTCAATCACCACTCCAGGGGTGGTGCCCAGAGCTCCTGCATTGAGTCCCTTGCGTTAGCCGTCTTGTTTTCCAAGGTGTGGGGACACTCTGGAGATCTCTGAGTGGCCAGTGCCAACAGGTGACATCAGAGACCCCTCCTGATAGGTGCATACCTGGGTAGGTAGCCGAAACTCTGGAGATCTCTGAGTGGCCAGTGCCAACAGGTGACATCAGAGACCCCTCCTGATAGGTGCATACCTGGGTAGGTAGCTAACACTCTGTAGATCTCTGAGTGGCCAGTGCCAACAGGTGACATCAGAGACCCCTCCTGATAGGTGCATACCTGGGTAGGTAGCCAATCCCCCTCTCATGGCTACTTAGGGTCTCTCCTGTGGGTTCCTCTTCAGATTTGGCTTGTAAGTTTCCACCAGGAATCCTCTGCAACAACTGCTTCATCCTCTGACCTCGGATCAACCACAGACTGCTCCATGAACAGCTGTAACTGCAGCAAAGTATCCAGAAAGGCTACTGCGACTTTACAACTTCAGCTCCAGCCAGCAAATGCAACAGTTTCCATGGTGTGCACACTCTGGGGACCCCCTGTCTTCACCCTGCACCAGAAAGACTGAAGAAATCTCCCATGGAGTGACAGAGTCACTTCCCTGCTCCGGCAGGCACCGTCTAAGATGACGACAGGTTCTCTGGGACTCCTCTCCTGATGACGAGGATGCTCCTTGGAACACAGGTGGTGGACCCCTTTGACACAGACTGTCCTAAGGTCCAGCTATCCTAATTTGGAGGAAGTAAGAGCTTGCCTTCACTGTTTGCGTCAGTACCCTGTGCACCAAATCATCTTCACGTCCTGAGGCCTCTGTGCACTATTTGCAAGAATCCTTCATGCACAGCCTGGCCCAGGTCCCCAGCACTCTATCCTGTGACGCTCAACATTGTTTGAACCAAGGCTTGTTGGACTAATCCAGAGCTACAACTCACCTGCATCCAAACTCTCCATGTGGGACATCCTTTGCATCATGCAGGAACCCACAGCCATCTCCTTTGGTGCTCTTCTGCAGACTTCTTCCAACCGGAAAATCCTCTTTTAGACCATCTTCTGGGTTGGCAGGTGCACCTGTCCTTCCTGGAATCTTCTGCAACTTCTGGACTTTGTCTCCTCTCTTTACAGGTCTTCAGGTCCAGGAATCCACAATTTGTTGCTTGCAGTCTTGCTTGGTTCTTGCAATAACTCTATTCACGACCTTTAGTGTGTCCTAAGGAAACTTGCAGTACTTTGCTCCTATTTTCCTGGGCTCTGGGGTGGGGTATTTTACCAACCTTTGTGGTTTTCTTATACTCCAAGTGCCCCTCTACACACTACACTTGCCTAGGAGAGAATTCATGATTCGCATTCCACTTTCTTACTATATGATTTGTGTTGCCCCAAGGCCTATTTCTTCCTATTGCATTCCATAGCATTTTCTATTCTTTGCACTATCCTATGACTATTTACTTACCTGATTTTGGTGTCTAGTGTATATATTGTGTATAATACTTACCTCCAGAAGGAGTATTGCCTCTAAGTTAATTTTGGTCTTGTGTCACTAAAATAAAGTACCTTTATTTTTGGTAACACTGAGTATTGTCTTTTATTATGTATAAGTACTGTGTAACTATAAGTGGTATTGCAGGAGCTTTGCATGCCTCCTAGTTCAGCCTAAGCTGCTCTGCTACAGCTACCTCTATCAGCCTAAGCTGCTAGAACACTACTACATTTCACTAATAGGGGATAACTGGACCTGGTATAAGGTATAAGTACCTAAGGTACCCACTACAAGCCAGGCCAGCCTCCTACAACAGCTCACAACCCACAACCCCACACGCCTCAGTCACCATACCTCCAGCCACCACCACAACACCCACAGACACATCCACCACATTTGCTGTTGTTTTTAATATCTGACTTTGTGGGAAGTGTTGGTCACCCAAGAAAAGGGTAGATGTTCACTGTATAGATATGTGGGTGTTGATCCAATTGGGGTGTCATTGCATTGTGTTATGCTTGCTAGGGTAAGTATTTCATCTTGTGTTGGCCAATGTCAGCATGTATGGTGTAGATTTGTCCCCTGATATAGACTGTACTTTCGTCTCATGTGCGGGAGCTAGAGTTTTGTTTGTCCACACATTGAGGGTGTTAAATTGTGGTAGCTTCCTTTGAATTTGACTGACCATGTGTCCACTTTGATGTGTGTACCTTACAGTTACATCATCTAAATGCCTGGACCATGCTGTTGCCGTTGTATGTGCTTTCTTGACTTGCACTTACACATTTGACAGCTAGGCATATCACTTGGCTCAAATATTGTTTGTCCCTGAGATACATGAAGGGTCAGTTCCTATGCAAATGCTGTTTTAGGGGCATGTGCAAAGGGAAATGTGTCCATGAATGCTCCTGATGTCGCCATCACTATTATGCAGGTATTGTTTGCATTGTGAGCTTTGGATATTAGTTTCACAACCTATTGTGCATCCCATTGACCTTCCATTGTGTTGCAATGTGGGTGCTGTGTGGGTCCATCGATGAGCAGCACCTGCGGCAGGACGTGTGTGTGATGGGCTCCATGGCGGCACAGGTCATGTAACACTGCCTGCAGGTGAGTTGCTTCCTTTATGCTTTCCGTTTCCACCTGCTAGGATGTGGTGGTTGGACTGCCACGGTCACGCTGGCGGTAGGCAACATCATAATGTTTCCATCTGAAACACCGGCTCCGTCGGCCTTTTTGGCCTTCTTCGACACCGCAGTGGTCTGCGCTGCCTGGTGGTGCTGGCGGGACTGCGGCAGTCTTTCCCTATGGGTCTGCCAGCATCGTAATACTGTGGTCTGACTGCCAAGCAGATGGCGGTCACACCGCCGCCATGGTGGTGCACAAACCGCCAAACTCGTAATGCGACCCTTTGAGAATATGTAACATTAATTTCAATATGTAATATTAATTTTAAAGCAAATCCACATAAGTTCAGAGCAAGCCATATTCATTTAAACAGCAGTCATATTCATTTAAACATGGCTTGTGTTCATTTCAATATTTGCGTAATTCATTTCAAAGCATGTTACATTTATCTCACAGTTTCATTTTCATTTCAAAAAGTGTGATATTCATGTTACAGAATGCCATATAACTTTTGATGTGGGTCATATTCATTTCAAAATGGCTCATATTCATCTTAGCATGTGTCAAATTCCTTTCTATGAATGTCATTCATTTCAATGGATGTCATATTCACCTTAACACCCTTGATAATAATTTTAACACGGGTCATATCCATTTCAACAAAGGTCATATTAATTTTAATATATGCAGTATCTATTTTGCTGTGTATCATATCAATTTCATAGCACAACATATTCATTTTGACAAGTTTCATTTTAATTTCAGCATTGGTCATATTCCGTTTAAGACATGTTGAATTCATTTTGGTGGAGCTCATATTTGTTTCAATGCATGTCATATTCATATTAGCATGTGTCATATTTCTTTTAATGGATGCTTCATTCATAATAATACATCTTAATTTTAACATAAATCATATCCATAGCAACATATATCGCAATCATGCCAATATACTTCATATCACTTTCAATGCAAGCCATATTCATTGTGATAAATGTCATGATTATTTTAACGTTACTCATATTAATTTTAAAACATGTCAAATTCATTTCAATGAAGGTCATATTGATTTCAACGTAGGTCATATTCATTTTACCATGTGTTATATTCTTTTCAATCAATGTTAAGTTTATTTCAATGGATGTCATATTCATATTAACACTTGTCATATTAATTTTAAGATGCAACGTATCAATTTTAACATATATCATAATAATTTGAATATTATCATATTAGTTTGAACATGTGTCATATTAATTTCAAGGCGTGCCATATTCATTTATACAAATCTCATGTGAATTTCAGCTGTGGTCATACTCATTTGAAGACATATCAACTTCAATTCAATGGGGTTGCATTAATTTCAACACAAGCCATATTCCTTTTCAATCATCTCCTATTCATTTCTGTGTGTCTCATATTCATTGCCATATCGGTAATATTCATTTCAACACAATTCAAATTCATTGCAACATGTTTAATGCTCATTTCAATGTACATTGTATTAGTTTCAATGTGCATTGTTTTCTTTTCAGAATATAATATATTCATTTCAATACTTTATATTATTTTCAATCTGCCATATTAATTTCAATGTAAGTCATATTTCTCTTGGCATAAGTCAATCATTTCAAGAAATGCCCCATTATTTTTGGTGAATCTTGTATTCATTTCAATGATTGCTTTATTGTTTACAGTGAGGGCCATATTATTTTCAGTATGATTTATATATATTTCAGTATATTTCTTATTCAATTTGCTGTGTGTGTTATTCATATTAATCACTAATTAGCATATTCATTCTGCCAGGTTTCATAATTGTTTTGGTTCAATTCAGATTCACTCTGCCAGGTATCATAATTATTTTGACACATAGTACATTCATTCTGGTGGGTGTCATATTCATTTTGCAGCACGCTATCCATTTCAGGAGGTGTCCAATATGGGGAGCTGTAAGTTTGACATGAACGGCTTCCCATAATACTCCAGAGTGTGGGTGGAGAACTCCCTAATGTAAAATAGATATAACATTTTAAAGGTTTTTTAAAGTTTACAATAATTTAGTAGACATATTTTATGTAACATAATTGTATATATTTTTTTTAAATGTTAAATGCTACAGCAGTATTCACTTAATTTTGAATTACGGAGCTGATTACGATACACTGCCAATAGGGTGGGGGTGAGGCTGTCGTCGAATTATGATGTTTCTGCTGGCCAATCCTTTAGAAACAGTGCATCAGGATTGGCCTAAGCTCCCCAATGCCACCACACACAAGCACACTCGGAATGCACACTGTGTGCATAGCAGACAGCGTGCATCCTGACGGTGCAGGCAGGAGGACCCCTGCACTGCCTTTTTGCCAGATTTTTCATGGTGGGGAAGCCGCCATAAAAAGGCTAGAGGAAAGTGAAGTTATGATCAGCACAGCACAGCAGTGCCGAACTCAGCCCCGCCGTGGCTGACGATGACTTCGACCGCCGCCAACCCTTCGGGATCCCTTATCCCAACGTAGGTTGCATTCTCCTGGTGGTCGGATCACTGCCAAACCTTTGGAATCCCTGATCGTGGCAGAGGCAGGGGTCTCCTGGCGGTTCGACCGCCAGGATCATAATCTGGTGGTTGGACCACCAGGAGTGCAGTGGTCTGACCGTCACCACATGTTTGGCATTCGATGGACCGCCAAACTCATAATCAGGCCCTAAATCTTTAATTATTCAAATATATTACATTAAATATAATTATATTTCTGAAGTTTAAGTTAAAAAATTAATTTCCACGTGAAGTAAAACATTCATTTTTATGCATTAATGACTATTTAAAGTGTTGTGTAGAATTAATTGAAAGTAATAAAAAAATTCAATAGATCTTAATGTTTAATTTACAAATTAAAAAAAAATGTGTAAAAATATTTTATAATTTTATAAAAATGTATTATTTTAGACTTAATATTAATTTATATTTATTTATATTTTTTAACTATTTTAAATAATGTAATTAAATTTCACATTATATCCCCATACCTTCATCAATCTTAATGGGAGGTGCTGCAATACCAATGTTTGGTCATGTGTGATGCTGTACTTACTATTGTTTCTTTATTGGCATTAGTAACTTACGCTCCTATATTTGTCTCTACCGCCTATTTCTAGAGGTGGAGATGTGTAAATCTACACTTTGGAGTAACTTTACACTATTTTGTTGTGACTAGCCAAGAATAATAATGTAACTAAAAAGCATAAAAAAAAGTACACATAATTACTGACAAATGTAAGGTAGTCTTGAGAAAAGCCTCGATATTTATCTGAAAACATATCTTACAGTAACATAATTTAGTGTAATATGACATGTGGGACCGAAGAATATTTGGACATTTAGATGAGAACTCGAGCCCAAACTTTCAGCATAAGCTCTGGGTATTTGATGAGGATGAATGGAACTTTGATGACATGAAAATTGAGGAATACAGACATGAAATAAAGCATGAATGTCATTCTCTGCATCTCCAGTAGATAGAGCCAGTGCTGAATTGAAGAGTGACATTCTTGTTTAGGTCTCATCAGACAGCACCTGTGCTGTCTCTTTGAGACCTTTTGTTTTCAGTCAATGTGCTTAGAGACAACCCAGTACTTACCATTGATTGCCCCTCACCTGTGGCCCTAACACAAAAGTGATATAACATGAGCTGAATCATAGCTCTTTTGTTTCTGACGCCACCCTACCTCTGTGTTGCCTCCACCTCCATCCATATTGCCTCCCACCCCACCCTCCTCACCAGCAATAAAAAAAGATCTATGATGCAGCCAGTGCTGGTGGTGTCAAATTGCTATTTTGTGACTTTCATCCATGTTGGCTAAATCTATGTTGGGAAAGTAAAGTCATAAACTGAGTTTCCCAAGAAACAATGAAGTGACAACGAAAGAAAAAAATGGTATCTCAAATTAAGTTGCCAGTCAGTATTCAGGAAATAGTTGGAATGTCATGCTGTAAGTCTGGGTTGTGAATACAGAAAATCATATAGAATTACTGGCTGCATTTCCTTGAGGCCGACAGAGGAAATAATAATTATTATTATTTAATGGCGAACCTTACTCTGATATGTGTTTGTGCTTTCTGTTAAAGAAACTTGTGGCCTGGCTGATGTCTTTGATGAAGTCTGAATGATCTTTCATAAAATCTCAAAGCAAAAAAAGCAAAATGTCATGAATATTTGAAGGAATAGCGAGAAATCCATGTTTGCATAATTTCAGTTGCCTCACAAAAAATAAAGTTCAGTTTCTCTGGTTACACTCTGGCTAGAATTTGAAGCAGCATGTTCTATATATTGCTTCTTTAGTTAAAATCTGAATTCATTACAGAGTAATGGGCTCCATTTTTTAATGATGAGTTTGAAAAGGTTTCCTAATTTTTCTGTTTGGAACCAAAAACATCTTCCCAAACATTCGGTGGCATCCTGCAAAGATGTGCATAAGCTAGGCTGCAGGTTGGCTCGATGAGCTGGATGCTTGTTATTGAAACGTGGTGAATTCCAGGTCTTGAGTTTGACTCCATCCTTGAGAGAACTGGTAAAATAAGTTGTTAGGCCTGTCCGCGTTAGGGTGGTGTTTCCCCAAACATTTTGTCTGCTTACCCTTGTTTTTGCTGATTCTTTTTGTTGGCCTTAGGATTCTGAGCACTTTACCACTGCTGAACCATAATTTAAGATGTGTCAGGCCTAGCACTGCAGAGCCAGTCTGTGCAGTTTGCCTGCTACTTTGGCTTGTCATTTAAAACCCCTTGCCAAGCCTGAAACTCTCCTTTTATTACATACACGTAACCCATAGGTCAGGGTGTTTTTTAACAAAAAGGTAGGCCATATACTTTTAAGTTTTACATATCCTGGTAGTGAAAAACTCCCAAAGTAATTTTCACTACTGTGAGGCATTATGAATTCCTTAATACACTTTTAGTTGTAATTCCTGATTGGAAAGGAGTAGCTGTGTCATGTTTTGTATCTTTGGAATGGAAAAGATAAATCCTCTTTACTGGTAAAGTTGGATTTAACATTATTATTTTTGAAATGCCACTTTTAGAAAGTGAACATTTCTCTGCTTTTACAGTTCTGTGTGCCTGTCTTCAATACACGTCTGGGATGGGTGCCAGCTACACTTTGTGCATGCCCTCTATACAGCCACTAACACAGGAAGGTTAGGTATGTCTGAGTGCTCATCTGTATTCATCTGCATTCTGATGGCTTTTCCTGGGCAGGAAGGGTGGAAGGGGATGACACTTACACCTGAATAGACACTGCTTGTCCCCACACAAAGGGCTGATTACCCCTTACTGATAGTCTGGAGCCAGAGTTGAGGAAGAACCTTCTTTGAAGTCACCCCCACTTCAAATGCACATTTTGGTAGCAGTACTGGGTCTCTGATCCCCACCAAATCAAACACTTCTTGACCTATAACTGGACTCTGTCTGAAGAACTGCTGTGCTGCATAAGGGACTGTAGCTCTATTGGACTGCTGACCTGGAAGGACTGCTTTTCTGCTGTGCAGCCATGCTGCCTGCTGCTCTCTGACCTTGCTAAGGGAGAGCTGGACTCCAAAGTGATCGCCAAGGACTTGTTGGCTTGCCTCCTGTTGCTAGATACTCTGGGATATCAAAGTCTCTACCCCTGCTCCTATGCCTAGTTCACTGGAAGTGGACCTAGAGATTTGCACTAGTGAAATCGAGGCACACTTGGGGCATGAGCAACATCTTCAGAACTCCTGCATCTACAGATGCAGCCACTGCCTGCGGGAACGGGCACCCGGCACATCGGTATCGATGCAACACTGAAATCTCTGCATCGCCGCCATTGCTGAAGGAAGATTGACCCATCACTTCAGCAGCGTGGAGAAACCTGGTGCATCAGCTTCAGAATCAGTGCCTCATGGCTTGACACTTGTCTTCAGAAACCATCACAGTCATCAAAGTGAAAAATCAACTCATCCCTTACTGTGAGAATGACATTGACGCATCCATTCATGCATCAACCCCACATCTTGTGTTTGCGACCAGGATTGAGGAACTCTGTTCTCCAGGCCTGCATGGCTCCTGTACCCAGCCCGTGCACCAATGTGGTCAGCTTGAACTGTTGACTTTGCCGTGGTCCAGTGTGACCTTAAGTAACCCCTACAGCGCTACTTGCTTGTAAGCACTACAACACCTTTATTTTTCAAAAATTCATAACTAGATTTCTACTTATTGGAGTTTTTGTCATTTTAGTCTTGATTTCTTTAAAAAACGATTACCTATTTTCTAAACCTGTATGAAGTATTTTCGTGGTGTTTTCATTGTGTTACTGTGTGTGTGTTGCACAAAATACTTTACACATTAGGTAAGCATGACTTCTCTGTGCCAAACTACCATAGGGTGCGCCCAGGTCCACCGTTGGACTGGGTGCATACCCCTGCTAACTAAAGACCCCATTTCTAACATGGGTACCATTAAGCTGAGATAATGACATCACTGGGGCCACTGGAATTATGTGATTTTGTGGCCGGGGGCATCTTCCACAAAACTATGGATTGGCCACAGGTGCCACATAATCCATCATCTGAGGCATAACCAGCTAATATAAAACATTTTGCTATTTCAAACAGATCAAAAGTTACTAAAAACAATGTAACATGTTGTGCAGTGCAAGACCGACTTCGCAAAGGCTGATTGATCATCTTTCTGTTGCTTATTGCTGTATACTGGTACTAATGAGGTTAACCCTTTGCCCAGACTGTGTCGACGTGGGTAAAATTGACAACATAATGAGGTAAGGCTATCACAAAATGTGCCATATTTTGCTAAGTATTTTGCTTTTTCTTGCCACGTAATTTAGTAAACCCTGCCACCTCTGTGGCATAATTCCAGTGGCCCTGGACAACACCAGTAATATACAATGCTCAAAAGTGCAGGATGAAGCTTACTATGCGGGTTACGCTTCCCCAGTCACGAGCTGACCACAATAGCGCCTCAATTCTGTTGATACTCTCTAGCTCCATCACTGCACTTGCACTCTTGTCACTCTCCTAAGCCTGCCTTGTGACTCTTTGTTAGTCTTTTTTTCAACAAGAAACCCTGCTAATGGTGTGGTAAAAGAGGCATTCTATTTTGATTTTAGAGGCTTTTTAGCATCAGAAGCCTTGAATTATGATGCTAACTGGCAATTGTGTCCTGTTCTGCTGGGGATGGTGAGCGAAGGTAAATGGAATTGCTATAGATATGTGGGCAGAGGGAATCCTAAAAATTGTGCACCCCAAAATATTACCTCAACAGAATGCCCATGGGTTCATGAATAGGAAACGGTGTTAATCCTCAATTTCATGAGGCAATCGGTTCTCAAGGCAAGGCACCTCACAACATATCAAAATACAGTTAATTAAGTAAGTATAAACTCAATAATTGGGCTCTAAAGCAGGAATAAAAATGTTTAAAGATTTATTACAAAAATTTTAAGGTATGGTAGAGAAATTGTATGATTCAGATGCATAAAGAATCAACGCCATGAGGCTCTCATTAAATAGGACAATTACAGAATAATGTACAAAATAAAACATTCTAAGTACCAAGTGAGCAGCAAAATCTAATCACTAGGAATATGGACAGCATCCCTAGTATCACTGGAAGGTTTTCAGGAAAACTCTGCCTCGCCCACACAAACTGGGGTTTTTATACAGTTTGTTTTTCATAGAGAGTCATTAGCTTCTGCAAAATCATCTTGTTGTGAGTGAAAGAATTATACTCTCAGCTAACAGAACACATTTCTATAAAATGAGATATTGCCTTACCATCTAGACACTATCCCACTACAATGATATTGGTTCTGCACAATCTATGTTAATGTCATCCAGAAATGGCAGGACAACCTATTTGCAAGAGCACCAGAAAACCATTGTGAATGAATACTATACTAGTAGCTAGTGGGAGGAACTTGAAAAAGTAACATTACTATGGCCCTCATTACGAGCCTGGCGGTCTGTGACCGCCAGGCTCGCGGTTGGCGGGAGCACCGCCGACAGCCTGGCGGTGCCCCTTAGGGCATTCTGACCGCGGCGCTTTGGCCGCGGTCAGTGCAGGAAAACCGGCGGTCTCCCGCCGGTTTTCCGCTGCCCGTCAGAATCCCCAAGGCGGCGCAGCATGCTGCGCCGCCTTGGGGATTCTGACACCCCCTACCGCCATCCTGTTCCTGGCGGTTCGCCCGCCAGGAACAGGATGGCGGTAGGGGGTGTCGCGGGGCCCCTGGGGGCCCCTGCAGTGCCCATGCCAATGGCATGGGCACTGCAGGGGCCCCCGTAAGAGGGCCCCGCTTGTATTTCACTGTCTGCATAGCAGACAGTGAAATACGCGACGGGTGCAGTAGCACCCGTCGCACCTTCCCACTCCGCCGGCTCGATTCCGAGCCGGCGTCCTCGTGGGAAGGTTGTTTCCCGCTGGGCTGGCGGGCGGCCTTAAGGCGGCCGCCCGCCTGCCCAGCGGGAAACTCAGAATGCCGGCCGCGGTCTTCAGACCGCGGTGCGGTATTCCTGCGGCGCAACTTTGGCGGGCGGCCTCCGCCGCCCGTCAAAGTTGTAATGAGGGCCTATGTCTGTGTTAGAAAGGTTTTCTTCAAGAGCAGTAAGAACAACATCAATGAAAATAAACAAACATGACTCTGCTTTAACTGCATGCTGAAGAAATAATGAACATTGAAAATGCAGGAGGAGACACACATTTTTAATAAGATGGTGTTGATACCTAGTTGAGGCCTGGTTAACATAAGTTAGGAAAATACACATTTTTATACATTGTAGCAAATCTACTTGAGATGCAATAGCACCGTGTCAGTAAGTACATGTAAATTTAAAATAAATCCATGTTCTGCACTTTGTTAATAATACACAAATATATACAATGCACAAAAACTTCGACAGGTATATGTAATGAAAGTTTGAGTAGAAAGGGATTAAGCGTACAGCTTGCAGGTTGGGGTAAATAAGAGGGTGGCGTGATTACAATTTTGATGTGTGTTGTATAGGATAGTGATCTCCCAGAGCTAAAACATGAAAAGCTTATGGAGACCATGGTCTCTAAACACTCCCTGTGTGGACGGAGTTTGCAGGAACCATGCCTCTGTTATACGGTTCCTACTAAAATAATAGGATTGTGTATTAGGATGACAGAACTTCAGAATGTGAGGGATTAAGTCCATCCACACCATCAGAAACTACTGGCATAACTCCTGCCTAGCTCACAGTACCTCACCTGAACCCCTACCCTGACTGGAGTGGAAGTGATTATGGAAACCTAAACATGACAATCTGAATCCCCAGGGAAGCTGGGGAAACATATCTAACCTTTGTGTTGGATTACTCATGCATGCCCCAGCGAAACACAAGAGAAATACAAGATACATTTTCAATACGTTTATTGAAACAATCATAGTCTTGCAAAGAGAGAGTGAGCTGTGATAATTAGGCAGATGAAACAGAGAAAAGTTACCAGCATAATGACCATGGTAAAGACTATGAACAATCCAACCATGGTGAATGATGTTTAGAGATTCTAGAGGTTCCTACCTAAAGCTATACTGAGAGCATAGTGGGTGTACCCTCCTGCCTGGCCCAATCTAAGGGGGTAACCTTAGCCCCATACCTGGAAATGGCGTCAGAAGTCAGCCTTGGAGTGTAGATGGTAATCCGATTGGGAAGGTGGTAGATTAGCACCAGCAGAGCTGCATTTCAAACACAGCATTCATCCCAGGATGGTCGCGGATGGAATGCCCCTATGCCCCTCCTGGGTCAGTGCATCATTTATATAATAAAACCACACTGTGTTAGAAGCACAGCTCTGATGTAATGCCTTGTCCGGATGTTAGAAGCTGCCTCCTTAACAGGCAATGCAAGCACTAGGATGTTGTGTACTATATTCCTAGCCTTTGGTAAAATCTACTGATTATATGTCGAGAAACGGTTAACTGAAACAAGCAACTCGTAAAGTATATTCCTAGGATAATATCATGCAAGGAAAGTGTGTAAAATGTCACAGCTAATGCAATGCAACGAAAACATGTAAAACATTAATTATAAAATTAAGCTGAATATGGGGGAACCAATTTGAGTCCAAGAGAGCCTCACAACACCTCCTACACCACTCTCTCTCCTGCCACCACTAAAACAAAGCACTATAAAATGGGCAGTTATGGTAGCATTGTGACATTTTTTTTTTTATTCAGCCACACTACATGGCATCCTTCCTACTGTACAACATGGTTAAGCCTTGTTGTGGGACTTTCTGCAGGGTCATCCCCAAATGTATTGCCTTCACCCTCCTGTTTTTGCACCCATTTGTGCTGGCTTTCAGGACTCTGTGCGCTTTACCACTGCTAACCAGTGCTAAAGTGCTTGTGCTCTCTCCTTAAAACATTGTAGAATTGGTAAATACCAAATGGCAAATGTAGTTTACTTGTAAGACCCTAGTAAAGGGGCACTACCTGTGCCCAGGGCCTGTAGATTAACCGCTAATAATGGTCCAGTAGTGCTTATTGTTCTACCCACTTAAGTAGCGCTTTCAACATGTCTCAGGTCTGCCACTCCAGCCTGTGGGTGCAGTTTTTAAACTTCCATGTGGACATGGCAAAATAAAGCTTTTGCCAGGCTGCACCTTCCTTTTTTTAGTACTTAGTCACCCCTAGGGTAGGCCACTGACAGCCCAGATGGCAGTGTGCAGTGTATTTAAAAAGTTGGACATGTATTTTTAAAATGTATATTCTCTGGTAGTGAAATACTTCTGAAAGGCCTACCTCGTCCATAAAATAGCATTGGAGTTACTTTATTACATTTGATAAGCTGACATTTTCCAAATCGGACCAGGTACCCCTTTCATGTTTGGTGTCTTTGGAACTGTAATGAAAAATACTCTCTTATTGTATAGTCAGATTTTAAATTACAATTGGCATTTTCCTGTCTTAGCCATTTAGGGCCAGATTTATCAAGGTTTTGTGTGGGCTTTGCACCCCGACACAAAAGTGAGATTTATCAAGTTATGCAATTCCACCTTGCGTGGCCCTGTCTCTTCACAAATCTGGATTAATGAAAGGCTCCATAATCGCTGCCTTGTAATACTCTGCCCCAGAGAAGCATTCCATGGGTGGAGCATGGGTGTTCCCACGCATCCACCCATGGATTTTAGCGTATTCCCAGATTTACTATTAGTGGAAGACCTGGGAATGCATCAAAATGCTAGGCCCCCCCAAGTTGAGGCGTAACAAGGAGAAATAACTTTATTTTTCTGCATTTGTTACTCTTTCTATGTTCTGGGTGTAGCTGACAATAGAGTTTTATGTATTCCTGCTACGCTGCCATACGATAGAGAGCGCAGATGTTTCTGGATGGGCAATCACTGACATGATGGGAGGTTGAAGCTGGGCCCAGCCTTACTTACACTTGAATAGGCTGTGTCCTGCCTCCACACAAAGGGCTGCATCTCCCTGGACCTAGTCTGGAGCCAGAAAATAGAAGGCAGGATGCCTGGGGACTTCAAATGGACATCAAATGGAAATCAATAGGAGCTTCTCCCTCTTTGAAGGAAAGCCCAGGTGTAAATATTAGACCCTGACACCAACTCTTTAGTACACTTCTGGACCTGTGGACACTCTGTCAAGAAGGACTGCTGTGCTTCTGAAAGGACTGACACTCTGTTGGACTGCTGCGCTGAAGGATTGCTGTGCTGAGCTGCTCCCTTCTTGCTGGGTGAGAAGGACTGGACCTGCATCTGTTGAACCCAGGATCCCAAAGTGACTCCACGGGCTAATTGGCTGGCCTCCTGACTATAGCCTCAGGGACAGAACGCTCAAACAACCTTGAAACCAGCACCTGGGCTCTGCCATTTTGAGATCTACCCTGCCAAGTGCAACCACCCCAGTCCTGGACCCAAACTAGTCCAGTCCTGGACCCTTGGAATTGGGACTGGAGGTGCTCTCCCAGCCCATCTTTGGATCCAGCAGAACCGACACATCTCCTCTGTTCCCCAGCACAACCCGAGCAGGACCAATGCATCACGTCTTCTGCCAGAGTTCTCTTAAACTCTGCATCATCCTCGCATCCTGCATTGGAATCACCACCTGTGCAAAGCTTTCCTGATGCAGGCAAATCTCTTGTCGATGGCAGCATTGATGACAATGCATTTTTTCGCATTGCAGCCTCACAGCTCCTCGAAACTAATGAATCGCCTCAACTGTGCAATACATCCTTGATGCTGGACTTTGCATCACAAGCCCTTATCAACGAGATCCTCGATGATGCCACAAGACCTCGCATCACAGCTCCGCAACACTTTAGAACCGACACATCGATTCGACTACGCGATGCATCTTCTGCACAGGACCTTGCAACGCTCCGTAGCCAGGATTTAAGATAATTTTGTTTAGTGGGCCTAAGTGAGTCCTGTACCCTGTCCTTGCTTCATCGCCGTTGGCCTGAATTTGTGACTTTGCCCCCGTCCAGCGTGACCAGATATCCACAGTTGCCGCTTTGTGCCTGTTTCCGATAATTTTACTCAAATATTTTGAATTACATTTCTCCGGTTCTACTGATTGAACATTTGTAATTTTGTTCTTGTTTTATTTATTTCAAAAAATCTATTTTTTAAAAATTGGTGTGGTGTTTTCCTTATGTTGTGTTCTCACTTTATTACTGTTTGAACTGCTGCATAAATACTTTACACTTTGCCAATAGGATAACCCTGTCTGCTCTGTGCCAAGCTACCACAGGGTTAATTTGGGGCTTGCTTGTGCCTCACCCGACAAGAATTGTGGTTCCTGTTTGAGTAGGGTTTCATGCCCCTCAATCAGTAACCCAGGCCCATAGTTATGGGTTTGTGATGCCGGGCAGCGCCACAATTCACCTTGCTGCGCTGCCCTGCATCAGAGGGAAAAGGCAGGAATGCACTGTACTTATCCAATAGAGCACATACCTGTCCTTTACTCCTGCGCTGATGCTCTTTTAGCAGCCTAGCACCAAAGGAGGCACCTTTGCATCAAGGTGCAAGGGTGTCTGCATTGCCTGCAGGATTGTTTTAGTGCAGAAAGGCACACCTTCCTGAGCAAAAACAATCCTGAGAGGGATTTTCTCAGGAGGTTATCTTTTGGGTGCATTCCCAGGTTTACCAGGTTTGGTAAATCTGGAAATGAGTCAAAAAACATGGGAGTTGGTTGGTGTGAGAAAGGACCTCTTTTTCCATGGTTAGCCCCCCAATTTTCACCTGGAAAATGATGTGGTTTCAAACTGTAAGTGCCCTGGGCCCCTGCTAAACAGATCCCCAGGGCTAGATCTCTTTTCCCCAAACTATGTATTGGCACTTCACCCAATAGTAAATGGTACCCCTAGTATCTAGGGCATAGGTTCTGAAGAGTGACCCCCAAAGCGGCAGCACCAATTGTGTCACTCTGAGAGGCCCCACACCAACCTCATGCAGACTGCCATTACAAGTGCATGATAAGGTGTATTTAAAAGTTGCATACTCGACATGGCACTAACCAAGAGTGCTCTGTCCACCAACACTGCATGCTCTATAGGTAAGTCCCCCCTATTGCAGACCTTACAGCCCTACCATAGGGTACAATACTATGTATGTGAAGGAATATGTTTGCATGAGCAAATATTTCCCTACTGTGCCTTTACAAAACCTTAGGACATAATAAGTGTACGGGGAAGCCATAGCAAATACATCTGCTGGACACTGGTACGAGTTCCCCAGCTATATGATGGTCTCTCTGAATACTATATTGTTTGGTATCAACTCAGAACAATAAACCCACAGGGATGCCAGGGTTGGATTTATTCTAACATATACCCAGAGGGCACCTTAGAGGTGCCCCCTGCAAAACCTACCAGCCCTGCTATGGTTGCTGACTGGTTTTTACCCGCCTGCCACCCACAGACATAGATCTGAACTCCTGGGGTGAGAGCCTTTGCTCTCAGGAGCGAGAACAAAGTATTTCCTGGATGGAGGTGTAATACCTCCTCCCCCAGGCAGGCACCCAGGCCCAGAGGTCAGCTTCAAAGGCTTTACCACCTTTGCAATCTGACCTCTGGCTCTGCTGCTAGCAGGAAATGGCCACCCAATGGTTTCTCCTCCACTTTGAGCAGGAATACTGACAGAAAACTACGTCCAGCCTGCACCACCCCCCAGGAGTGGCAGGCAATGGACCACTCCATTTCATTTTCTTCCATTATGGGTGGCAGGAAAATAGCCTATCAGCGTTAAGGATGTGACCTCTTTTCACAGGAAATGGTCACATAGTGGGTGTGGCTACCACAAGGTAAGTGTCCATTGCCCACTACCAGGTACTCCCCTAAATACCCACTAAACGCAGTATTTAGGTGGCATCCCTAGACCTGCAGATCAGATTCAACAGATGCAAGAAGACCAGAGACAAAGAAGATCCAAGGCTTGAAAACAGAAGTTCTGCTGAAAGAAGAAAAAAGGCGCCAAACCCTGCCTGTGGCACCCAAGACTCGAAAATCTCCACTGAGGGGTCAACTGGACATTGGATGGACTCTAAGAAACCCCAGAGGACCTCCTACCTTTAAATAATTGCCAAGAATGTCCCTCCAGAGGGAAGGCATCATGCATTTCACCCAGCAGGCAAGTCCAGTTTACTGACTGGCCACTGACCAACACTGGACAGAGCAGCCAGACCAAATTTAATCCAATTGACCCGGAGGACAAACCCAGCCAGTGTGCCATGTTTGGTGGTACTGTAACCTCCGGTGGCTGAGATATGCCATAGCTCAGGGTACTGGACCCCCAACATTGGACACCCAGAAGAAAAGTCCACGCCAGACTCTCTGAGGACCAGAAGCAAGCTCCTGTGGAAGGACTTTAGGACACCCAAGAACCACACCCTAGAGTGGCCCTATTGACCTGCAATCCACCCTCAAAGTGACAAGGACCCTAGGATGCACGACCCTTCGTTGACCTATCTGCACTGCACCCGGCCTCCCTGGCCCCTGCATCAGAAAACCAGCTGTGCTTTAGTGGTCCCTAACCCATTGCAACCTTTAAACCCAAAAGGGACCCACTGGACTTAACTTTAAGTCTGCATGTGCAGTGTGTTTCAAGGGGGCCCCTTGTCCGTTCTGCACCAGCTCCAAGACTTTCAGTCGCTGTTCCTGCTTGAACCGGGAACCACCCGAACTTCTCTAGCTGGCCTACAGGACATCTCAATGACGTTGCCCTAGAATCAGAAGGTGACACTTGTGGGAACATTGCCTGATTTTATATTCATTTTAGAAAGTTTCTCCTATTGATTCCTAGTGTACGTAGACACAAAAATACTATTTTTGCTAAAATTTTCAAAAAAATAACTTAAAAACTACTTACTCGATTTTGAAGATCTTGGTCTTAAAACATTTTTAAAAAAATCTGAAATATGTTTGCAAATTGGTCTTGAGATATTCTTTTGAGTGTGTGTCCACGTTTATTGATACTGTGAGTACAACAAATGCTTAGCACATCTCCAAGATTAGCCTAACTGCTCGCCCAAGCTGCCACTAAAAACAGAGCATTAGGTGGTCTGCTTTTTACCTCTGGACACCAAGGTTGGGTTGCTTGGATTCAATAATCTACACAGTACACATTATGGGGGTGATTCTAACCCTGGCGGTCGGTGTTAAAGCGGCGGCCAACCCGCCAACAGGCTGGCGGTAAAAAATATGGGATTCTGAGCCTGGCGGAAACCGCCAACACAGACAGCCACCTTAACACTCCGACCGCCACGGCGGTACAAACAAACAGCGCGGCGGTCACCGCCAACAGACAGGCGGCAGACAATGTACCGCCCACACTATTCCAACTCACCAATCCGCCACCTTTTCCGGGGCGGGAGCACCGCCGATAAAAACACGGCGGAAACAGACTACGGACGGGAAAACGCTCACCACTACGCACTCCAGGAGGAAGGAGGACAGCATGGAACCCGAATTAAACATCCTACCTGCTCTCGTCTACCTTCTCATCTACCACGAGTACGAAGTCCGTCGCAGACGACAACGGTGAGTACTGCACCTACGACACACGGGAGGGGGAGGACGAAAGGTTACGGCCACACACATATGCAACCCCCCCCCCCCCCCCCCCAACTATGTACTCACCAATGCAGCGCACCAAGTCACAGTGACACCACCCAAACACCCCTGAAAAATGCTAGGACATAATCATATTTTGAATAAATATTTATGTACCAAAAAGCTCCAGAAAATTAGCGTACAACCATGAAAGATATCCACAACAAAACTAATGACACACACATCAGTGTATAACTGAAGTACCAAGTCCTGCACAACCTACGATTTCAGCATGTCCGTGGGCCAAAGTCTTGAGAAACAAGGGCAAAGCCCACACAGGAGACCTGAGTCCTTTGGAGAGAACACTGCAGGGGCATCAGATGTAAAAACTACAGGCACCTCAGGGGGAAGGGAAGGGGGGGGCACCACAGCCACATGAGTCCACGACGCCAGATCCACGAGGAGCCACCATGCCCACTGGACCATCCTGGGGAGTGCAAAGCCACAGTCTCTCAAGTCTCTGCAGTGGGTGGATTGCCCACTGGACCATCCTGGGGAGTGCAAAGCCACAGTCTCTCAATGTCTCTACAGTGGGTGGGCTGCCCACTGGGCCATCCTGGGGAGTGCAAAGCCACAGTCTCTCAATGTCTCTACAGTGGGTGGGCTGCCCACTGGGCCATCCTGGGGAGTGCAAAGCCACAGTCTCTCAATGTCTCTACAGTGGGTGGGCTGCCCACTGGGCCATCCTGGGGAGTGCAAAGCCACAGTCTCTCAATGTCTCTACAGTGGGTGGGCTGCCCACTGGGCCATCCTGGGGAGTGCAAAGCCACAGTCTCTCAATGTCTCTACAGTGGGTGGGCTGCCCACTGGGCCATCCTGGGGAGTGCAAAGCCACAGTCTCTCAATGTCTCTACAGTGGGTGGGCTGCCCACTGGGCCATCCTGGGGAGTGCAAAGCCACAGTCTCTCAATGTCTCTACAGTGGGTGGGCTGCCCACTGGACCATCCTGGGGAGTGCAAAGCCACAGTCCATCAGGTGGATGACAGTCTCCACTGGTCAAGGAGGAGGCATGGTGGGCACAGTGAACCATAAACGGTGCTTGCGACGGCGGTGCCCAGCGGAGCGGTGCTTGAGAGGAAGGGCCCAGCGGAGCGGTGCTTGAGACGGCGGGGCCCAGCGGAGCGGTGCTTGAGAAGAAGGGCCAGCGGAGCGGTGCTTGAGACGGCGGGGCCCAGCGGAGCGGTGCTTGAGAAGAAGGGCCCAGCGGAGCGGCGCTTGAGACGGCGGGGCCCAGCGGAGCGGTGCTTGAGAAGAAGGGCCCAGCGGAGCGGTGCTTGAGAAGAAGGGCCCAGCGGAGCGGTGCTTGAGACGGCGGGGCCCAGCGGAGCGGTGCTTGAGACGGCGGGGCCCTGTTCAGCGGTGCTCTTCTTCACGGCGGGCCCTGTTCAGCGGTGCTCTTCTCCACGGCGGGCCCTGTTCAGCGGTGCCTATCTCCGCGGCGGGGCCCTGTTCAGCGGTGCTCTTCTCCACCGCGGGCCCTGTTCAGCGGTGCCTATCTCCACGGCGGGGCCCTGTTCAGCGGTGCTCTTCTGCACTGCGGGCCCTGTTCAGCGGTGCTCTTCTCCACGGCGGGCCCTGTTCAGCGGTGCTCTTCTCCACGGCGGGCCCTGTTCAGCGGTGCTCTTCTCCACGGCGGGGCCCTGTTCAGCGGTGCTCTTCTGCACCGCGGGCCCTGTTCAGCGGTGCTCTTCTCCACGGCGGGCCCTGTTCAGCGGTGCTCTTCTCCACGGCGGGCCCTGTTCAGCGGTGCTCTTCTCCACGGCGGGGCCCTGTTCAGCGGTGCTCTTCTGCACCGCGGGCCCTGTTCAGCGGTGCTCTTCTCCACCGTGGGCCCTGTTCAGCGGTGCCTATCTCCACGGCGGGGCCTGTTCAGCGGTGCCTATCTCCACGGCGGGGCCCTGTTCAGCGGTGCTCTTCTGCACCGCGGGCCCTGTTCAGCGGTGCCTATCTCCACGGCGGGGCCCTGTTCAGCGGTGCTCTTCTGCACCGCGGGCCCTGTTCAGCGGTGCTCTTCTCCACGGCGGGCCCTGTTCAGCAGTGCTCTTCTGCACCGCGGGCCCTGTTCAGCGGTGCTCATCCAGCAGGTCAAGGGAGCCAGACCTGGCCTCGACTCCCTGCTCAGTCGCCCTCGGACCGTGACGTTTCTGGACCCTTCGGGGACGGACTCCTGGCCTCCTTAGTGTCCTCCTTCCCAGCTGGGATGTGGCATGTGGGGTCCACCTTCTCCGCGCTCCTGCTGCCCTTCCGCTCCTTTGATGGGGCTCTCGGGCCCTTGCCTCCCCCAGATGGTGTGGGTGGTGAAGTGGCCGCACATTGCTCCTTGGGGGCAGCCCTGTCGGTCCTCGCACGGCGGTCCTTGGTTTTGCGGGTCCTCTTGCCGGGGGGGGGGCTGGACGTGTCCTTGCTGCAGCTCGATGTGTCACTGCTGGCAAAGGGTGGGCTCCAGAACCCAGGAACAACAGTGACACCCGAAGCTGGGCTGGTGGTGGCTGCGGTGCTCTTGGGACTCTTTGAAGATGGATGGGGGAGGTCATCGGGGGGAAAGAGGTTAAGGTTAGCCAGGAAAAGTTTTTTAGGGCCAAGGTAAAGGGTAGGAGAAGTGGAGATGGAAGTGGAGGTAGAGGAGGTGGTTGTAGGAGAGTCAGGTGTGCTGTCATTGGGTGAAGGTGCTGGTGCTGTAGGCTGTCGTGAGGTGGATGGCTGTTGGGTGGGTGGCTGCCTGCGTTTGTGTGTCTTGGAAGAGGGGGTGACAGACACAGTGGGAGAGGACACAGGGGACGTGTACATGGCAGTGGGGGTGGTGACTGCACGAGTGTGGACTGTACTGGAGGGTGAGGTGGTGATGGAAGCACTGGCTGATGTTGGGGTGCATGCAGGTGTGAGTGTAGATGTCACAGGGAGGGAGGAGGGAGACGAGGAGGAGGGGGACACAGGGGTGGCAGTGGCTGTTGGCATGTCTGCATCTGGGTGTTGCTCGGGTGAGTGTTTGCGGGATCTGTGGTGCTTGTGTTTGGATGAGCTGCTCTTGGGTGTTGAGGTGTGTGCAGGCTGGTCTGATGGTGTGGATGGGATAGGCTGAGGAACAGGAGACAGAGACAGGCTGGAGGCAGTCAGAAGAGGGAGGCTGGAAACAGGGACAATGGCTGCCGTCAGTGCTGAGGCCAGAGCAGTGAACGCTCGTTGATGGGCAGCCTGACCCGAATGAATGCCCTCCAGGTACGCATTGCTCTGTTGCACCTCCCTTTGCACACCCTGGATGGCATTCAAAAGGGTCGTCTGCCCAACAATGAGCGTCCTTACCAGGTCAATGAGCTCCGCACTGAGGGCAGCAGGGGCAACAGGGGCAGGGGCTGAGGTGCCTGGGGCGAAGGAGACGCGCGCCTTCCTGGGCGAACCGGCACGGAGCGAAGACTGAGGGGCTGCTGGGAGGGCGGGGCTGGTGCGCTGGGTGGCGGCTGTACCTGTAGAGGCGGGGGGCACGGATGTTGCCGCCACCCCTAGGGAGCTCCCATCCGAGGACGTGTCGCTTTCACTGCTCTCACCAGCGGTCCCCGTCGTGGTGCTCCCCTCGCCCTCCGGATCACTGGTGCCCTCGGTGTCTGTTCCTGGGCCCACCGGGGCCTTGTGTCCTGCAGCTCCCTCGTGCTCCGATGCCATATCTCCTCCGCCTGATGATGCTAATGCACACATGCACAAGAAGATGAAGAGAAAGGGTGGGGGGAGAAAAAAGAAGACCAGGTTGAGTGCATGCAATGTCAACACCGTTGGCGGAGAGGACAGACACAGGTGCCTAATGCACTAAGCCGCGCATTCGGGGTACACTACTCAGTACTACTGACTAAGACAACAGGCCAAGAGACGTCAAACGCGCACATGGGAGATGCTGGACCTTCAATGGCTGTACTTGTCACCCTACCGAGGTGGGGGCCGGGGGCACAGGGCCATGCCTAAGGGAGAGGACTACACTACAGAAAGCGCCCTGGCCTAATGTCACCCACAGCCCTCCTCCCCCACCCAGACGCCTCCACTGCGCAGAAAGATAGGAGAATGTGCTGATACTCACCCCCTTGTGTCTGCTGTGATGTCTTAAAGCGCCCATCCAATTCAGGGTAGGCCACCGCCAGGATCCGGGACATCAGGGGGGTCATGGTGCGACTGGCACCCCTCCTAGGTTGGGAGGCCATCCCCAGCAGTGTTTCTGCGGTCTTCCTTGTTCCGCGGCGGATGTCCTCCCACCTCTTACGGCAGTGGGTGCCCCGTCTGTTGTGGACCCCCAAGGTCCGGACTTCCTTGGCGATGGCACGCCAAATGTCGATCTTCTGATGGGCGCTGACCTATTAGACATGTACAGGGTGGAAAGGAGGAACTCATCAATGACCTGCATGTTAGATGTAATTGCCCCCCCCCCACCCACTTTGCCATATGGCACATGCTCTCATCTGTCGGGCGTTGCACTCCTCATTCGCCCCCCACCCCACCAACTTACATCCACCCCAATCCACACAGGCATAGCCCATTCCATTAGCACCCGGTGTACTCACTTGTTGGTCTGGAGGACCGTAGAGTAGCGCATACTGGGGGAGGACCCCATCCACGAGCTTGTCCAACTCTTCAGACGTGAAGGCAGGGGCCCTTTCCCCAGTCGCAGCAGCCATTGTATCTTCCAGACCGAGGTCACAGCAGCACTTGCAGTATAGGTCCTCTCCTGTGGATGATCAGGTCTCGAGTGATTAAGCAGATAGAAAATGGCAGTCACATCCGCGGCGGTGCGTACCGCGGCGGTGCGTACCGCGACCGCCGGCGCACTTCGTTATTGGCTCCTGAAACCCATAGGCTTCAATGTTAACCAATGCGGCTTTGCGCCGCGGTCTGCGACCGCCTACCGCCACGGTGTGCCCCGCCAGCGCATTGACCTCACATCCCATTGTCCCACTTCACAGGTCAGGCAGCCGCCATTTCAAGGGCCCACATGGCTTAATTTTGACTGCGACACACAGGCCTAGGCCTTGCATTGCCACACATACACGCCTTTCAACCCATTGCCATTCTTTAACTGTGCAAGCTGTCTGTACGTACCTGTGTTTTGGCTGACTCTGTGCTCCATGTTGTCCTTCCTAGGCACCGTCCGCTGGGACTTGCGATGAGAAGGAGGAATCCTCGCGTGTACCGACCGCTGGTGGACCTGTCGACAATGGAAGAACGCCATATAATACTTCGATACAGACTTGACCGTGCCACTATCCATGAACTGTGTGCCCAGCTGGAGCCAGCCCTGATGTCCCCCATCCGCCAACCCACAGGGATTCCCCCTCTGGTGCAGGTTTTGTCAGTCCTCCATTTTTTGGCCAGTGGGTGATTCCAGACCACAGTGGCCATGTCATCTGGAATGTCTCAGCCTATGTTTTCTAAGATTTTGAGCAGAGTGTTGTCTGCCCTGATGAAACTCATGCGGAGCTACATCATTTTCCCCGAGGAGGGTGACTTGCCTACAGTGAAGGGTGATTTCTATGCCCTTGGACACATCCCCAACATCATTGGTGCCATTGATGGGACCCATGTGGCTTTGGTACCCCCAAAAGACGATGAGCAGGTGTTCCGAAACAGAAAAAATTATCATTCGATGAATGTCCAGGTGGTCTGTTTGGCTGACCAGTACATCTCCCATGTAAATGCCAAGTTCCCAGGGTCAGTGCATGACGCGTATGTGATGCGAAATAGCAGCATCCCCTATGTGATGGAGCAGCTACAGAGACAACGTGTGTGGCTAATAGGTGACTCTGGTTACCCCAACCTGCCGTGGCTACTGACCCCAGTAAGGAATCCCCGGACAAGGGCAGAGGAACGCTACAATGAGGCCCATGGGCGTACTAGGAGGGTGATTGAGAGAACCTTTGGACTCCTGAAGGCCAGGTTTAGGTGCCTGCATATGACTGGTGGATCCCTAATGTACTCACCAAAGAAGGTGTGCCATATCATCGTGGCCTGCTGTATGCTTCACAACCTGGCTTTGCGACGCCAGGTGCCTTTCCTGCAGGAGGATGGTCCAGATGGTGGTGTTGTAGAAGCCGTGGAGCCTGTGGAGAGTGAAGAGGAGGAAGACTCAGAGGACGACACAGACAATAGGGATAGAGTGATACAACAGTATTTCCAGTGACACCCAGGTAAGAATCACCCACGCCATTTCCCAATTGCTTCTAGCCTCCTGCATCTGTACTTTCTGTAGTTCCCCACAGATGTTTTTCAGTAATTTTTGCCTTTCCCTTCCCTTCTCAGTGCTGTCTGACTCAGTACCTGACTTCTGCTTGGTTCGCCCATGAAATACAGCGTATTGACATTGGTATGTTGTCATGACTAATTGACAGAACAGAAATTGAACAGTAATATGTAATACATTTGTTAATAAGACAGCATGACTCAAAACAGATTATTGTGCAAAATGTGATTTATTTACAGTGCTAGATATCGGTACATGTGATTCTAAGGGTGATGGGTGGGGGTGGAGGAATATCCATGGCAGAGTCCAGTTCTCAGTCTCACAGGTGCATTGTTCTTTTGCCTGGGGAAGGATGGAGCATAGGCAGTTCATGGTTGGACAGGGTGGCAATGTGGGACAGTGGGAAGAGTTCAGGGGGTATGACCTGCTGGCGGGGGTCTTGACATCCTACTCTGTCTTTTTCTTTGGTCTCAGGCTCCTCTTACGGGGTGGTTGTTCTTCAGCAGGAGGTGGGGTTCTGGGGGGCTGTCGAGGTGTTGGGACCTCCTGTCCACTAGCGCCGGCGGAGGTGGTAGGCTGTTCCTGGTCCGGCCTAGTGACAGGGGCCCTGTGTGGTGCACCATGGTCCCGCAACGCGTCCTCTATCCTGTGGAGGGCCAGGACGATGGTCCCCATTGCGGTCCCGATGATTCTCAGCTCCTCCCTGAACCCCATGTAGCGTTCTTCCTGCTGTGCCTGGATCTCAGTGAACCTGGCCAGTACCGTCGCCATCGTTTCTTGGGAGTGGTGGTAGGCTGCCATGATGGTGGTGAGGGCCTCTTGGAGAGTGGGTTCCCTGGGCCTCTCCTCCCCCCCCTGTCGCACAGCAGCCCTCCGAGCTGCCCGGTTTCCCCCGGCCTCTGTCCCCTGGCCGGTGTGCCCGCTCCCACTGCCCCCAGGTCCCTGTTGTTGTTGGGGTGTTGGGTTAGCCTGGGTGCCCTGTAGTGGCGGACACACCGCTGATTGAGCTGTCCTAGAGACAGAGGCATGGGCCCGCTGGGTGGGAGCTGTGCTGGTGTCGGCAGAGGGGGTCGGGTCTGGTGTGGCCTGTAGCTGCCTGAGGGGAACCGACTGCCCAGAGGTCCCCGATGGTCCGGGCTGGTCATCAGGTTCACTGTCGACAGAGCTGCTATCCTCAGTGTGGGCCTGTTCCGGTGGTGGGATGGACACTTCTGGACCCTCCTGGCTGGTGTGTTGTCGTTCGGGTCCTGCATGGGGTAAGAGAGTTTGGTTATTGTTTCTGTGTGTGCAATAGCGTGCGTGTTATGGGTGCCCTTGTTCCCCAGTGCAGGCATTCCCTTGAGGGAGGTGTTGTGAGGGTATTTAGTGGGGGGGAGGGGTTAGTGCAGTGGTCATGCATAGGTGATGGGTGCCCATGATTTGTGTTGGCATGCAGGAGTTGGTGTTGGTGTTGGGATGGGTGGGTTGTGCTGGTGAGACATTGTCAGGGAGGATATGTGCTGGGGGGTTGGGGGTGAGGGTGGGGGTGTGGGTTGGCATGCTGGTGGGGTGGGGGGGATATAGTAGTTGAGATGGGACTTACCAGAGTCCATTCCTCCGGCTACTCCAGCGAGGCCCTGAGGATGCAGGATGGTCAAGACCTCTTGCTCCCACGATGTAAATTCGGGAGGGGTGGGTGGGGGTCCGCCGCCAGTCTTCTGGACCGCGATGTTGTGCCTGGAGACCATCGATCGGACCTTCCCCCGTAGGTCGTTCCATCTTTTGCGGATGTCCTCCCTATTCCTGGGATGCTGTCCCACCGCGTTGACCCTGTCCACGATCCGCTGCCATAGCTCCGCCTTCCTGGCTATACTGGTGTGCTGCACCTGCGAGCCGAAGAGCTGGGGTTCCACTCTTAGGATTTCCTCCACCATGACCCGGAGTTCTTGGTCCGAAAAGCGTGGGTGCCTTTGGGGTGCCATGGGGTGGTGTGGGTGAGGTGTGGGGTGGTGTATGTGATGATGAGTATGTTGGTGTGTGGTCCTTTGTGCTACTATGTGGTGTGTGTGATGGTGTAGTGTGCCTCAGTGTGTCTTGCTATGGATTGTCTGCTGTGTCTCTCTCTCCTTCTCTCAGTAATTATGGTCGCAGGGGTTTGTGGGTGATGTGGGTGTGTGTTTTATAGTTGGTTGATTGTGTGGGAGTGGTGTGTGTATGTGTATCAGGTGTGTGTATTTCAAATTGTCCAATGTGGCTGTGTTTTGGTGATGTGTGTGTATTCTGACCGCGGCGGTGTGTACCGCCAATGGAATACCGCGTTTGAATGACCGCCGTGTGGATTCGTGGGTCGTAATGGCATGGGCGTATTTCTGTTGGCGTGACGGTGGAGGTTTGGTCATCTCCAGTTTATCGCTGCCCGCCGATGTGGCGGGCTGCAGTGGAGGACGGATTTTTGGAGGTTTGGCCGTTGTGGGTCAGAATGACCGTGGCGGTTGACCGCGGCCGCGGCGGTGTTATGGCGGTCTTATGACCGGCGGTAAGGGCATTTTACCGCCGAGGTCAGAATGACCCCCTATATTTTTTATTTAGTCCTTATTTATGACACCACCAACATATAGAAGAAGAAAGAAAGAGCGATCCACGCCCTTGATTCCTTCTTGTTGAGCCTTGTCGTTTAATCATAGGACTACCACCAGTTCATTGTCAGCACAGTTTAATGCTTACTCTTTTATAACAGTAGTGGGGCTAGGTGGGTAAAAAAAGAAGAAAGGTTCCCACATTTTAACCCATTTCGCCGAACCTTTTTACCAAATATAACTAGTTCATATTGGTAGGAGGGGTGGACTTACATAACCAGTTAACATAGATTTCTCTACACACAATTAATACCAAGTGGAAAATAGGATGGGCCTTGAGCTTTCCCACTTCGCCTCTTGGACCTTCCCCTACCCTTTCCTGTATGCCAAGTATCACCAAGGCCATGCTTACCTTTACTTCTCTTTTTATTATGGCTGAGAAGGTCTTAGTCATGTCTTGCCAGAAGGTTTGGATATTCTGACAAAGCCACAGCAAATGCACGTCATCTACATCCTCCAACGCACACTTCGGACAGGACCTCTTCCTCTGGCTTCCTAGTTTTTCCGGTGACCAATAGGCCCTGTGCGCAGTACCCAAATGGTTTCTTCTGAGGGGTGCAGACTTCACATCAGACCAAAGTGTGAGAATTGATACTTGCCAAAGAGGTATGTTATCGGAAGAGGGCAGGCCAGTCTAAACAGCTTCCGGCAGAAAAGGGGAGCCATCCTCTGCTTGAACTATAGTCCAGTCCCATTTAGATACCTCCTTCTTTAACTACTGTGTACATTGTAAATCCTATTCCCATTCCGTTCTAAGACCCACATCTGATTTCCCATGTTGCCAGCTTGCTATTTAGAGGTATATGAATCTGGATACCCTGTTATTCGTACAGCTGACTAAGGAGTCTCATAAAAGCAAAGAGTCCCCCATGACCAGTTGTCCCCGTCGTATTACGCCCGCGTCCATTAGTGGAACAGCCAACGCATCTTGGAAGCATTGAGGTGTCCCGTAAGAGTTCCATATTGGGGCCATCTCACTGTAATATGGAATTCCTAGAATTCTTCTCACCTGAAACCATACTCTACAGGCCGCGTTTAGCACTCTACCTTTTTTGTAGTACTTTGGGTGACCAAATTTGAAAAGGAAATAACTGCCTTTCTCCCACAAGTCTTCTGTTAATGCATGCAGCCGGAGGGATACTTGCTGATAGCCCTTAGATACTAATAGCCTGAAATATTTCATTGGAAAGCCCAACAGTATAATTGAAAATCTGGAACAGCTGTCCCCCATCTATTTTCTTTTTACGTAAATTCTTCCAAGAGAATCTCAGACGTTTTTGTGCCCAGATATACCGGATAATTGTCCCTGAAGCTTTTTATACCACCCAGCCCTAAAATTTAAAGGCAAGGCATAAAAAACGAAAGTAAATTTAGGTAGAATCATCATTTTAAGTAAATTAGTTCTCCTTAGAAAAGAGAGTGGGAGATAAGCTCATAACTGGAGGAGTCTCTTGGTTTCTACAATGAGTCTAGTGAGATTTACCTGTGCAATATTTCCCAAATCCTTCACCTCTCAAACTCCTAAATATTGAATTCCCTCCTTTTCTAACAGATTGTCCGTTGGACCATTCCAAGTCATCAATTTGGATTTGGCAGCATTCACTAAGTGGCCGGAGACTTTCCCAAAGTCATTTAGAATATCTAAAATTGCTGGAAAATTTTTTTTGAAAGTCTTGTGTATAAATCATCAGGTCATTCGCGTAGAGGGCTTCTTTTTTTAACCCAGCCATGATACTGAAAAGGTAAAATCCTCTGGTCTTGCCTGGTCCTCCTAGTGAGTGGTTCAATATAGAAATTGAACAGCAAAGTGGACAGTGGTCATCCCTGCTGTGTGCCTCTTCCTATTCGGATGAGTGGTGTAAGGTTACCATTAACTAGAATCCTCACAGAAGGGCATTTATAGATTGTGTTTATTATTTTATGGAAGTTACCTCCTAAATCATTCTGCTTGATCAATGCCTGCAAAAAGGGCCAGCTCACTCTGTCCAATGCCTTAGCGGCGTCGATGGTCATTATAGAGAGAGGGGAGTTAGTATCTATTGCCACGTCTATTGCTGAAACAAAATCATGAATCAAATCCCCTATGTGCCTGTCTCTCATAAAGCCTTTCTGATTGCCATGAACCAGTGTTCGCATCCCTTTATCTAGGCTCTTAGCCAGTAATTGTACAAGAATTGTATAATCATTATTACGCAATGACATAGGTCTGTATGAATCGCAACTATTTGGATCTTTATTTAGCTTTAACATTAGAGCTATAATAGCTTCATTCCAGGAGGCTGAGATAGGAGAGGCTTCTATAAACAGGGCATTCATTAAATTAATCAGAAACAGGGTGAGCTCCTCTTTTAGCAGCTTGAATAGCGCGCTAGGTATGCCATCCGGGCCTGGCGCATTCCCATTCTTTAACCCACCAGTTACCCTCTCTACTTCTGCTGTATTAATCTGCTGATTGAGGTTTTGCTGCATGTCTTGGTCTAGTGTGGGAGAGACATCCTCCTTATCATTTAGTGTATGTCCTTTTCTGTAGCTAGAATATCATTGTTGTAGAGGTGTCAACACCAGAGCAGTACGCGCTTTACTGGCGACAAAAATGCAAAAACCCAGCACTCTCAAAACAACGTAATTTATGCATTGTGCTGATATGTTGTGGTTTAACCTTTTGCATTGCAGAGTTCAATCCTGAAAACTTATTTTTAATATGCTTACAAATACTGTTCCTTTGCAATGTATTGCTGCAGGTTTTCAGAGTGTGTTAGGGTGTGGCCCCTTTCCAGGGCCTTCCAGAGACTTTCCCTACAACATGCCTGGGCATGGTTCTGGGCTGGGCCAAGACTCTATAAAAGAGAGCCAGCCCAACTCCCAGTGCTCACTATTCAGAGGTCCCGGTGCAGAGCAGCAGCTTCTTCCTGAGCTCCTGTCCCGGCGGCCTATTTGGATCTTCCAGATTTCTTCCCTTCATCCTTCATTGGTGATCATTGTTCCAGGCGGTAAGACGGTGGTTGGACTGTCCCGACACCGTTATTGAGAATTTTCATATTCTTGGTTTAATTCTTAAATGAGTAACAGATTACTTGCGCGCTACCATTTCTTGACATTTATATGGTAGTTTACAAATAAGCAAGACGCGCGATTTATTTCATAAAGGTTTGACTGTTATTCATGGCGTGCTGCCATTTCTTGACATTGGCATGGTGGCTTAAGAATCGGCAAGACGCACAATTTGTTTTATGGTGTTTAAACATTGTTGTCCATTGCACGCTACTATTTCTTGACATTTACATGATGTTTTACGAATTGGCAAGACGCACAACTCGATTCATGAGGATTTAACTTTGTTGTTCATTGCGCGCAACCATTTCTTGACATTTACATGGTGGCTTAAGAATCGGCAAAAGAAGCGCGATTCGTTTCATTGTACTTTGATCATGTTATTTATTGTGAGCTGTTATTTCTTGACATTTACATCGTGTTTTACGAATCGGCAAGACGCGCAATTCGATTAATGATGATTTAACTTTGATATTCATGGCATGCTACCATTTCATGGTATTTTACATGGTGACACTCGAATCGGCAAGACGCACAATTCTCTCCTCGAGTTTAATTAATGTTGTTTATTATATGCCACTATTCTAAGATATTTATTATGTAATATTCGAGTTGACAAGTTATGTGATTTGTTTCCTGAATCCATATTGTGTTATTCATGGTGCACAATCCTTTTATGGTATTTACTATATATATATATCTGCAATATGAGCAATTTGTGTTGAAACATTTTAAGAGTACACAGAAGGCCAGAGTTTCTAGATGCAATATTGTATGGTCCTAGTATACATTCTCAAAACAGGATTTATATGACTGGTTTAAAATTTAGTCAGAATGTTTTTTCTGATTCTCATGTAAAGGAAAGTGCTTGAATAAGAAAGTTTTCATTTAATTCATCTTGATTCCCCTACAGGTATCTGGCCATCTTGAAACTCAGTCATTTTAAACTTAACTCTTAGATTGTTCATGTTTTCAGAGTGACTAGGCTTAGAATCATAGTCTAGTATTGATTTCAGGAGATATAATTTTCATATTGTGTGTTCTAACCTTTTTCTTACTACAGGTCTCCTTCCCAGCTGTTCCCTTCCTAATCCCTTCTTCCCCTCTTGAACTCTCTCAGTCTCTGTGATTTATCTATCAGAGTCTTGGAGCTGTTCAGTGGTGGATGTGTTGGGAACGTGCACAGACCCCGAGGATCTGGTGACTCTGACAAGAGGTCCCAGAAAAGATTTAACAAAGGCTCTCTCAATGTCTGAATCTTCTACACAAAACTCATTGGTCCCTTTAATCACTATTTTCTTAATCAAGTGTCTGGTGTTCTCTGTCCTGACCTTCCACACTGATAACATCCACATCCCTCACCATATTCATAGAGTGGCAACTTGCTAGCTTCCCATTTCTTCCTCACCACTCCCTCTAAAGATTCCCCAAGGGAGCCCTTAGCCTCTCTAATCTGGTTTTGTAAACTCGCTTGTCCGATGGGGTCATTACAGCTATCAAGCAGGCCTTGTTGCTCACCAATCTTTAACTCCAACTTCTTCACTCTATTATTGTTTCCATCCCTTCTATGTGCTTCATAGGTGATCAGTCTCCCACGAATAAAGGCCTTGCACGTATCCCATATAATGTCAATTGGAGCTAAGCCCTCATTTAGCTTAAAAACTTCTATAGTGTCTCGCTTCAGAGATTTAATGATCTCATGCTTTTCTAGGAGTGACCTGTCAAGGGTCCATCCAGTGAGATCAGACAAACCAGTGAGGAGTTCAGCTTGCACTGCAGAATGGTCTGAGTGGTGCCTTGGCTGGTGTGTAACCCTTACAAACTTATTCCCCAGCCTAACATCCAACAAAAATAAATCAATTCTAGATGCATGCCCATATTTTTTTTTGCAGTTAGTGTACTCCTTAGCTTGGCCAACCTCTTTTCGCCAGAGATCTATCAAGCCCATATTCTTCATTATATGGCGCATGCACTCATTCTTGGCGAATTGGCCGTAGGCCTAGAGGTAGGCCAGCCTAAAACAGGGTTTAGCAGAACATTAAAGTCCCTTCTTATTATTATAAGGTTCCTATTCTCAGTAAAATGATTGTAAAGCTCTCTAACAGGAGCTGAATCTTTCATATTTGGACAATAATAGGTTAAAAAAGAGCTCCCTATACCATATAATCTAATATTCCCGATCAACCACCTTCCCCTGGAATCTGCTGTGTTGTTCTCCAGGTGGCCTTAAAAAGATTTCTTTAATATAATATATATTAAAATAATATAATATATTTGCCACCCCCTTCATATTACACTTTTGATCAGTACAGGCAAACTGGTTGATCCATCTGTGCTCCTTGAGGATTTTTTCTCCATTCCTCCTTTCGTAAGTGTGTTTCTTGTAACAATATGACATTGTTATCTGAGAACCTTAGAAACGCTATGATTCTCCTCCTCCAGCTAACTACTCTGAGCCCGTTTACATTCCAGGTTAACAAATTTAGGCTGCAAAAAAACCCTGACCCCTTCATCCTGTTACTGGTACCTTTCTTTAGTTCATGAGATGGTCGTAGCCATAGTTGAGGACTAATATTTTTTTATTTTCCCCCAAATGCTGTGAATGCCTATCCTAATCATCATACTCAGTGCCCTTCTTCTCCCAAATTCACATCCACCCACCCACCCCCTACCTGGGGAACCCTTCCCCTAGCCAAACTGGGTAGTTCTTCATACCCTTGGAGGAATTAGTGATTCATTTTTATCTGATTTATCAGCCTCTCAACTCAGAAGGATCCCTTATGTTATGCATTTTATTATTCCACCTTACCCTCACCTTGTGGGAAACTTTAATTGTGGAGTGGCATCTAACTATTCTAGCTCCTGAATATATTTCCCCAATACCCACTGCCGGTTTTGGGTTGCACTGGAGATGTCAGATCGTACACTAAAGGACCAACCCCCGGCTCTTAAAACTTTTAGGGCTTCTGAAAGGAGCTAAAGTTAAACAGGATTTTCCTGGGTTTGTCTCTGCTAGGGTTTCTCCTAAAGCATGAGTACTCACAAACATTTTCTCAGGGGCCAAAAAGTTTGGTCTGTGATGTGACCGAGGGCCGCATCAATGCCAGGTGAATTGCGGTTGGGCAAGGGGGTTGGGAGGACTGGCAGTTAAGTATTGGTAGGTAAAGCGAAGGGTATACACCTAGTGGTTGAATTGAGCAAGATGAAACTAGAAAACCTGGGATTAATCTTAGCTTCCCCACTTTTCCAAATTGTGTGATCCTAGGCAATTGCTTAATTTTTAGGTTCAGGGTCTGCACCGTACAAATCTGCTTCTGTGTTTGATTTAATAAACTATAAAGTTGTTCATCTATAATAGGAACCCAGGCCACTCAAAAAGTGCAGATAACATCTGACTTGCTTGTTTAATTCACTATTGGCGTATTTGTCAGGGTAGAAATGAAAATGTATGTTTCTAAATTCTTGTTTGAAAACTATCACATTAAATTAATACTTCTCATTGCACTGATACAATAAATAATACTTACGTGAAATGGACTGCATGTTAACTTAATACACTTTTTGAATTTTGAAGTGACTTATATTTGTAGACTTTTGCTGCAAGATGTCTTTAAAAATGAACTTGGTTCTAAAGAAAAGCTCAGGACTCCCTGGTTACTTTCTTTCCTTAACACCAGATAACCTTGAAATAAACAATTGCCTCTTTATTTACTATCGAGTTAGGAGCAACCCTGTACTCCAGTTGTCCAGGGGGCCGCATGTAAAGGTCAAGTGGGCCGCATGCGGCCCCTGGGCCGTACTTTGAGTATCCATGTCCTAAAGGGTCACAGTGCACACTTTATATCTCCTGATCCAGATTTGTATGGGCAACTGAGGGAATGTGTTCCCTAATTAGGGTCATGTCATACTCCTTTATCTTTTATCCTTCCACTCCTTCCGGGATATTCAGGAATCTTAAATTATTCAGCCTGGAATTATTGTATTATATGTAAGGTTTCCATAGCACTTAACCTCTCTGTCATTTTAGTGTCCCAATTGTCGCAGACCTCCTGAATTTTGGCTTGTTTAGACTCAGATATAGCAAACTTGCTTCTAATCTCCTCCGTGAGGGTATGTAGTAGGGTTTTAGTGCTCTCCTGGTTTGTAGAGTGATGCATACTACCTACTTCATGTGTTAATGCATATGTAGCTACTACCTTTTTTTGACCAGTGGACTCCTGGGGAGACCCTTGAACTTGATCTTGGGAGTGGACTCTGTGCCATCCAACAAGCCTGACAGGGATGGAAGGCCCAAATCCATATCCATGGGGGGAGTTAAAGTAACCTGTGAATTACACTGATTTACATTCCCTTGGGCACTTTGAACCTTAAAAATGGATCTAAGAGAGAGGGTAATTTTTACTTTCCCATTAGTTGCGCCCACCGTGTCCCCTTTTTCTCCCCCCCTTTGCGTGGCCAAGCTAACCCTCCTAATCAGGTTTTGTGGCCCATTGGGTTCCCCGTTCTTGTATTGAACTGATACAGTGCCCAAATTCCTACCTCTTATGGTGACAGAAGACTTCCTTGGTCCTTGCCATCTATTCTCGGACCCTTGGCTGGGTGTGTCAGATTTTGGGGTCATATAGCTTTGTAAATGTGTGTCCTGCGCAACCCGGCGTGGAGGAATCTGCAGAGGAGATGGCTAAATGGTGCACGCAGCTTGTGCTGACTCTGCCTATACAGCCCTGGAAGCCTATCCGAAGGCTTACCAAAGCCCTATGGCCGCCCGTGACCACGGGAACCGAGGAGTCCCTGCATCTGAGGAAGAGGAAAGGAAAGGATGAAGTCAGGCCCCGGAGAGCCTATTTACTCTGCTGCTCCAACAGAAAAGCCCGAGGTGAAAGCCTGAGGTGAGAGGAGCATATTACCGCCAGTTACAGCATGTAGGTCTGAAGAGGTGGAGAGCTCCCAGCTGGTGTGTTAGCTGGCCTCCATGTTCCCCTGTGTTACCCACAATGCACATCATTTTTGTATACTACATAGAGAGCTAGCCTCCTACAGCTGGGAACACCCATGCAAAGCCCACGGAATGCCTCCCTTGCTCAGAGTAAGGCAACGCAGCAATTTGCGCTGCCTTCCTCAATATTTTTGAACCCATTCAATGCCATACAAAAAGGCTTTGCATGCCTTCAAAAATATGACTTAGTGGTTTGCACCACGCATGTACCACCTGACGTGGTGCAAGCATGACAAAAAACACTCATAAATATGCCCCCCAGTTTCGTACAGTTGTCAAAGGCAAGACCTAATGGATGTGCCAATAATAATTTTCATTTGGTTTATAACAGGGCCACACTGGAAAACTAAATTAGCCAATGCAAAAATGTCCAAACTAGCCCCACACTCAACATTGGCTTGGGCATAGCAGGCAATGAGCACTTCCTTCGCAGGGTGGAAACATTAGAGAATTACAGTTTACTTTTGTGAGGTGGGAGGCTACCACTACCATCACTAAAATTCTCATTATAAGTGGCCCGATGGGAAAGTGATCATTATTGTGCCTTTTAAAACCCTATACCATGGGGACTGAAAATGAATAGGTGTGATAATTATTGCCTAAACACAAATTGAACCCTTTAAAGTGGAGCATAAGTTGGGGATTTTGGTTCTTTTCTCACCAAAATCTGCATATATTAGTATTTACCGTGCATTTTCCCCAGTCAAATTCAGCAAATTTACCTGGGGAAAATTGCGAGGCATGTGGTAACTACCAAAAATCTCAGAATTCCGATTCCTGTGCAAACACTAATTTCCATAGTGGTAAGAACAGAAAGGGCAACTCATAGTCAGGGTCTTTGTCTCCAGCCCCAGGGATTGGTTCTTTTCATTGTAGACATGGGGAGGTCTTACTTCCTCCTTCCCATCCTCGATGCATGGGGGCCTGGCTTTCAGGGGGGTTTGCCGTTGTTTATTCCCCCCACCCCCAAAAGGCGCCATCCTTGACAAGCTGTCAGTGAACAAACAGGTCAACACCATGATCTCATCCTGCTGTCACATCCTCAGCATCCTTTGCAGAATCTTCAAGTTGCTCCCCACACACACAAGACACATGGTCACCCAGGCCTCATCACTAGCAGACTCGACTAGGGCAACTCATTCTACATCAGCATCTCCAACCAACTCACACAAATACTCCAGACTCATCCTAGATGTCCCGAGAAGCGAGCACAGCACTCTCTACCTCACAGAACTGCACTGGCTACCCATCCAGAAATGCTGAAAAGTTGAGCTTCTCATCTACTTGTACAAAGCCCTCCACAACATAGGACCAGCCTACCTCAACGACCAACCCTCCAGACAGCTAGGCTCCACTTCTCTCTCCTGTGTATGAATCCCCTGCATTTGCAGAAGCAAAATAGCAGGATGCACATTCTCCTTCATTGTCGCCAAAAGTTGGAACAAACTCCTTCTACACATGAAGACCGCCACTCCTCAAATTCCGCAAGAAGCTGAAGACTTAGCTGTTCAACTAGGAGTAGCGCTGGATCTATGCTCTTGCCCCAATGCCTGGATACCCTCACGGGTTATAAGCTGTGTCATACAAATCTACATAACAGAACTGGATCAGAGAACCTGCTATAAAATGATACACAAACACATCATCTGAAGCACCTTATCCGCAAGACAGTGCATATGAACTGGCATGGATGCGCCACCACAGCAGGCCTGTGCTTCTTGCAGCACAACACAGCAATCTAAGACAGTAAACCCGCCAAACAGCTGAGTTTCAAACCTTGTGTCACAACTCACGAGTCGCTCCTGGTGTACCGCCTTTAATTAGCTGCGCCCTCAGCACAGGCTGCTGGCACTCCCCGGGCAGATCTACTGGTCTGGCAGCCGCCAGCAGGCCATGTTCTGGGCAAGGCTTGTTTCTGGGAGGTTTTGTCAGAGCGGCGATGAGGATGTGCCAGCGCCCCCGCGCAACAGCGATCCTTCGCCAGAGTTGTAAGTCCCGTGCGAGTGAGCCTTTTTGTATCAATAATCTAAAAGTGAAAGGCCTGAGAAGAAATGGCATTGTGAGGTGGGGCGGGGTGTGACACGTTTGAGCTCAGCACATCTCCCCCAGGGAGTGAATGGATCTGTGTATATAATATGCTGCACCAAGCAGAAGAGAAAAAAACATGCACACATTCCTTGCAATAAAGATCCGGCTCTTCTATACGGTCTGTGCTGTTTTTTTAGCCCATCTTCCGCAGGTCAGAGGTGGAATGTATTTGTGTTCATAGCATGGGGCTAGCGGAAGCTCCACGTTTTGACAATATCCTCCTCGGAAGCACTACATTTCAGCTATAAATCTCTTACAGCATGGGAGTGTCTCATTTGAAATACTATTAGATAGGTACTTTAAGCTACAAATCTAAAATATTTGGAACAGTCACCTAGGCAGACAGTTGCTTACAGATATATAAAACTGTCTTTCTTCACATCTGTTATTTGTTAGAACATTGAACATTTTCCAAAATGTTTGCTGAAATCATTTTACCATACAAAGATTGACACGTTTCTTCTCCCCCAGGCTACATTATCTGTGTTATTCCCAGCTGGAAAGAGTTGAGTCCATCCTCAAGGTTTGAATGCAGCAATCCACAGAGGTAACTTCTGCAGAGTCTCAGAAGCTGTTTGCCCTTCACACGCAGCAATATTTGTAACTTTGATTTCATCAGTAGATCACACTGCAGTTGATTAGTTATGTGACAAATACAGGAAGTCTCAAATTATGTGGTATGCTCAGCACAGGTACATAATTTCCAAAGGCCTTTGTCGAAGACTGGATGCATTAGATACACCATAACTATCTTTGTGACACAGACAATCTGGCAGAGCTATTAAAAAACAAAATAACAGCACTTCATTTCTGTAGGCCTACATGTTGTCTATTACAACAAATCCATATTATGATAGTCAAAAAACTTACTGCAAAAGAGAGCATCGTCTCAGAACAGTAACTTTAAGAAAGGGGTGGTTATTTATAAGAACAAGCACTGTTACAGTCAGGCATTCTCCATTTAATGAGCTAGTTCTTGCAAACACGTGGATTGGAGTGGTAATTGTTATACACTGTGCTCCTCCCTCAACCCAGGACTTATTTAATGGAGTCTGCAGCATGGACGTGCACAGCAAGCATATTGTTGGCTCGCCAAAGGCGCACCAAAGGCAAACCCATCTGCCCCCGTCTGCGCCTGGAGCGTGCCCAGGAGCAGCAGCCCTGGACTGTCCCTATACTCACCAATACCGTGCTTTTGCTCCATCATGTTCTTAATTCCTGCTGCTGCCATCCACATTGCTGCCACACCGCACCACACAACACAAAAAGAGCATTCACATGCACCTCCTGCAAGTTCATGCACTCTCTTACACCCTACACCTACCAATCCTGCACCAACAGCAACCAGCACCCCACTTGCTCACATTCACACAAACCAGTCACCTTCTCACACTCATACAAACCAAACACCACTCACACAATCTGCCGCACTTGCATGCATGCTCCTTAACAGCTGATTGCTCACCAACCATGCCACAGAGATGTTAGACCTACTGCTCGACCATGCTCCAGATCTGTTCTTTCTCAGGGAAACATTGCTAAAGCAAACTTGGTAACTTGTAGGCTACAAGTGTTGTGCAGGTGTCCTGTCCAGCAGCAACCCTGGCTCTGCTCCTGGATGGGTGGGATGCGTGGCATGAGGACAGCAGGGGAGAGGCCATTGAGCATTTGCTCTCTAAAACACTTACCTTACAGCGTCCAGCCCGCTGGTATCATCCCCTGCACCTGCATTCTTCTCCATGTGGGAATACACTGTCAGCGGCTCCATGTTCTTCCTCTTCCTTCTTTCCAGAATGCTTTGGAAAGGAATTCTGGGTATTTAGTGAACTCAGTACAAAATGGTGGCTCCTCATGCTTTTAGATCTCTTTCGCATTTCATCATGGCGACTTCCTGGGAGGTATTTCCTGCTTCAGTATTATATTATTATATAATTACACTTTTTCTCCTGCTCCTAGCTTTGCAACATTCTTCGATCCTTTGGGTCTGTTTCCTCACTCCCGTTTCTCCTTGTCTTCCTGAAAGGTGGATTCTCTCCTTCTTTCTGCATCTTCAGCTCATCCCACCCTGGTTGTGTTATTCTTTGGTTCCATACTACCTGCAGTTGCTCCCGTAAGGAGACTTTTTCCTCCTCCGGGACTCCTTGTGGAAGGCACCATCTGCTTAGACACTTCCATGTAGTGGCGGCATTGTGGCTACTGGAAGGTGTAACCCCTTCCTGGGGCAGACCAAGGCCCTCATTATGAACATGGCATTAAACACCGAACCGTCTGCGGCGGCGGTAAAAACAGCCAAAATACGTGCAGTCCAGACCACCAAATAATGAACCACCTGAAACACAGGCATCCTGAAAACCACTCACCGCCAGCAGGGGAGTGCCGACAACGATGGCATAGCCCTCCCACAGGCCGACGGAAAGGCCCTAGCCACCCATCAAATAATGAACCACTAGACCGCCATCAGTTCCAGGGCGGGAACCACTGCCACGCAAAGCCAGGTGGAAACAAACCAAATATAAGGAAACACTCACTGGAGGCTCACACAACACGCATAAGCAGACATGGATAGAGAGTTGCAGATCATGCAAGCCCTGCTCCTTGCCATACACCGCTACGACCAAGACCGCCGACGAAGATGACGGTAAGTACAGCAACCTACTAAACAAGGCAAGAAAGGGCACAGTTACATACCCACCCACTCCACCCACCCTGCAACGCTCCCACAACCCTTCACAGCAGCACAAGCCATACACCCCACAGCAAGAGGTACTTACCCGACACAAGGCAAATCCAACCTGTCCAAAGTACATACATGTGTTCCACACCCACAAATAATGAAACAAGAGACCACGGATCCAGAGTGTGCCTCCAACAACACAGGCCACACATTAACCTTTATTATGCTCACTGAGCAACCAAAGTGCATATAAGGCCAATGGCCAGCCTGTTATAAAACAAGTCCGATGGGCCACAATGGCCCTAACCTGACTAATTAGGTTCCCTGAGGTGCCTGGATGCCCCATTGTTGCCCACAAGTGCTATGGTACTCCACCTCATAGGGGCAACAATGGGGCATCCAGGCACCTCAGGGAACAGGGGCAGGGGGTGGTGAGGGCGGGATTTACGATGGGGTTGGGGCTTAGATTTTCATTCGGAAGGTGGAGGGGTTTGGGTTTGGCCTTGGAAGGTCAGGGAGTGTGCTTGGACTGGGTAGAGGCAGCTGGAGCAGGCTCAGCACAGGGCTTCTTCCTCTCTGGGGAATGGGCATGGGAATGTGAAGGGCAGACAGGGGCGGGCTGTGACGTGGGAGGAGTGGACAGGGCAAGGAGGTGTGCACGTTTAGGGACGAGACGGGGTGGGCCAGTAGGTTGGAAGAGGTCAGCACGGGAGAGGAAATGTTTCTTTGGTGCAATTGGGTTGGACTTGGAAGAGGGCGTGGGAGTGGAGGTAGAGCAAGTGGTCGTAAGTGGTGTAGGTGTGCGTGATGTGGGTGCAGGTGACTGGAAAGTATGCTGAGGTGTGGTGGATGTGTGATGGGTGTGTGTTTTGGTGCATTTGAGTGTCTTGGGAGGAGGTGGAGTGGACACAGTGGGACAAGTCAGGCTGCCAGTGTGAATGTATGTTGTCTGGGTGTCTGCAAGTCTGGTGAGTGTGCTGTATGTGTCAACTAAAGTAGTTGTGGTGAGTGCAGGTGTGGTGTCTGGGTGCATGTATAGATGTGTGCTATTGTGGTGACTGCAGGAATAGGCTCAGCAACAGTGAATGAAGGTGCAGTGCCTGGGGGTGTGCATGTAGAGGGGACAGAAAGAGAGGCGGAAGAGGTGGGCACACTGGGGAAGTGGATGTTGTTGTGTGTGCATGTGTATGTTGGCTGTGTGTATGCTTGTGGTGGGAGGTGTGGTGCTTGTGTTTTGAAGTGTGCTTCTTGTGTGTTGAGGTGTGTGCCAAGAGAAGGCCAGAGCCTGAAAAGATCTCTGTAGGCCAGACACGGCACCGTGAATGCCATCCAGATAGGCAATGGTCTGCTGCATCTCTGATGCTAGCCCCTGGATGGCATTGACAATGGTTGTCTGCCCTACAGAGATAGTTCTCAGGAGGTCAATAGCCTCCTCCGTGAGGGCAGCAGGGCTGACTGGGTCAGGGGAAGAGGTGCCTGGAGCGAAGGAGATGCCCACCCTTCTGGGTGAGCAGGCACGGGCAACTCAGTGGGGAGCAAACGGGAGGGCAGTGATGGTATCGGGGGTGGCGGAAGATGACACAGTAGGTGTGGGCCCACTAGGGTCCGCCACCGCCAGAGAGGTCCCATCGGAGGAGGTATCGGAGTCATTACCTCCAATAGCAGTTGCCTCCTCGTGGTACTCCCCTCACCCTTCAACCCACTTGTCCCCTTGGCGTCATATGACTCTGCCTCCGAGGATCCGTGGGCTGCTGCATCCCCACTCGCCGGTGCCTCAGCTCCCTCGCCAGATCATGCTGATGTACACAGACAACACAAGAGAACAGGGATGGGTAGACAAAACAGGAGAGACACTTGTAAATAGCTGAATGTAGGTACAATAGTGGTTCACACATACACCCACCCAGGAGACCCTCTAACAGGCAGCACCTACAGCTATACCCATGGCTATGCCCCTGACTAGTGCCTAGAACCCTGCTCTACAGCCATTCCCCAAATAACTTAAGGACCTGACGTGTAGTAGACGTGACCAAAATCCCCCTACTCCCCACAGGGGCCATAATGTAGATGGACATCAGTCATAGTCCCTGCAACTAGGCAGCATAAATCCAAATGCACACACACACACACACACACATGCATCAAGGGTCAAAAATATGGTATGTGTACTCACCCCCTTGTGACTGCTGTGCAGCCTTCAAGCACCCATCCAGGTCCGGGCACGCCACCGCCAGGATGTGTTGCATAAGGGGGGGGTCAGTGCCCGACCGGCAGCCCTTACCCATTGGGAGGACTTCCCCAGCTGGGCCTTGCAGATCTTTCACGGCCAGCGCTCCAGGTCCTCCCACCTCTTCCTGCAGTGGGTGCTCTGCCGGTTGTAGACCCCCAGGGTCCGCACCTTCTTGGCGATGGAATGCCAAAGTCCCCTCTTCCGGTGGGCACTTACCTAAAAGGGACACACAGAAATGTAACACAGAGGTCAGGCACTGACCAATCAAATACATCTGGCTATACGTCCACTATGGGACGGACAGTACAAACCAACTAACAGCACATACACATGCAGCATTTCAGGATACCTGGCCCATCCAGTGTCAGAGATGCACGCATGTATGCAGCCAACACCAACCATTACACACATCCATGGCCCCCAATTCTCCTACTCACCTGTACCTCTGGCCGTCCGTAGAGCTTGGCGTACAGGGGCAGGACCCCGTCCACAAGCCTCTCCAAGTCCTCTTGGGTGAAGGTCGGGGCCCTTTCCCCTGCAACACATGGCATTTCGATGACCAGAGGCAGGACACAGCAGTACACTCAGTGGAGTACCTGCTTGCACGAGACCAGGGAGTCAAGTTAAGTTGGGGTGACGAGTTCGCGTACGCACCGCGGCGGTGTGCACAGTCACCACCAGCGCCAATCATGATATGCTAGGATTCCCCATTGACATCCATGTTAACCAATGAATTTGCGCACGGCGGTAAACACCGCCTTACACTGTTACGTCAACCGCTAGCGGTATGAGGTCACTTCCACAACTACAGTTAAGGATTTCATGGGGCAGACATTTTGGCTAAAACTACGCATTTGTAAAACTCCAATCTGCACAATGCAGGCTCTATTGTTCCCCCAACACCCATAGGCATGTGACAATTAACATTACCTCACCTGACCAGCCCTGACCTATGATTGTGGTCAAGTTGCTGTTATGTCATACACCCTATGCATTAGTGTCAATGACAATCATGCCAGCAGTGCTGAATGACTAGTAATGTGTTCCGATGCATGTGTGTTCCTCACACTTGTTTTCAACTCCTCCTAGGTACAGACCCTAGTGGCAAGGAAGGGCCCCATCGGTGTGCAAACCACTTGTGGATTCGCGGACCACGGTGGAGCATGCATCATTATCAATTACAGACTCACCCGTGCAACTATTCTTGAAATTTGTGCATTACTGGATCCTGCACTGACTCTGGCAAATCGGAATCAGCATGCCATCCCTACTGAAGTGCAGGTGCTCTCTACACTCCATTTCCTGGCCCCGGGCTCATTTCAAGTGACAGTGGGCATGGGTGCAGGTTTTTCACAGCCAATGTTTAGCATTATACTGTCCAGATTCCTGAATGCATTTGTATGACACCTGCAGTCCTATGTGAGGTTTCCCCAAAGTGCTGACCTCCCTGCCATCAAGTCAGACTTCTATGCCTTTGCCAACATACCCCATGTGATAGGTGCCACCGATGGCACCCACAGAGCTACCATCCCCCCAAGAGTCAGTGAACAGGTGTACAGAAACAGGAAGAACTTTCATTCCATGAACATTCAATTGGTATGTACTGCAGACCAGTACATCACATATGTGAATGTCATGTTCCCTGGTTGAGTCCATGATTCATTTGTGCTGAGGAACAGTAGTGTGCCACACAAGATGGAACAACTACAAGAGGACAGAGGGTGAGTCATAGGTAGCTGTTTCTGTCACTTATTGCCACCTAGCAGACAGCCAGGCTGTCTGCCTCTGAGGCTTGTCAGTTAAAGTTGTGTTGTGCACCTTTTTCTAGGTGATTCTGGCCATCCCAACTTGCGTTGGCTCCTGACACCAGTGAGGAATCCTGGAACAGGTCCAGAGAGGAATTACAATGAGGCCCATGGACGTACTAGGAGGTTGATAGAGCGCAAAATAGGTCTCCTGAAGGCTAGATTTAGTTGGCCACATATCTCTGGCGGTTCTCTGGCCTATGGGCCTGAAAAGGTGTGTAGAATAGTGGTGGCCTGCTGCATGCTGCACAACGTGGCTGTGAGAAATTCTATCCCCCTCTTGGAGGAGGAGGGTGCTGTATATCCAGACCAGCTTCCTCAGAGAGGGGATGAGAGTGATGGTGATGATGAGGAAGGGGAAGATGTAAATTCCAGGACCCAACTGATACAACTCTACTTCCAGTAACTATGTGGGACAATTGGATGAGATTGGTGTCTGTGCATCATCCTGTCAGTGTGCCTTGTCATCTAGGGGGTTGTTGGGTCAATATTAATTGCCACTGTGACCAGGTCTGCATAGGACAGATTACAATTTAGTCTATTATTTCAACACATATTTAGGCACAACAACATATAAGGTGTGTGGTGCTTTTCATGCTACTCAGATACAAATAAAGGAGTTATCAACCAGTTGCATCCATACTTCACTTTGTTCAAACTTAATGACAGGGGACATGGTAACAGGTGAAAATGTGCTTTATATGGTGTAGGGATAAAATCATGCAGATTACAGTGATGGGAGTGGGCTTATGGTGGTTATCCAAAATGGCACCATGGTGTCAGCATTGTTGGCAGTTTTGGTCCATCCATGCTTACATGAGTTTGTATTATTACTGGCACTGTTTGGTGGTTGATTGAGTGGGGCACTTGGTGGACAGTATTTTGCAGAGTCACTTCTTAGAGGGGACCTTGTTCTTGGCAGGTGTTCCTGTGCAATATCTTGGCCTAAGGGTCAGTTTGGGCGCCTGTTGTTGGCCTGTAGGGGTTGAGATGGATGTCCCTTGTGTGTCCTCAGAGGGTAGTACATGTGAAGATGCTGCTGATGCTCTTGTTGTCCGGTCTGTACCTTGTGCTTTACTGGGGGCTTCCTGTTCTGTGTGGGCCTCAGGCTGTGTTTGCACAAGCTGCAGCAGCACACCTGCTATGCTGGACATTGTGGCATTGTGCAGTTTCCACTGCTCCATGGCCTCCTGGTGGTGTGCTTGCTGCATCCTCTGACTCTGCTGCAGGGTGGATACTATCTGGGCCAATCTGTCCTGGGTATGGTGGTAGGCTCCCAGGACCTCAGAAATCACATCCTGAGCTGCAGCATCCATCCTGTGGCTTCCCCCCTGGGCCACTGATGCCCCCCCACTGGGCCTAGCCCCCTGTGCCTGTGTCCCCTACACAGGTCTGGCGGTACCACTTGTACTGGGGCCATCGTCTTCCTGCCTGTTGGTAGGGGGTGACTGTGGCATCTGTACTTGTGTTCTACCAGTCTGTGTCCTGGATACACAGGTGTGGGGATGGTTGCCCTGGGCTGATGTTATTGGCTGGGTGGTAGGGGTGTCAGTGGAATCCTGGGTGGGGCTTCTGGATGGTGACAGTCCAGGACTGTGTCAGGGGCCAGGCTGATCGTCAGTGTCCAGGGTTCCATACCCAGTGTCCTCTGAGGTGCCTCTCTCTCCCTGTGGGGCACTGCCACTCCTTGTCCTGTCCGTCAGGGTGGCGTGGGTGGTGGTGCCTGTTGGGGGAAATGGACATGTCCGTTACATTAGCATGGTCGGTTGGGGTGCAGAGGCCTGGGAGGATTTGTGCAGCTTACACTCTTTGGCGCCATGCAGGATGCTTTGGTGAGGTTACCATTGCTTTTAGCTTAGGATGTGGAGGTGCATTGTGGGTGTTATAGGCCATTGTGTTTCCTTGCAGGGGTGGGTGGCTGTGCATGGGGGGGCCTGTTAGTGGGTTTGTGGGCATGCAGGGGGAGTGGATTAAGTGCTTGTGGGCTGGGTAGGGTAGTGGTCTTGGTGAGTGTTGTGGGGTGGGGTGGTGCATGCATTACAGGTGTGATGGATATGGGGTAATTGTAGATGACTTACCCGAGTCCATTCCTCCAGTGAGTCCAGTGAGGCCCTCAGGGTGCAGGATGGGCAGTACCTTTTCCTCCCAGTCAGTGTAGTCAGGTGGTGTTGGTAGGGGTCCTCCCCCAGTCTTCTGGACTGCAATGTGGTGCCTAGATGCCATGGCCCTGACCTTCCCCTGCAGGTCTTTCCATCTCTTGCAGATGTAGTCCCTGGTACGTGGATGGTGTCCCACTGCATTGACCCTGTTAACTATTGTCTGCCATAGCTCCATCCTCCTGGCGATGGGTGTGTGCTGCACCTGTGCCCTGAATAGTTGTGGCTCGCCCTTCAGTATCTTGTCCACCATGGTCCTTAGCTCCCTTTCTGTGAAGCGTGGGTGTTTGGGGGTTGCCATGGTGAGTGCTGTGAATGGTGTCTTGTGTGGATCTAGGTGAGGGTGCTCTTGTGTGGTTGGGTGTACGTATCGTGGATTGTGGCATTTGGTGTCTGCTTCTGGTGTTCTCTGTCTTCGTTGGCCTACTTTTGTTGCAAAGGATTGTGGGGTGTGTCTGTGAGTGTTTTATAGTGTTGTGGATGTGTGTCAAGTGTGTGGGTTTCTAACTTATCCAATGTGTGCACTTCTTACTGTTGGGTCCACTTGCCGCCCGTGGCAGTCTGCAACACCATTGGTTGTTCACCTTCCACTGACCGCTGCAGTGATTAGTGCATTATTATTTGGAGGGCGCGGTGTTGGTATGCTCAGCGGTGGCGGCGTGGGAGGTCCAGCATTTCTGCCGACAATGTCCTGTCAGTGACTGATGGAAGGGTGATTTTTGTTGGATTCAGATTTTTGTTTCATTATATGGCGGGTTTCTGTTCACCGCCAATGGCAGTCTTCTGTTCGCCGTCACCACGGTGGTCAACAGTGTTTACCACCAGGTTCATAATGAGGGCCCAAGACTGTGCAACCTTGAGCTTCACAGGCAACTCACAGTCGGACGTTGCCTTCTGAGTGCTCAACTCCCAACAGATCTAACAACAAGATTGTTAGGCAAGTCCGTCAGCACAAGCCCAGTTGTGGAGCTGCTAATTGCTAAAGCAGAAAATCCTAACTATTTAGTCATAACAGACCAGATAGCGGATTTTATACTCTAGGGCGATGAACCGAACCCAGTTTGCTTTAAAGAAAATGTCATAATTAAAACACCGTAGACAACATATATCAGAAATACATTAATCAATTAGTGCAACAATAACCACACTAATTTATTAAGAAGTTAAAGATTTATTTTCCTATGTTAACAATGCTAGAGTCACGAAAACCATTCTCAAACTCACATGAGACATGCATAGAAACAACAATGGCCGATTTAATTGGCGCATGAATCTAAGTTTAATCAATGCAAACAAACAGAATAGCTCAATGGTTATTGCACAAAACCATAGAAATAGAATTTGAGCAAGAGAAATTGAATACATTCAATTTAATAAAGAAAGGAAATCAATAATTATCCAGAAATATGAGAATAACACCTCACTAACCACTAATTAGCATCAACATGTTGGAGTTCATGTAAAAAGAATTTAGGCCCTCATTACGACCCTGGCGGTTGGTGATAAAGTGGCGGTAATACCGCCAACAGGCCGTCGGTAACTACCGCCAAACTCTGACCATGGCGGAAAGATCTCCGATAAACAGACAATGTACCACACCAACCGTCAGGACGGAAACAACATCCACCATGGCAGTAGCCGCCTACAGCCAGGCGCAAGTCAATGATCCGTCCCACCATATTAAGACACAGCAAACCACCACCTTTTCCGGGGCGGTACCAATGACATCAAAAGCCTGGCAGAAACTGAGCTCAGAAGGGAAAGGACTCGCCATGGAGACACAGGGAAGAACCACGCCACAATGGAACCTGAACTGCACACAAGGGAGCGGTGGAAGAAAATGAGAGTGACACACACACACGCAAAACACACACCCCATACGCCCCATACACACACCATACATACAGCCAGATGCATTACAAAAACAATTTTACCCCATAACTCGGCTGAATAATGCAAGGACAAAATGATTTCGCAAAAGTGAATGTAATGAGATCAGCACAGTATGAAAAAAAAGTTAGGCAAGATAATAGATATATACATATGTACAGAAAAAAGGACACAGCCCAGTCCACAATTTGTGTAGGCCACATGGCCACAGGCCAAAGTCCAAGGCCACACATGTCACCTGCTTCAGCACAGAGAGAACACTGCAGGGGCACCAGTTGGTAAATAGGCAGCTGGGAGATGTAACAAGACCACTGGTTCTGGAGTGGGCAACATGCCCTGTGCTTGGTCCTGTGGAGTGCAAGGTCACAGTCTCTCATGTGGGTGTCTCACCCACTGGTACTGGGCTTGGTCCTGGGGAGTGATGGGCCACAGTCTCTCATGTGGGTGTCTCACCCACTGGTTCTGGAGGGGGCAATATGCCCTGTGCTTGGTTCTGGGAAGGGATGGGCCACAGTCTCTCATGTGGGTGTCTCACCCACAGGTTCTGGAGTGGGAAACATGCCCTGTGCTTGGTCCTGGGGAGTGATGGGCCACAGTCTCTCATGTGAGTGTCTCACCCACTGGTTCTGGAGGGAGCAACATTCCCTGTGCTTGGTCCTGGGGAGTGATGGGACACAGTCTCTCATGTGGGTGTCTCACCCACTGGTTCTGGAGTGGGCAACATGCCCTGTGCTTGATTCTGGGGAGTGATGGGCCACAGTCTCTCAGGTGGGTGTCTTACCCACGGGTTTTCGAGGGGGCAGGCCACACAGCAGCCCATGGAGGCATGATTACGTACCATCCGCTAGCGGTGACGGCTGCACAGTGGTGGTGCTGCTGGTGGGGGAGGCTCCTGCCTATCTCCTGCAAACTCGGATGGCTGCACAGAGGTGGTGCTGCTGGTGGGGGGAGGCTCCTGCCCATCCCCTGCAATCTCGAACATCTGCACAACCATGGTTGGTAGTGGGGGCTCCGTCACAGTTCCTGGTCCAGGCCCCTTGGTCTTCCTGCCTGCCGGTGCAGGCTGGTTGGTCTTCCTGCCTGCTGGGGCAGGCTCCTTGGTATTTCTGCCTGCTGGTGCAGGCTCCTTTCCCTTTTTGCCTGCTGGGGCAGTCTCCTTCCCCTTTAGGCTGGCTGCTGCAGGCTCTTTCCCCTTCAGGACATGTGGCCTGGATCCCTTTCCACCACGAGTCGGTACGGGGACGACTGGGCTCGTGGACTGTGTGGCTGAGGTCCTTGGCTGGGTTCTTCCTAACCTGGCCATGTGTGCAGCACGGGGGGGAGGGAAGAGGTCAATGGTGGATAGGAACAGTTTTTTAGAGACATTGGGGTGGGAAGAGGGAGAAGGAATGGGAGTGGATGATGATGGAGTGGCTGTTGGAGGTGTCTGTCTGCTGATTTTGGGTGCAGGTGCATGGACTGTATGCTGTTGTGAGGTGGATGGCTGTTGGGCGTCTGAGTGCTTGCGTTTGTGTATTTTAGGATGGGGGACAGACACAGTGGGAGAGGACACAGGGGACGTGTGCATGGCTGTTGTGGAGGTGTCTGCCAGTGAGGTGTGTGTTCTGGTTGGTGTGGTGATGCTGGTAGTGGATGATGATGTAGTGCATGGTTAGATGTCGAAACCACAAGTGCTTCAAGCACCCATGGCTCAACATCGAGTTCGGAACAACAAACTCGTTGGTATCACTAATGCCTTTATCAGGAATGCCTTTACAATGATTTTTCATTGCAAACGCATTCCTGGTAAAGGCATTACTGATCAGCATGCACGGTTCCAGCATGCTTCCCCCTAGCCCTCGCCCCTAAAAATTACCGCAACCCCCCCACCCCCACAACCACCCCAAAGCCCCACCCCAAAATTATCACAACCCCAACCCACTCCCCTAAAACTTAGCACCCCAACCCAGCCCTTAAACCTAAACCCTGACCCTCCCCAAACCCTAATCACCCCAAGCCCCCACCCCAAAAACTAAAAATACCCCAAGTCCCCACCCAACCCCTAGAACCTAAGCACCCCAACCCCCAACCCACTCTAAAACCTAAACCCTGATCCTCCTCCCCCCAAACCCAAATCACCCCCCACCCCCAAAAAAACTGCCCTGGTCCCAGCCCAACTTACCTCCTCCTTCACCGCGTCAACTCCCTTCTTCTGTGCCTTAACCATGTATGTAAGTGGTTCCACGACTTCGTGGTTTAGGAGTCGTTGTTCCGGGTGTTTCCCGTAGTGCATGCAAGTATGAGTGTGGACGTAACTGGGAGGGAGGTGGAGGAGGAGAGGGGGAGACAGTGGAAATAGTGGATGTTGTGTCTGCAACAGGATGGTGTTTGTGTGAGTGCCTGTGGGATGAAGTGTGGTGCTTGTGTTTGCCTGTGACACTCTTGGGTGTTGTCTTGTGTGCATGCTCGTCTGTATGTGTGCTTGGGGTAGGTTAGGATTGAGGGGAGTGGGACTGGGCAGTGAAAGTTGGAGGGGGGATGGTAGGAACAGGGACATTGGCTGCCATCAGAGAGGAGGCCAGAGCCTGAATCGATCTCTGTTGGGCCGCCAATCCAGTGTGAATGCCCACCAGGAATGCATCAGATTGTTGCCTCTGGGCTGCCAGCCCCTGGATGGCATTCACAATGGTTGACTGCCCTACAGAGATGGATCTCAGGAGGTCAATAGCCTCCTCACTCAGGGCAGCAGGGCTCACTAGGGCAGGGCCTGAAGTGCCTGAGGCGAAGGAGGTGCCCACCCTCCTGGGAGAGTGGGCACGGGCAACTAGATGAGGGGCTGCTGGGAGGGCGGTGCTGGTATGGGGGTGGCGGCTGTAACTGTAGCGGGGGTGGTCACAGAAGTGTCCGCCACCACCAGGGAGCTTCCATTGGAGGAGGTAGCTGTGTCAGAACTGTCCCCTCCAGTCCCCGCCGTGGTGCTCTCGTCACCCTCCATCCCACTGGTGCCCTCACCGTCGGTGGGCTCTGCCTCATGGGTCCTGTGAGATGCAGCTCCCTCCGTTGTGGGTGCCTCTGCTCCTCCGCCAGATGATGCTAATGCACATAAGGACAGGATGACGAAACAAAAATGGGGGGAAGAGACAAAGGATACACTTGGTCAATGGCTGAACCAAAACCACCGTTGGCGTACACAGCACCCTCACACACAGGGAACAGCCCTATGCAATATGCCATTGCACTACCAGAGAAATAGCAGTGAAGGCATGGGAAGGGGCATACACCGCCAAATGCAGCACACCTGGGACCCACACAGCCCTGACCAGTAGTGGATGCCTACGTGCTAGGTTGCAAGATTTTCCCTTCTGAACCCTAGCCTACCATGCATAGGTTGTAATGATGGGCACCGTACTCACCCGCTTGTGGCTGCTGTGATGCCCTCAAGCACCCATCCAGCTCAGGATAGGCCACTGCCAGTATGCGGGCCATCAGGGGGGTCAGGGTTCGAAGGGCACACTTTCCTCGTTGGGCCTCCGCTATCTTCCGTGTCCACCGTTTCTGGCAGTGGGTGCCCCGCCTGCCATAGACCCCCAGGGTCCTAACCTCCTTGGCGATGGCACGCCATATACCCTTCTTTTGATGGTCGCTGACCTGCAGAGGCAATACACACAGGAAAATAGATTTAGACAAACAGTCCTGCCTCTTACACATATGGCCCACCATACCCATTTCCATCACCATTTACACACACATGGCCCAGCACACAAATTGTATGCCCCCCAGAGGACATCCACCCACCCACTTACACGAGGACTTCACACATACAACTCCATGCATTCATGCCACATGCATCGTGCTCACACTGTACTCACCTGTTGGTCTGGAGGCCCATACAGCAGTCCATACTGTGGTAGGGCCCCAACCACCAGTCTCTCCAACTCCTCTGAAGTGAAGGCTGGGGCCCTTCCCCTGTCACACGGGCCATGGTAGGCTCCAGACACAGGTCACGTGCAGTGTAGGTCCTCTCCTATGGAAGGTCACGTAGCAAGTGAGGAATATGATAGAAAATGGCAGTCACGTCTGCGGCGGTGTATACCGTCACTGTGGGCGTAGATCACCATTGGCCACGGTACCCCATAGGGCCCAATGATAACCAATGAGGAGTTGCATGGCGGTTCCCGACCGCCTCCCGCAACGGCGCAAAACATCAGCGAAATTACCTCACTTCGACCTGTCCCTCCACACAGAACAGGCGGATGCCATTTCAGGGGGTTGGGGGTGGCAGGCCCTGGAATAATGCTGTGTCATAGGAGATATTAGAACATACTCGACAAATCACAATGACCCATTACATGTTTACAGGATGCAAAGTTCTGTTGTAGCTCCATTGTTCAGTTTGTGGCCAGCTCCTCACTCTTGTGTCCCTTAGATTGCTACCACTGTAGATGAATAGGAGATGGGGATATAACCCTGGTGGACTTGGCAACACTGGAGGAAAGGCACATTATCCCTACCTATAGACTGGACAGGTCCACAATCACAGAGCTTTGTGCCCAATTGGAGCCTGACCTGATATCTGCTATCTGTCACCCCACTGGGATCCCCCTCTTGTGCAAGTGCTTCTGTACTCCATTTCCTGGCAACTGGTTCTTTCCAAGTGACAGTGGGCTTGGCAGCAGAAATGTCACAGCCAATCTTCTCAATAGTGCTGACAAGAGTGTTGTCTGTCCTGATTAAATCATGTACAGCTATAATGTTTTCCCTCAGGTTGAAGATTTGGCCAAGGTGAAGGTGAACTCTAGGCAATGGGGCATATCTCCAACATAATTGGGGCGATTGATGGAACACATATTGCATTTGTTCCCCCCTCTGCCAGAATGAACAGGTGTTCAGGAATAGGAAGACTTTCCACTCTATGAATGTACAAATGGTGTGCCTTGCAGACCAGTACATCTCCCACGTCAATGCTAAGTATCCTGGGTCGGTTCATGATGCCTTTGTCCTGAGGAATAGCAGAATCCCAAATGTGATGGCCCAACTACAGAGGCACAGGGTGTGGCTAATAGGTGAGCCCTGGTTTCCACCCAGTATATGTTGGTGTATGGGTATGGTGTGGACCATAAGGGATAGTGTGTAGCTAAATGTTGTCCCTCAATATTTCAGGTGACTCTGGTTACCCAACCCTATCATGGCTGCTGACCCCTGTGAGGAATGCCAGGACAAGAACCTGGAGAGGAGAAGAACGTTATAATGAGGCACATGGGCGAGCCAGAAGGATAATTGAAAGGACCTTTGGCCTCCTGAAGGCCAGGTTCCCGGTGCCTCCATCTAACAGGTGGATCCCTGTGCTACTCACTAAAGAAGGTCTGCCAGATAGTGGTGGCATGCTGCATGTTGCATAGCCTGGCCCTCTGACGCCATGTCCCATTCCTGCAAGAAGAGGAGGCTGGAGATGCCCGTTTGCCAGCTGTGGACCCTGTGGACAGTAAGGATGAGGAGGCAGAGGATGAGAACAGAACATCTGTGATCAGACAATACTTCCAATGACACACAGGTAGGACAGTGTTACTTCACATTTCAGTGACATTTGTTTGAATTTGTTTGGCAATGGTTTATGATATTTCCCACTTCAATGCCCACTTAATGCTCCTCTGGCAATTCATTTTGCAGATGTTGGTGACCTCACATATACTCCTGGTGTGATCGCTGTAGCCAGCTACAGGTCATGAATCTATGCTCATGTGTGGTTGAATTCTGTCGGATTGGTGTGTGTGTGTCATAATATGATGAACGAATATCCGCGGCGGTACGTTGGTGGCCGTCAACGTGGCCGTAAGCAGGATTGACCGTCAATGTCATAATGAGGGCCTTAGTAACATAAATTTAGAAAAATATCTAGCTAAGGAACTATCAAAAATAGCAGCAGTATTATATTGTCAGCAGTTGATACCCAAAAAAACAAAAGACAAATAACAATATACATTTCATACAATTACCCAATCACTAAGGTATTCAGCAACAACGTCTACTTCATCAGGGGGACAGCAACATCAGGATCGGAACAGGAAGAAAGTGAGAGGTATGGTTTAGAATTTGGACTTTAAGATTACTAAACCATCAAAGCATTTGTTCAGTACTGAATAGACAAAGTAAACTCAGAAAATAATAAACACCAGCATTGTCAGTAGAATAACTGGCAAAGTACAAAATGTCAAAGTGACAGATCATAAAAAATTACATCTCTGGAACTCAGGATACACGAAAATCCCAAAGAAGAATGAGCAAAGAATGAATGACAATGACCAAAATCAGTGGGGACTGAACATTAAATAAAACCTGTTAAATACTCTGATTGGTTATAAGAAATAAGATGAGAACATTTTGCCCATTCAGAACACTAACAGATATCAAATTATATAAAATGTTACCTCTTAGCTTCTCTATTTGCTGTTATTCCATTGACGAAACTCAACCTAATAATTGTTATTTCTTCTTCTGTTCTTTTGTTGCATGAGTAGACTCTTTGTTTTAAGAATCCAATGACGTAGTCTTCGGATAGTATTTACAAATTATGGAAACATTTCTCCTCACGCCATTCTCTCTTCGAGGAAAATAATATGGGTTAGAAACATAACTACAGACAAAATTATACGAATAGAATGAATGAAGTCAGTCAGGCAACAGAAATGCAGCTAAGAAACAGAACACACTAGAAACATTTTATGCAGATAACATTTTATAGTGACCTTACATCTGCTTCTACTTCAGTCCAGCAGAGGCCACTAGATACAAGTTTAATTCTGACATTTATTTTAACAAAGAAACACACTTTTTTGAAAAGACAGAATAATTTCATCAGCTTAATTTAGCATGGAAAACAAAAAATAGGCCTTACAAATCATGGTGGCCATTAAATCTACCACAAATCTCAAGTTTTCATAAGAATGATTATATAGGGGGTCATTACAACCCTGGCGGACGGTGTTGAAGGTGCGGCAATACCGCAAACAGGCCGGCGGACCAAAAAAGGGAATTATGACCCTGGCGGAAACCACCAACAAAGACAGCCACTTTAACACACCGCCCGCCACGGCGGTACAGAAAAGTAGCGCGGCGGTCACCGCCAACAGACAGGCAGAAGACAAAGTACCACCCATAGTATCACAACCCGCCAATCCGCCACCTTTTCCGGGGCGGATTCACCGTGGATAAAAACACGGCAGAAACAGTTACTGCAATGGGAAAACGCTCACCTCAACACATCCCACGAGGAACGAGGACTCCATGGACCCCGAATTACACATTCTTCCAGCCCTTGTATTCCTACTCATCTACGAAGACCAACAGCGGCGCAGCCGAAGACAACGGTGAGTACAGCACCTACGACATGGGGGAGGCAAAAGTTAGGGGGACACCGAAGAAACAACCCCCACCCCCCTCACATATTACAACATACACACCAATGCATCCAAAAAAATTACAGTAACAACCCACAATCCCCCCGGAAGAATGCAAAGACAAAGCGAAATCTGTTCAAACATTGTAATGTATCAATATACATGTCTGTCAAAAATATACAGATATATAAGAAAATCAGCCAGAAATATATACATTACGAGAAGTAGTGCAGATATGCACATAGCAATGTTCGTGCACCACTAGTCCAAAAATGCATGGGCGAGGCCCACAAAAGATACCTGTCCTCAATCGGAGAGAACACTGCCGGGGCATCAGATAGAAATACTACAGGCACCTCAGGGGGAAGGGAAGGGGGGGCACCTCAGCCAGATGACTGCAAAGCCAGATCCACGACGGGGCTCCATGCTCATTGATGTATCCTGGGGAGTGCAAAGCCAAAGTCTCTCAAGTCTTTACAGTGGGTGGCTTGCCCACTGTACCATCCTGGGGAGTGCAAAGCCACAGTCTCACAAGTCTCTACAGTGGGTGGCTTGCCACTGTACCATCCTGGGGAGTGGAAAGCCACAGTCTCTCAAGTCTCTACAGTGGGTGGGTTGCCCACTGTTCCATCCTGGGGAGTGCAAAGCCACAGTCTCACAAGTCTCTACAGTGGGTGGCTTGCCCACTGTACCATCCTGGGGAGTGCAAAGCCACAGTCTCTCAAGTCTCTACAGTGGGAGGTTTGCCCACTGCCACATCCTGGGGAGTGCAAAGCCACAGTCTCTGAAGTAGATAACATCCGCCAATGGCTCTGGAGGGGGACTGGTGGCCAGACTGGATCAGTCTCCCCGTGAAAGTTCCTGTCCCGTCACTGTCCCAGATGCACATGGGATAAGGATGCTTGATGTGGCGGTCTTTACATTCTTACCTGGTGCATGCCCTGTTCAGCGGTGCTTTGCCATGGCGGTGCTTGCCCTGTTCAGAGGAGCTTTGCCATGGGGGTGCTTGCCCTGTTCAGCGGTGCTTTGCCATGGCGGTGTCTGGACTGTTCAGCGGTGCTTTGCCATGGCGGTCTCTGGACTGTTCAGCAGTGCTTTGCCATGGCGGTTCTGGACTGTTCAGCGGTGCTTTGCCATGGCGGTGCTTGCCCTGTTCAGCGGTGCTTTGCCATGGCGGTCTCTGGACTGTTCAGCGGTGCTTTGCCATGGCGGTCTCTGGACTGTTCAGCGGTGCTTTGCCATGGCGGTTCTGGACTGTTCAGCGGTGCTTTGCCATGGTGGTGCATGCCCTGTTCAGCGGTGCTTTGCCATGGCGGTGCTTACCCTGTTCAGCAGTGCTTTGCCATGGCGGTGCTTGCCCTGTTCAGCGGTGCTTTGCCATGGCGGTGTCTGGACTGTTCAGCGGTGCTTTGCCATGGTGGTGTCTGGACTGTTCAGCGGTGCTTTGACATGGCGGTGCTTGCCCTGTTCAGCAGTGCTTTGCCATGGTGGTGCTTGCCCTGTTCAGCGGTGCTTTGCCATGTCGGTCTCTGGACTGTTCAGCGGTGCTTTGCCATGGCGGTCTCTGGATTGTTCAGCGGTGCTTTGCCATGCCGGTCTCTGGACTGTTCAGCGGTGCTTTGCAATGGCGGTTCTGGACTGTTCAGCGGTGCTTTGCCATGGCGGTGCTTGCCCTGTTCAGCGGTGCTTTGCCATGGCGGTGTCTGGACTGTTCAGCGGTGCTTTGCCATGGCGGTGTCTGGACTGTTCAGCGGTGCTTTGCCATGGCGGTCTCTGGACTGTTCAGCGGTGCTTTGCCATGGCGGTGTCTGGACTGTTCAGCAGTGCTTTGCCATGGCGGTGTCTGGACTGTTCAGCGGTGCTTTGCCATGGCGGTCTATGGACTGTTCAGCGGTACTTTGCCATGGCGGTCTCTGGACTGTTCAGCGGTGCTTTGCCATGGCGGTTCTAGACTGTTCAGCGGTGCTTTGCCATGGCGGTGCTTGCCCTGTTCAGCGGTGCTTTGCCATGGCGGTGTCTGGACTGTTCAGCTGTGCTTTGCCATGGCGGTCTCTGGAACGGGCATTGGTGTGTGGCATGACGATCTCTAGACTGGGCATTGGTGTGTGGCATGACGTTCCATGGACTGGGCATTGGTGTGTGGCATGACGATACCCAGACTGGGCATTGGTGTGTGGAATGACGTTCCCTCATAGCGCACTGGGGCTGTGGCAGCCGGGTCCCTCCTGGGCACTGACTCCGGCGGTTGTCTCCTGACCAGTGACAATACTTGTTGGGCCCTCCTGGGCACTGACTCCTTCGGTGGCGGTGGTCTCCTGACCAGTGACGATACTTGGACCCTCCTGGGCACTGACTCCGGCGGTGGCCTCCTGACCAGTGACAATACTTGGGCCCTCCTGGGCACTGACTCCGGCGGTGGTCTCCTGACCAGTGACGATACTTAGGCCCTCCTGGGCACTGACTCCGGCGGTGGTCTCCTGACCAGTGACGATACTTGGGCCCTCCTGCGCACTGACTCCGGCGGTGGTCTCCTGACCAGTGACGATGGTGCTGGCGGTGGCGTCTTGACCGCCGGGAATGATACCGCCCTTCTCCGCCGTGAGACTCACAACAGGCTGGGCAGACTTCCTCTGGCCCTTCCCCACCTTTGGTGGAGTCACAGCTGACTCTCCAATCCCCTTGGGACCCCTGTGAGTTGTTTTCCCACCAGGAGTCTTCACACGGTCCCGTCGTTCACTTTTCAATTTCAGAGTCTTTACAGGGGGTGGGCTGCCAGTGCCTTGGCTCCGGGTCATACTGCCTGCCCTGGTGGCCGGTGCACTCCACATACCTTGAACAGGCACCACTGGTATTGGAGTCCTTTTGGCTGAGGCGCTACGACGGGACTGATGAATTGGAGGGGTGGGGGCAAAAAACTCAACTTTACACAGGGACAGTTTCTGACGCACACTGGGATGGGTAGTTGGAGGGGGTCTGGGAGTGGAGGAAGAGGAGGTGGTTGTAGGAGGTGTCACTTTAGGTGTTTTGGGTGCAGGTACTGGAGGCTGTCGTGAGGTGGATGGATGTTGGGTGTGTGGTTGCCGGCGTTTGTGTACTTTGGGAGGGGGCGTCACAGACACACTGGGAGAGGACACAGGGGATGTGTAAATGGCAGTGGAGGTGGTGAGTGCAGGTGAGCGGCTTGTGGTGCTGGGTGTCCTGGTGCGATTCCTGGTGCCTGTAGATGTGGTGCATGCAGGTGTGTGTGTAGATGAGACTGGGAGGGAGGAGGGAGAAGAGGAGGAGGGGGACACAGTGGAGGCAGTGGATGTTGCTGTGTCTGTATGTGGGTGAGGCTTTGCGTGAGTGCCTGTGGGTTGTGTGGTGCCTATGTTTGCTTGAGCTACTTGTGTGTGCTGACTTGTGTGCATGCTGGTCTGTAGGCGTGCTTGGGATGGGCTGGGGTACAGGGGATTGGGTCTGGGTGGAGGAGGTTGGAGGGGGGAGACTATACACAGGGACAATGGCTGCCATCAGTGCTGATGCCAGAGATTGCAGGGTTCGCTGAAGGACAACCTGACCAGAATGAATGCCCTCCAGGAATGCATTACCGTGTTGCAACTCTCGTTCTACACCCTGGATGGCATTCACAATGGTAGATTGCCCAACAGTGAGTGACCTGAGGAGGTCAATGGCCTCCTCACTGAGGGCAGCAGGGGTGACTGGGGCAGGGCCTGAGGTGCCTGGGGGGAAGGTGATGCCCACCCTCCTGGGTGAGCGGACACGGGGCGAAAGCTGAGGGGCTGCTGGGAGGGCGGTGCTGGTAGGAGAGGTGGCGGCTGTACCTGTAGAAGTGGGGCGCATAGATGGTGCCGCCACCACAAGGGAGCCCCCATCGGCAGACGAGTCCGTGTCGCCGGTTGGTGATCCGGGGGCCGACGTGAAGCTCCCCTCGCCCTCCGTCCCACTGGTGCATTCTGAGTCCGTGGTGTGGCCCTCCATGGCCATGTGGGATGCAGCTCCCTCGTGCTCCGATGCCACTGTACCTCCGCCTGATGATGCTGATGCACAAAAGAACAGGGAGTGCACAAAAAGGGGGGGAAAGACAGAAGAAGAACAGGTTGAGTGCATGGCATACCGCTACCGTTGGCGGACAAGACAGACACAACAGCCCCCTGCATTACACCGTGCTCCTGGCCTCTGCATATGCAATTCCTGGGATATGGCCTACGTCGCTATGGTGGACATCTGCACACATGGATGCCACAGGGAAAACTATACCTGTACTTGGCACTGTACAGAGGTGGGGTAGAGTGCCACATGGGCTGCATTACAGAGGGGCCTAGTCTATGCATTTCTGGCTGGCCTAGGTACACCCACAGCCCTCCTCCCCCACCCAGACCCCTCTACTGTGCGCAAAGTCCGCAGAATGAGGTTGTACTCACCCCCTTGTGTCTGCTGTGATGCCCTCAAGCGCCCATCCAACTCCGGGTAGGCCACCGCCAGGATCCGGAACATCTGGTCATCGTGCGACGGGCACCCCTCCCACGTTGGGAGGCCATCCCCAGCTGAGCCTCCGCCGTCTTCTTGCTGCAGCGGCGAATGTCCTCCCATCTTTTACGGCAGTGGGTGCCCCGTCTCTGGTGGGCCCCCAGGGTCCGGACGTCCTTGGCGATGGCACGCCAAATGTCCCTCTTCTGGTGGGGGCTGACCTACATGATATGCACAAGGGAAGAAGAGAAGTCATTACCAACTGCACCATCGATGTGAGCGGCCCCCCTCCCTACTCTAGCCATGTGGCCCATTCATTGACATGCATTAATGTTCCCTGAACTCTGCCCCCTTCCCTCTTCCACCCAGCCCTCTCCACCCAGGCCTAGCCCATACAACGTGCTCCCTGTGTACTAACCTGTTGGTCTGGAGGACCGTAGAGTAGCGTGTACTGGGGGAGGACCCCGTCTACCAGTTTCTCCAACTCCTGAGCAGTGAAGGCAGGGGCCCTTTCCCCAGACGCAGCAGCCATCGTCGCTTCCAGACCGAGGTCACAGCAGCACTTGCAGTGTAGGTCCTCTCCTGTCGAAGGTCAGGTATCTAGTGATTGAACAGATAGAAAATGGCGGTGACGTCCGCGGTGGTGACGTCCGCGGCGGTGCGTATCATCACCACCGGTGCACCTGTTCATTGGCTCCTGGGACCCATAGGGTCCTATGTGAACCAATGCAGCATTGCGCTGCAGTCTACGACCGCCTACCGCGACGGTGTGCAACGCCAGAGCAGTTACCCCACAATCCCATTGTCCCAGTGTAGAGGTCAGGCAGCCGCCATTTCAGGGGCCCACATGGCTTCATTTAATTCTGCGTCACACATAGCTAGGCCTACACTCAACACACATACAGGAAGGGTTTTGTGTGTGGTGTCGTGTTCTGTGTAACTGTGGGTACATACCTGGATGAAAATTGACTTTATCGTTGCTCTTGTCCTTCGTAGGCGCCGTCAGCTGGGACATGTGAGAAGATGGCGGAATCCTCAGGTGTACCGACCGCTGGTGGACCTGTTGACAATGGAAGAGCGACATGTCATCGTCACCTACAGGTTTGACCGTGCCACAATCCAGGAACTATGTACCCAGTTGGAGCCAGACCTGATGTCACCAATCCGCCATCCCACAGGAATCCCCCCTGACGTGCAGGTGATGTCAGTGCTCCATTTCCTTGCAAGTGGCTCTTTTCAGACAACAGTGGCCATGGCATCAGGGATGCCTATGTTTTCCAGCGTCTTGTCCAGAGTGTTTTCTGCCCTGCTGAAACACGTAAGGAGATACATCATTTTCCCTGAGGTGGAGGATTTGCCTACAGTTAAAGGTGACTTCTATGCCCTTGGACATATCCCCAACGTCATAGGTGCCATTGATGGGACCCATGTAGCTCTGGTCCCCCCCCCACAGGAGTCAACAGGTGTACAGAAACAGGAAGAGTTATCATTTTATGAATGTACAGATGGTCTGTTTGGCAGACCAGTACATTTCCCAGGTTAATGCAATGTTCCCTGGCTCTGTGCATGACGCCTGCATCCTGCGGAATAGCAGCATCCCTGATATGATGGGTCAACTCCAGAGGTACCGTGTATGGCTATTAGGGGACTCTGGTTACCCCAACCTTTCCTGGCTACTGACCCCAGTGAGGAATCCCAGGAACAGGGCAGAGGAACGCTACAATGAGGCCCATGGGCGGACTAGGAGGGTGATCAAACGCACCTTCGGCCTCTTTAAGGCCAGGTTCAGGTGCCTCCAAATGACAGGTGGTTCCCTATTCTACTCACCGAAGAAGGTGTGCCAGAGCATCATCGCCTGCTCAATGCTTCATAATTTGGCTTTACGACGCCAGGTGCCTTTTCTGCAGGAGGATGGTCCAGATGACGGTGTTGCGGCAGCTGTGGAGCCTGTGGAGTCTGGGGACAGTGATGAGGAGGAAGCTGAGGAAGAAGACAACGACAACAGGGAGTCAGTCATACAGCAATATTTCCAGTGACACACAGGTGAGAACATTTTCAGATTTTACATTACATTCACTGTCACACGTCTTCCTCTATCCTGTGTGTAATTACTTGGGATTATTTATTAATTGAGTTGTTTCTTTCCATTACGGTTTCACAGGTGTGGTTACCAACGTGTGTCATCTACTTGCATCCTTCAAGGACTTTTGATGTGTGACATTGGTATGTTGCTTTTACATCTCACAACGCATTTTCACACTGTCATTGATATTACATTTTACCAAATCATAGACTGACTCCAGATTGTTTTGTGTTTCAAGGGTGTTTATTGCAGTGCTCAGAATTGGAAGGGGGTTGTTAAATGGTGATGGGTGATGGCAGAGGAATGTCCATGGCAGAGTCCAGTCTATTAGTCTCACAGGTGCACTGCCCATCTGGGCATAGGAAGAGGAGCTGGGGCAGTTGAAGTATGGACAGGGTAACAAAGTGGGGCAGTGGGGGGACAATCAGGGTGGTCTCATTTCCTGGCGGGGTCTTGCCATCTTGCTCTGTCCTGTTCCTGGATCTTAGGGACCGCTTGCGGGGTGGTTGTCCGTCTGCAGGGGGTGGGGTGCTGGTGTGGTGGTCCTGTGGCGGGGCTTCCTGTCCACTAGCGCCGGCGGAGGTGGTGGGCAGTTCATCGTCCATGCTAGTGTCAGGGGCCCCTTGGAGTGCCACGGTGTCCCTCAGGGTCTGCTGTATGTCCTTCAGCACCCCTACAATGGTGCCCAGGGCGGAGCTGATGGTCCTGAGCTCCTCCCTGAACCCCAACTACTGGTCCTGCTGCAGGCGCTGGGTCTCCTGAAACTTGACCAGGACCGTGGCCACCGTCTCCTGTGAGTGGTGGTATGCTCCCATGATGGAGGTGAGGGCCTCGTGGAGAGTGGGTTCCCTTGGCCTGTCCGCACCCTGTAGCACAGCAGCCCTCCCAGTTCCCCTGTGTTCCTGTGCCTCCGTACCCTGGACCGTGTGCCCACTACCACTGCCCCCAGGTCTCTGTTGTTGTTGGGGTGGTGGGTTAGCCTGGGTTCCCTGTAGTGGTGGACACACCGCTGATTGACCTGTCCTGGGTAGGGAGGTTTGGGCCCGCTGGGTGGGTGCTGTGCTGGTGTTACCAGAGGGTGGAAGGTCAGTGTTGGGCTGTGCCTGTTCGAGGGGAACCGACTGTCCTGAGGCCCACGATGGTCCGGGCTGGTCATCAGGCTCCAGTAGGGCAGAGCTGCTATCGTCACTGTGGGCCTCTTCTGGGGTGGAGTGGTGTTGTCTGGACGCTCTGGTGTGGTGACGGTCCTTCGTGTTCCTGCAGGGGCATAAGAGCATGATTATTGCATGTGTGTGTGTCATGGTGTGCAGTGGGTGGGTGACTGTGTACCCCAGTGCTAGCATTCCTGTGTGGGGGCTTGTGTGATGATGGTTAGGGGGTTGTTCTGGGTATGTGCAGTGGGCATGCTTAGGTGATAGGTGTCCATGCTTTGTTGTGTCATGCAGGGCTTGGTGTTGGGATGTGTAGTTTGTGTTATTAGTACATTAGTGAGGATTTGTGGTGATAGGGGAGGGTGTGAGGGTGAGGGTGGGGGTGTGTGATAGCATGCAGGTAGGGTGGGGGATATGTTAGTTAAGATTTGACTTACCAGTGTCCCATCCTCCACCGAGTCCTCCGAGGCCCTCTGGATGCATGATGGTCAAGACTTGCTCCTCCCATGTTTTAGTGGTGGGGGAGGAGGTGGGGGTCCGCCGCCAGTCTGCTGAACCGCGATGTTGTGCCTGGAGACCGTTGAACGCACCTTCCCCCGTGGGTCGTTCCACCTCTTCCTGATGTCCTCCCTATTTCTTGGGTGCTGTCCCACAGCGCTGACCCTGTCCACTATTCTTCGCCACAGCTCCATCTTCCTGGCTATTGATGTGTGCTGTACCTGTGAGCCAAATGGCTGTGGCTCTACCCGGACAATTTCCTCCACCGGAGCTCCTCCCCGGAAAAGGGGGGGTGTCTTTGGCGTGCCATGGGGTGGTGTGTGTGATGTGTGGGGCGGTGTGAGTGTTGATGTGTGTGGTGATGTGTCGTGGTGTGTGGTGTTTTGTACGTGGATGTTGTACTGGTGATGGTGTTGTGTGCCTCTGCGTGGTGGGATTGTCTGATCTGTGCTGTGTCTCTGGCCTTCGTGATAGATTTTTGGTCGTAGGGGTTTGTGGGTGATGTGGGTGTGTGTTTTAAATTGCGTTGGGTGTGTGGGAGTGTTGTTTGTATGTGTGTCAGGTGTGTGTATTTCGAATTGTCCAATGTGGAGGTGTTTTGGAGATGTGTGTGTATTTTGAGCGCGGCGGTGTGTACCGCCAATGGAATACTGTGGTTCAAAGACCGCTGCGTGGATTCGTGGGTCATAATAGCATGGGTGTGTTTCTGTTGGCGTGGAGGTGGAGGTTTTGTTTTCGCCAGTTTATCACTACCCTTTGGTGTGGCAGACTTGTGTGGGTGTCTGAATTTCGGCGGTTTCCGAGATGTGTGTCATAATAGCTGTGGTGGAATTCCGCGGCTGCGGCGGTGTATTGGTGGTCTTCTGCACGGCGGTAAGCGCCTTTTACCGCCAATGTTGTAATGACCCCCATAATGTTTAATATATTGAAATATGAATATTGTTACATATGTGAAAAATAAAACTACATTTTATGCTCTTACACTGTCATCTTCAAAGATACCATCAGCTGCACCACATACATGATCACGCCCACCAGCTTCTTGGAATTCCTCATTTAACATGTGTATCACAGCCAACTTCTCCCTTGGTGGAACCCTTGTATACAGAACACAACGACCCAGGACAAGTTTTGCCAGAGACATCACAGACTTTGTTACTCCCCTCATTATCAATGCCAGCACCTTCATCCTTCTCAGAGACCTTAATTTTCACGTGGAAGACCTCACCAACCCTTCTTGAAAACCTCAGAAATCTTGGCCAGGTACCTATTGGCCCCAATTGTTTCCTCAATCAGCAACATCACAGTCAACAAGTCAGTCTCTATGACCTGGACAAACCATGCCCTCATCAGTTTCAGCATACCCGTACAGCACCATAACAGACCTACCTCCACCAGCACTGCCAGCTGCAGATGTAACAATCATTCCAAAAGAGGAGTAGGCTTACACTTTCTCTGAGCACCTGCTTTAACACACCAGCAACTTGCTAAAAGCCATTAAAAACCTCAATAGCCGAAGCACCACATGCGTCAACAACCTGCCTCCCCTCAAAGGCAACCCAATGGCAAGATCCCAACCACAGGCCAGCTGCTACATAGAGGAATTAAGGCTGACGAAATGCCACTGCAAGCAACTGGAAAACAAATGGAGAACAATTCGAGCCCATCTGCACCTGTACCTCAACTCCATTTAGCGTCAGAAACCCTGGTCCTCCCCCTATCTACTGACATCCACCTTCACTCATCCATGTTCCTAAACCTAGCCACAGCTTACTGCACTGCTGTCACACTGTATAACACAAGGAAGGAGCATTCACATGCACCTCCTGCCAGTTCTCCGGCACTCTCCTACACCCTAGCACAGAAAAAGATATCTTCAAATCAGCCCCAGGACACTACCAACAGCAGATAAGGAACAGCAAGTGCACAGCTCTTGCTGATCTCTTTGACGCACGCACTAACACAAGCAAGGAAATCTTTGCCATTATCAAAGATTTCACTGTGCCTCATGCCACCTCCAGCAGCATCATCCCCTCACAAGACCTTTGCAACACGCTCTCAGAATTCTTTTTCAACAAAATCACCTCCATATACAGCAGCTTCGACCCCAAACCAAATCCCGTCACTGTCGCAATTCAACTTCCTATCACAGCCGATGAACGAACCATGGCCTTGTGGCTGTCATCACCATCATTGAAATTGCTGTTACCATGAAGACCATACACTCAGGGGCTTCATCTGACCCTTGCCCACACCACACATTCACTGAGGGGCTCCAATGTTCCTACAGAGCAGTAAAGTACTAACCCATCTTCAATGACTCCATTGATTCAGCAGTGTTCCCAGACACCTGGAAACATGCCACCTTCTGTGCTGGCTCAAGAAACCATCTGCTGACCCAGCCAAACTTTCCACCATCTGCTGACCAAGCCATGATTTCCAACTACAGACCCATCTTCCTCTTACAATACCTGGCAAAGGTCTTAATGAAAGTAATCACCCATCCTACTCATTGACTACCTCAGCAATCTCCAGGTCCTCAACGCCATGCAGTCTAGATTCAGGCACAACCACAGTAAAGAAACAATACTCATCACTGTCAGAGATGGTATCTGCATGATCCTTGACAGAGGAGACACATCAGCCCTCATTTTCCTCGGCCTTTCTGCAGAATTTGACACAGCATCAAACCCCATCTTCATCAGGCACCTGCATGAGATTAGCATCAAAGGAGTCACTCTCTGCTAGATCTGCTCCTTCTTACCGGATGAAACACAAGCAGTGAGCATGGCACCTTACTCTTTGGAAGCCTGCAAACTCATCTACTGAGTGCCTCAAGATTTGTTGCTCAGTCTCACTCTCTTCAACGCATTCATGATTTCTCTCGTCGACTTCATCCATGCACACAACATCAACATTCTATCTGCAGCAGATGACACCATCTCATACTCTCCCTCTCTGACAAGATCCCAACACAAAAAAATAGGTTCACCACATGCATGACTGAAGTTGGTAACTGGGTGAATGCCAACTGTCTCAAGTTCAACAGCGACTAGACAGAAGTAGTGAACACCTGACTGTGGGACTCTAACTGATGGCCTTCCAAACTTGGGGCCATATTTGCAAACTTTTTTCACACAGGGCAGCGCCACACGCCTTCTTGCTGTGCTATCCTACATGATACAGTGCATTCCTGTCCTTTTCCCCTGCACTGGAGCACAATGGTCTGCCGTGCACCAATGCAGGCACCTTTGCACCATGGTGCAACAGTGTCTGTATTGCGGTGATGATTGTTTTAGTGGGGGAAGGGGCACCTTCCTGCACTAAAACAAGCACAAGATGCATTTTCGTCTTTTTATGTGTGCTGCAAAATGCAACACGCATAGAAAAAGGAAAACATTAGGAGAAATAAAGGGGGGGTTGGGGAGTTTTTGTACCGAAACTTAAATTCTCCTTACTGAAACATAGCTGGGAGTGGATGACAGGAAAGTGTTGAAACAACTACCTGTATCAGAAAGAGAAACTCTAAGTGATGATAATATGGAGGTGGAAGATCAAGGAGAAAATTAATATCTGTGAGCCATGAGAGCTTAAAAAATCGAACTACAAAATAAAATTTAAAATATCTTTGGAAAAGTACACATTATTTACAAGTGATCAATTCCCTTGAAAATCTGTGGAGCAATATGTTTCAGTTTTATGTACTTTGGAGACAACTTTTAAATCTGGAGACGTACATGATGAGCTGATTAGGGATTAATTAGTGAATAGAGTAAATAACTTGAAAATTCAAGAAAACACTTTCAGTGTAAATTACCTAACCTTGACAAAGGTACAAGATTGCACGATTGCACAATAATAGAAAGTTCCTATAAATATTTTAAATTTCTACATACTAAAGCACAGGTAGAATGATTTGGTTAAAGTGATGTGTATATGGTTGTAGAATAAATCATTTGAGAAAATGTGGAGGTACAAGAGATGAGTCAAGTAAATCAAACAAGGTAGAATCTTTAGGATGTGTCAATACATAGACGAGTGTGAAAGTGACAGTGACAGTGATGACCAATGCTCGCTCTAACTATTTGTCTCAGTGTGCAGCAATGCAATGTTTATGTGCACTATTTTCTGAGAGGTGGGTCCAGACATAATACAAATCACGAGGGCGGTTCTTTCCTCTGAGCAATGACATAATAAAACATGAGGTGGCCCCCTGCAAAATACATGGAATGGGCCCCTATGATCTGGATGCAGTCAGGAGCTCTCATCAAAGGGCCTGCGGCCCATGCACAGAGCCTGGAGGAGGCCCCCCACAACGCAGAGGCTACATGGGCTATTGTTACATCACTGCCTCTGAGAACACTGTAGGAAAACTTAGGTGGTCATTATGAACATGGTGGAAAGACTGCACCGCCGGAGGTGGCGGTAACTACCGCCAACAGGCTGGAGGTCTGGACCACCAAATAATGAAGCACATGAAAAACAGCCAGCGTGAAAACCACTCACCGCCAGCAGAGGAGTGCTGAGATAGACGGAAGAGGCCACCCACAGGCCAATGGAAAGGCCCCACCCGCCCAACAAATAATGAAGCACAAGACTGCCATCAGTTCTGGGGCAGGAACCACTGTCACGCAAAGCCTGGTGGAAATGAACCAAATAAAAAGAAACACTCACCAGAGGCACACACTACACACTGAAGGAGACATGGAGAGAGAGTTGCAAATCATGCCAGTGCTGCTCTTTGCCATATACCTCCATGACTGTGACCGGCGACGAAGACGACAATGGTAAGTACCGCAACCTACTAAACAAGGATAGAAAGGGCACAGTTACATACCCACCCACCCTGCAACGCACCCCAACCCCTCACACCATCACAAGCCATACAAACCGGAACAAGAGGTACTTACCCGACACAAGGCCAATACAACCTGCCCAAAGTACACACATGTCCACACCACACCCCCACAATGAAATGATGAACCACATCTCCAGAGTGTGCCAACAGCAACACTGGGCACTCAAACCTTAATAATCGTAGAAAATTCAATGTCAAAGTAAGGCCATTGGCCAGTCCAACATAAAAAGGCCGAAGGGCCCAAAATGGCCCGAACTTGACTCCCACATGTGCACATGGTACTCCACCATAAAGGGACATTAATGGGGCAGCCAGGCACCTCAGGGAACAGGGGCATGGGGTGGTGGGGGTGGGGACTTACAACGAAGAGGGGGAGCTTGGGCTTACATTTGGGAGGTGATGGGGGTTTGGGTTTTGCCCTGGAAGGTGGGGGACAGGGCTTGGACCGGGGGTGGCATGTGGACCAGGGCCAGCACAGGGCTTCTTGCTCACTGGGGAAGGGGCATGGGAATGGGAAGGGCAGACTGGGGTGGACTTAGACATGGAAAGAGTGGGCAGGGCGAGGAGGTGGGCACATTTAAGGACGAGACTGGGTGGGCCAGTGGGTTCGAAAAGGTCAACACAGGACAGGAAATGTTATTTAGGGGCAGTTGGGGTGGACATGGAGGAAGCTGTGGGAGTGGAGGTAGTGGGAGTGTTTGTAACAGGTGTAAGTGTGCTGGACGTGGATGCATGTGCCTGTACAATATGCTGAGGTGTGGTGGATGAGTGTGGGGTGGGTGTCTGGGAACGGTTGAATGTTTTGGGAGGGGGGTGGACACAGTGGGACAAGATGGGCTGCTAGTGTACATAGATGTTGTCTGGGTGTCTGCAAGTCTGGTGAGTGTGCTGCAATTGTCAGTCAATGTCGTTGTGGTGCGTGCAGGTGTGGTGTCTGAGGTGCATGACTGGATGTCTGATGTTGTGGTGATTGAAAAAATGGGGTCAGCAACAGTGAATGAGGGTGCAGTGCTTGTAAACTTGCATGTAGAGGTGACAGACAGGGAGGCGGGAGAGGTGGACACACTGGGGGAAGTGCATGTTGTTGTGTGTGCCTTTGTATGTTGGCTGTGTGTATGCCTGTGGTGGGAAATGTGGTGTTTGTGTTTCTGTGTATGTGTTTTGTGTGTTGTGGTGTGTGCATGGCTGTCTGAACATGTGCTTGGGATGGGTGAAGGGAGTGGGTTGCTGGAAGGGCTAGAAGTGGTTGGAGGGGGATGGAAAGGCCAGGGACACTGGCTGCCATCAAAGAAGAGGCCAGAGCCTGAAAAGATCTCTGTAGGTCCATAGCCTCCTCCATGAGGGCAGCAGGGCTGACTGGAGCAGGGGATGAGGTGCCTGGGGCGAAGGAGACGCCCACCCTTCTGGGGGTCGGGCACGGGCAACTGGGTGGGGAGCAACTGGGAGGGCGGTGTTGGTATGGAGGGTGGCGGAAGATGACAAAGAATGGGAAGGCCCACTAGGGTCCACCACCACCAGGGAGCACCCATTCGAGGAGGTATCAGAGTCACTACTGCCAGTGGTAGTAGCCTCCCTGTAGTACTCCCCTCGCCCTCCAACCCACTGGTCCCCTTGGGGTCGGTAGAATCTGCCTCCTTGGAACCATGGGCCACTGCATCCCCACTCGCCGGTGCCACTGCTCCCTCGCCAGATGATGCTGATGTACACAGACAACACAAGAGTACAGGGGTGGGGCGACAAAACATGAGAGATATATGTAAATACCTGAATGGAGGTACATATTTGGTTCACTCATACTCCTACCCAGCTAATACACCAACACGCAGCACCTACAGCTATAGTCATTCCTATGCCCCTGACTAGTGGCCACAACCCTAGCATACAACTCATCTCTCACATGACACAAGGACCTGATGAATTGCAGACCTGCCCCTAATCATCCCAGTGCCCATGGGGGCCGGATTGCTGTAAGACACCTGTCAGAGTACCTGGCACTAGACAGCCTACATCCTACAGAACCCTCAGACATCCATCAAAGAGGCATGATATGGTGTTGGTACTCACCCCCTTGTGGCTGCTGTGCAGCCTTTAAGCGCCCATCCAAGTCTGGATATGCCACCGCCAGAATGCAGCACATTAGGGGGGTCAGGGCCCGACGGGCACCCCTTCCTCATTGGAAGGACTTCCCTAGCTGGGCCTCGCAGGTCTTCCTGGCCCAGCGACGCAGGTCCTTCCACCGCTTCCTGCAGTGGGTGCTCTGCCAGTTGTAGACCCCCAGGGTCCGCACCTCTCTGGCGATAGCCTGCCAGACTGGGCGCTGACCTGTAGGGGACACACAGAAAAGAAAAACAGAGTTCAGAAAATGGCCATGTGATACCGCTGAAAATACGTCCCCTATGGGACAGACACTTCACAACATCATTTCACCACCTCATTCACGGTACTTGCCACACATTCTACGCCTGTGCAGATACATACCGACCACACATGCATACAGGCATCCGCCACCATCACACACATCCATGCACGTCAACTGCCTACTCACCTGCACCTCTGGTCACCCATTTAACTTGGCATACAGGGGTAGGACCCTGTCCACCAGCTTCCCCAGCTCCTCTGTGGTGAAGGCCGGGGCCCTTTCCCCTGTGACTCATGCCATTTGAGGAATCAGAGTCAGGACACTGCAGCACACTCAGTGGAGTACTTCTATGCACAGGATCTGGGAGTCAACTGAACCTGGGGTGACGACATGGCGTACGCTCCACGGCGGTGTGCACTGTCACCGACGGCGGCGATCATGATAGGCCCAGATTCCCCATTGACAACCATGTTAACCAATGAATGGGTTTACGATGGTGAACCCCACCTAATGCCATAACAACAACCACCAGCGGAATGAGGTCACTTCCACTGCTACATATCTGGGTGGCAGGGTACTGCCATTTTGCTAGCACAACACAGATATTTCCTGGTCATGGGACCCATGCATGCATGCTCTATGGACCCCACTCCTTAGTCTCATGCACACATGACTCTTTTCTCCCCACAACAGTCCAGACATATCACTTCATACATGTCCCTACAGTTGTACATAATACATTGCTTGTGTGTAACCTACATATTGTACAGCAGTTATTCATATACAACAGGTTGTGCATATGTATGTGTGTCCCTCACATGTGTTCTCCACTCTCCCTAGGTACAGACCATTGTGGCGAGGGAGGGCCCCATCTTGGTACAGACCTCTTGTTGATTTGGAGACCATGGTGGAAGGTCACAATATTATCAACTACAGACTCAATCGTGCTACAATCCATGAGCTATGTGCATTACTGGATCCAGTACTGAGACCAGCTACTTGGAATCAGCATGCCATCCCTACTGAACTGCAAGTGCTCTCTGTATTCCATTTCCTGGCCAAGGGCTCATTTCAGGTGATAGTGGGCATGGGTTCTCACAGCCAATATTTAGCCTCATCCTGTCCAAATTCCTGGATGCGTTTGTACTACACCTGCAGACATATGTGAAGTTTCCCCAAAGGGCTGATCTCCCTGCCATCAAGTCAGACTTTTATGCCTTTGCTAACATTCCCCTTGTGATAGGTGCCATCGATGGCACCCACATAGCTCTCATCCCCCGAAGAGTAAATTAACAGGTGTACAGGAAGAAATTCCACTCAATGAACATACAATTGGTGTGTACTGCAAACCAGTACATATCACGTGAATGCCATGTTTCCAGGATCAGTCCATGATTTATTTGTCCTGAGGAACAGCAGTCTACCACACATAATGGATCACCTACAAGGGGACAAAGGATGGCTCATAGGTGAGTGTGCATGACACTGGTTCTGTACTTACCTGACAGCCAGGCTGTCTGCAAATAATGGCAGTCTGTTTTAGTCCTGTTTCAAACAATTTTGCAGGTGATTCTGGCTATCCCAACATGCATTGGCTCCTGACACCTGTTAGAAATCCTAGGACAGATGCAGAGAGGAATTACAGTGAGGCCCATGGACGTACTAGGAGAGTGATAGAGCGCATTATGGGCCTCCTGAAGGCTAGATTCTGTTGCCTCCATCGCTCTGGGGTTCCCTGTGCTATGGCCCTGAGAAGGTGAGTAGAACAGTGGTGGCCTGCTGCATGCTGCACAACGGGGCTGTAAGGAAAGCTATACCCGTACTGGAGGAAGAGGGTGCAGTATATCCGGACCTGCATCATGTGAGAGGGGATGAGAGTGATGGTGAGGATGAAGAGGGGGAAGATGTCCACTCCAGGAACCAGCTGATCCAACTATGCTTCCAGTGATTATGAGGTACTGTTCAATGATGATGTTGTCTGCAATACATAATATCTGTCTGACTTATTCATTATTGGGATGTGGGGACTGTAGTCATTGACAGTGTTACCTGAATATTGAGGCGGCATGTGCCATTGAGACAAACACGGTGTACATTTCTGTTTACTCCATACAATGTTGTGCGTGGGGTGCCATTCCTGCAATAAAGGTCTGATTATGGAATTGACTGGATAATGCATTCACATTTACAATTGATTCATCAATAGGACAGGGGACATATGATTTGGTGTACATGTGTTTTGTTTGGTGTCCTTAATGCATTGGTGCACTTTACTGAAATAGGGAGTGGGCTAATGGTGGATGTCCATTGTAGGTAAATGGGCTGGGCGATTGGTGGCAGTGGGTATAGGTCCATCTGTCCCTTGCAAGTTGTTATGTTTCTATTGGTGGGTGAGGATGGTGGCACAGTGGCAAACTTGGGAGTCAGTCAATGTCGGAGTCACTTCTTGGTGGGGGCCTTGGTCTTGACAGGTGTTCCTGTGCCATATCTGGGTCTGAGCGTCTATTTGAGGGTCTGGTGCTGGGATGCACGGGTAGGGATGCTGGTCTCCTGTGTGTCCTTTGCCAGTGCCACCAGTCCAGTCGCTGCTGCTGAAATAGATGGCTGGTCTGTGTCCTGGTAAGTGGTAAGGGCTTCCTGGTTTGTGGGGGTCTCTAGCTGGGTTAGGTAGTGGTGGTGCAGCACCCCTGCTATGGTGGCCATGGTGACATTCAGTTGTTTCCACTGCTCCATGGTCTCTTGATGTTGGGCTATCTGCAACCTTTGACTCTGTTCCAGGGTGGCCAGGATCTGGCCCATCCTGTCCTGGGTATGGTGGTATGCTCCCAGGACCTCAGAGATCACCTCCTGGGCTGCAGCATCCATCCTTAGGCCTCCCCCCCTGGGCCACTGATACCCTACCACTGGACCTAGCCCCTTGCGCCTGTTTACCCTGCACAGGTCTGGCAGTACCATTTGTACTGGGGCCATCGTCATCATGCCTGTTAGTAGGTGGAGACTTTGGCCTCTGTACTTGTGTTCCACTGGTCTGTGGCCTTGATACACTGATGTTGGGTAGTTTGGCCAGAGCTGATGTTGGTGGCTGGGTGGTAGGGGTGTCAATGGTGTCATGGGTGGGGCTGCTGGAGGGAGACAGTCCAGGACTGTGTGACGGGCCAGGGGATTCCTCACTGTCCACATTTCCCTCTCCAGTGTCCTGAGTGGGGCCTCTGTCTCCATGTGGGGCCCAGGCACTCCTTGGCCTTTCCGTCAGGGTGGCATTGGTGGTGGTACCTGTGGGGGGGAATGGACATGTATGTTACATTTACTAAATCGGATGAGGATGCACACCTCTGCCCTATTTTGTGCAGTTTATTCCCCTGTTGGGCCATGCAGGGACCTATTGTGGGATTCCCATTGCATTTTGCATGGGATGTGGAGGTGCATTGTGGGTGGTGTAGTGCCATTGTGATTCCTTGCAGGGGTGGGTGGCTTTGCACAGGGGGAGGGATTTGGGCCTGTTGGTGGGTTTGTGGGCATGCAGGGTGACTGTATGTAGTGACTGTGGCCAGGGTGGGGTAGTGATCCTGGTGGTAGTTGGAAGGTTGAGGTGGTGCATGCATTACAGGTGAGGTGGATATGAGGTAATTGTAGATGACTTACCCGAGTCCATTCCTCCAGTGAGTCCAGTGAGGCCACAGGGTGCAGTATCTTTCCTCCCAGTCGGTGTAGTCGGGTGGTGTAGATGGGGGGTCCTCCCCCAGTCTTCTGTACTGCAATGTTGTGCCTGGATGCCATGGACCTCACCTTCCCGTGCAGGTCGTTCCATCTCTTGCGGATGTCGTCCCTTGTGCGTGGATGGCTTCCCACTGCTTTGACCTTGTTCACTATTGTCTGCCATAAGTCCATCTTCCTGCCAATGGGTGTGTGCTGGACCTGTCCCCCGAAGATTTGTGGCTTGACCTTGAGTATTTTGTCCACCATTGTTCTTAGCTCCCTATCTTTGAAGCGTGGGTGCTTAGGGGGTGCCATGGTGTGTGTTGTGGGTGGTGTGTTGTAGGATTACTGGTGAGGGTGCTGTTGTGTGGTTGGGTGTGTGAATTGTGTGATGTTGCACTCAGTATCTGCATGCTGTGTTGTCAGTCTCAGTTGTCCTATTGGCGATGCAAAGGATTGAGGGGTGTGTCTGTGAGTGTTATATAGTGTTGTAGATGCGTGTCAGGTGTGTGGGTTTCAAACTTGCCAATGTGTGCATTTATTGCTGTTGGGTCTCATTGCTGGCCATGGCGGTCTATACCGCCAATGGTCGTTAGACATCCACTATCCACCACGGTGATTTGTGCATCATTATTTGGAAGGCGGGGGCTTTGTCTGCTTGGTGGTGGTGGGGTGGGATGTGCAGCCTTTCTGCCAACAAGGGCCCTGGCGGTGGCTGGTGATAGCAGAGTTTTTGGCTGTTTCTGTTTTTGGCATCATTATATGGCAGGTTTCTGTTCACCGCCAATGGCGGTCTTTTGTACACCGTCGCCACGGCGGCCAATGGTGTTTACTGCCATGTTCATAATGAGGGCCTTAGTTATTTCCACATATTTTTGAATAAAAATAATTATGTTGAATAATAAACATGTTAATTAAAGATACTGTATCACAAACTATACACTCTGTACATCAGTTACACAATTTAGAATGCCTTCAAAGTAGCGTACCACTGGATTCATGAATTTAGTGTGTAGAGAAGGTGAGCCTGTAATATGTGCTACACATTATCATCATTCATTCACTCATCAGTATCCCTATGGTATTATGCTTCACTTTCTCACACATAAGAGTTCCTAGTGCAGCACTTGTGTAATCAGTGTGTTGTGAGATCAGTTATTGATTATTGTGGATCACAGCGCAAGGCTCACAGCGAAAGGACTCTGGCTAAATTGAACAAGCTGCTATCTCCAATCACTGCAGCTTCTGTCTGGGTGTAGATACCTCCAAATTGTAGGGTCCGCAGCTTGTGCTCTTGGGTGATGAGCCCTCTTCTCACACCTCAACACAAGTCCCTATGGGCGACCGCGTCTAGGGTGGGGATTTTTTCATGCATCTGATGCATGTTTAACCTTGGTATCTCTAGGGCAGTACTAGAAACCAAAATCAGTCCACAGTGGAAATGCCGTAGTGACATAACGTGCAGTCTGCCCATGGGAATAACCAAAACGGTGGTGCTGCTCTTTTTGGGAGCTGTATATACTGTCACACTCAGACATGCTCTTTCAGTCACTTCCTCAAACACAAACTTTTACTTATTCTAAGTCACTCTTTCAAGCTTTCTGACTTTTCATTAACAATCCTTTACACTCGCTCTCTTAATTTCTGTTTCAGTCACGCTTTTACTCGAACATACTCTTACGCGCTTGTTCAAACTAAAACTCTTGATAATCAATGTCTTGATATAGTCTGGTCAGATAGTGGTAGAAATAGGTGGCCCTGTACCAATACAGTCAGTAAATTCTGAAACAATCATCTAGAGCAGCCAAAAATAGCTTTCAGGTGGTAGTGCTAATGCAGAAGATTTTAATGGAAATTACTAATGTATATTCATGTATTCTGAGTGATGAATTTGTGTAGAAAATGTGTTAACTTAGAGAAAATAATACACACATTTGAAAGTGTGACCACATAAGTGGCCGCCAATGTTCACAAAGTGTACTTATTAATGGCTTATTAAATTGAAGTATGAGCTTTTTGTTTGATTAATGCAGTAATCTGTCATATTAAGGGTTATGCATTATGTATTAGCTTTATTAATTGAAATCCTTAATTTAGTGGATGTCTTGGACTAGTTGCATGGCCTCATGTCAAGCGGTATTTCTTGAGCATCTAATAAAATGTCCATTTAGAGAATTAAACTGTGATTTTACACTGGGCTGACCTAATGTGCTTGTAGCTAAAAGTTTTTCTCAGGAGAACTGCTTGCCAGAAGATGCTGTACTTGCGACTGAAACATTGTTAAATATATTGTGTGAAGACTGACTTTCTCAGGAGAAGACAATGAAGACACTGACTAGAGTATAAGCTGCAACAGTATTGTTACAGGACGAGCTGGACGATGAGAACAGTACGGAAGGAGCTAATCACTGACATGTGAACCGTGTACTAGTAGAAATGTAGATTTGAAGTTTTAGTTTTATAGGACAAAGTGTGAACATGCGATCCCTTGACCAACAGGGGCTTGGGAAATATTTTAAGGAAATCTAACTTAGCCGGACTGCACCAAGAGGAGAGAAGCCATTCTCCCCATTCATTTAGAGAGTTTAGACGCATTTTCTTGAGCGTCTTGAGAAGAGATGTGCTTAACTTTAATGCTGAAAAAAATGTGGCCCTAATTATGACTTTGGCAGTAAAAACCGACTTTCGCCGTGAGAAGGGCGGAAATCCGGCTGTGGCCATTCTGGCGGATGGTGGTAAGTTGGCACTGCTACCACCAGCAGCGCCACACCAGTAAACCACCGCCAGCCGTATTATGACAAATAATACGGCCTGTTGGTATTCTGCTGGCGGGCGCTGCTGATGGTATCAGCGCCCTATCCCGTCTCCTGCCAGAAGACCCCCTGAATCCAGGTAAGTCAGGTCTCCAACAGGGGAGAGAGGTGGGGGGTGTTGTGTGTTTGTGTGTGGGGGTGTGTGCATGTATGTGTGAGTGTGTGCGTGAATGCAAGTGTGGGTTTAGTATTGATTGCGTGCATGTATGAATGTGTGTGAGTGCGTGTACGTATGGAAGTGTGAGTGCTTGTATGTATAGAAGTGTGAATGTGTGTATGTATGGAAATTGGAATGCGTGTCTGCGTGTATGTTTTGATATGTGTGTGGATGTGTGCGTGAATGGATGAATGCATGCGTGTATGTAGCTGTGTATTAGTGTGTGTCTGCGTGTGTGTGTGTGAATGGGGGAGTGGATGTAGGGGGATGAGGGGTGTTTGGAGAGGTATAAGGGGTGGGGGCCTCCTATTATAGGGCCTACCGCCATGGTTTTCGTGGCATTACGAACACCACGAAAACCATGGTGGTAGGCAGGGACATTATACCGCCAGCGGCACAATGGCAGGCGCCAGACTGGAGATGGTTATCTCAAGCCCGGTGGCTGCTACTGCCATGGCCGTTGGAGTGGTACATTGGAGGGTTGGCTTCAGTTGTCATAATGTGGCGGTAAGTACCGCCAGCCTGTTGGTGGTAGTACCGCCACATTAACGCTGACTGCCGGGGTCATAATGACCCCCTTTGGCTTTTCTGAACTTTGTTGCTGAATCCTGATGCCTTGCTGACCAGACTGCTGTCCTGAGGGCGAAGCCTATCACTGATTGCTGATTCAAACTGAGGCTAGGTATACTGACTATGAAGTTGTTTGCTATGTCTATTTGCTTTTGTTTCTAGGTACCAACCGTGCTATTTTGACAAAGCCATAGTTCGATGTTTTCCAAATTTGTGTTAACTAAATTGTTTTGCATGAAGCCCAACATGCTTATTCTAATCTGGTGTTAGTTAGGGTTCTCAATGATGAAGTTTGCTATATGAAATAACAGCTGTTGTCTTTTCTTTGCTGAATCTAAATGTATGTGATATAGTTTGCTGAGTTATTCTTGTTATTAATTTGTACTATAATTTTGGAATGTGAAGTAGCTCAAGCCTTGATTAGATTGCATTTCTTTCGTGGCTTTGGACAGCCAGTGTTGTTTCTGTATGTTTATCATATGATTTTGAGATTAACTTATGTGACCTTAGCATTGTTAATATAGGGAAATAAATATTTTAAGTTTTACATAAAGGTGTGGTTATTCATGACTGCAAGGTCATGGTGTGTGACAATTATTGGTTCCTATTGATTACTAATGCTACTGATTGTCATTGATGATTGGTGTTAACAATAATTGACAACTGGTTATTGATCGGTATTGGTACGGGGCCTATGCAGAGGTGTCCTGGGGTCATCCTGACTCTGATGAAATATCAGTTCAGTAGCAAAGGTATACAATCCAGCACAGTAACACGAAGAGCCAAGTCAGATCTGAGTTAGTGATGAGGGTCGAAGGGGGCGCCCTTGGACCCGAGAACCAAACCTTGGTCAGGTCTTTTCAAAAGATTAATACATTCAAATTAAACTGTGTTTGACATCACAGTCACAATTTCCAAACCTAGGGGTGCACTCCCTTTCATCCCTCTGAGGCCGATAAAATGGGGACCATTGAGTTTGGTAAAAATACAAATCTGTTATGTAGCGCAACGTGCACGGTGGAGTGAACATGCACTTTCCAATTATAGGTGTTATGTCAGCATTGACTCATTGAAAAATTAGGCACGTCAACAATGCAAAACATCACGTAAAAATAAGGTAATTTATTTATTATTACTGTTTCAATTATTTGTTAGGTTGTACCACCACCGTCATGTGTAGTAATCATGATAGTTTAGCATGCCCTCCCCGGGCCTACCTGACGAGTATTCCATTGGTATACCAAATCAGTTTGTCATGTGCTCTGAATATATGGAAAATAGTATTGTATAGTGAGTAACATCATGCGTGTTAAATTGTATACAAGTGAGTCGTTTCTTTCGCACATATGCTGACCTGCGTTGCTGAAAGATGCTCCCAAATTTGACGTTTACATAGAGATTAAAAAAATAAAACGATTTGCCTAGGGTCACACACTTAGAGCAAGTAAGGAAGCCAGAAATTGAACCCGATTTTCTGGATCATATCAGCTACGAATATCTACTCCTCCCTTCCCATTTAATTATTTCAGGATTTATGTTATTAAATTGTAAGAAAAACAATGTACCAAAAGTTAGATCAAACTGACTCTTTCTGAAAAAAAAGTACTTATCAAGTATGAATACATATGACTTTGTCAATGCCTTTCCTGAATTTACAGACTTGATGATTTCGGGATAGGGTGAAAGCAATTGCAAGTAAAGCGGAGGTTTGCTAGCTGCACAGTTTGTTCACGTGTTTTAAACTTTCAGTGGATGAGCATACTTTAACACGTGCATTATTTTTTTAAATCATTAACGTATTTAAACAGCACAGCACTTGTACTTTGTAGCAGCAGAGGCATAATGTAAAGGGGTCCACAGTGAAAACCAGATACTAGCAATATGAAGCTAGCGCTTTAAAGAAAAAAATACAAGCTAGCCTCCTGTGTTTATGCTGTCTAGGTCTTTTATTTGTATTTAATGCCAGCCAACAGCTCTGTACAAAGAGCTTTTCTGCTGGTCAGCAGGAGGACCCCTATGTTGTGCGCAATCCTGAAGCCCCCCCCCCCCCGGCACACTGAATAATTACAGCTCGAGAGGCCGCCCCAGCGCGCCCCTTAGAGGGCACAATGGCAATGACGTGGCGTTGTAGCAGTTTGTGAAAACGTGAGTAGTGGAACAACAGAATCCACCAAATTGTACCATCATGATACAAGATGTAGAAATAAATATGTGGGCTAATTCTTGTTTCATTATACTCTGATTGAAGGAGAAATGTATCAGAGAATTACTGACGTAAAGTTAAAAGTCAGTGCGACGCTGTGCAGTTAAATTACCTGTATTAGGTTACTTCAAGTCTGTGGTATGCTTGTATAGCTACCATTGTATATAGGATAGAACACTGGGGGGTGGAATGTTAGAATGTTGGGGTGACATTTGGTCAGTGGAGTGCTGGTCAGTTATGTATACGTGCGGGTGTTAAACTGCCTCCTGATAGTCAATAAATCCTGCCTGCAATGGCAGTCCCAGTTTCTTTCTTTTAGATGGCTGCATTTATTTGGGGACGAGTGGGAGTCTGGAGGCAACGTTCGTCCATGTTTGTCAACACAGTATCTATTACATCCTGCCTCTTTGCTGGAGCAGCAACTCCAGTGAGGCAGTATTCCCTAAAGAGGATTCAGGAAGGGGAGGCTGTGTACTTGGTTGCGCTATGTTTGCCATTCAAGATTCCTGAAATCGGGTGGAAAATGAATCTCCCACAATGCATTGCGCATAATGGGGCCATGTTGGATTAGGCCAAAATTATGGGAGCCATTTTGGACCAAGAACACTTTCAATAGATTGTGTGGAAGATTTTTATCTCACAATTCATTGTGCATACCACCTTTTAACAGTGGCCATTTTGGATTGAGAGGGATTCAATCTTATTTTGAAAATCCATATTTTTTCCCCAAAATTCTTTGTGCACATGATGTATCTGCGGCGGCCATTTTGGATTGGGTGAAATTTTACAGACTTTAAAGGAATTCTTTGATTTTCTAGATTTGCAATAGAGATTATTATTTTAGCAACCTTTTTGTTCACTTGACTATTTCAATTGCTTTCGTGACATCTTGGATTGAGTTATCTATATTGAAGACAGTTATTTTTAATTTTTTTATAACTTGTCATATTAATTTATAATAATTTACGCAAGTTTGTTTTTTGTTTTTGTCAAGCTGTCAAACATTGTGGCTCCTCATCCTCATCTATTTTTGCAAGTTGCAGGTGAACCTCCTATGGAATCGGAATTATGGTTTCCAGTTTTGTAAGCATATGGGGATGTATTAGAAGATGAAGACTGTTCTCAAAGGAAACTCGCTTTACTCAAACATTGTTTGGGAGGAATGGGGTTCCTTTAGAAAGCATAGGCAAAATGGATGTATTCGAGCAAGTAGTGCAAAAGTGAAAAAAATGATTTGGGAAGAAAATAAATACAGTGATGGAAAGTTTCAAATTTTACTCTTGTTCTCAAAAAGAAGATACATCTATTGAAGACTTTGTTTCAGCATTAAGAGCTCTAGCTGTTTTTGGTGAATTTGAGACGATCAAATATGCTCAAGTACTTTGAGATCAAATAATGATCAAGACAAAAAGTAAAAAAATCCAGGAAAGGTTATGGGTTGGTACAGATACTTCATTGAGTGCTATAATAAATATTGCATAAAGTATTGAACAGTCTGAAAAGTTGGTAAGTGAGATTAGAGGCCAACTTCAAAAGACTATCAATGTCAGTACAGATGTTAATGTCAGATGCAAGGATAATGTTAAACAAAGAAAAGACACATATTTTAGAGGTATAGATAGGAAGGTAAATGGCATGTTATGTTAAGGATGTGGTAGTCCTTACCATGCAGGCAATTTTAAAGGGTGTCCAGCTCTAGACAGAATCTGTTTAAAATGTAAAAAAGAGGACATTTTGGGAGAGTGTGCAGAGCTATTACGTCCAACAAAGTCAACTGTGTTACAAGTGATGAGTTTGATTCAGAAACATTAAGTGGTGGTTCTGTACTTTGTGTTTTCGATAAGCAACCTAAAGGATTTCCTAAATGTACTTTGATTCTTGCAAATTGTATAGTATAATAGGGAAATCGAAATTCAATGACTTATGGAATGAACAAGAGTTATATCCTCCAGAAGTACAACCTGGTGGTTATTCTGGGCGCAAAATTGATTTGGAAGGATACTTTTGGTCTGACATTGAATTTAATGGTAGGAGAACAAAGATTTACGTGGCAAAGAAGGGTGATTCCATTTTGGGATGGCCACATCAGCAAGAGCTGGGTATGAAGGTAGATTCCAATGATTTTCTAGCTGTGTCGTTTATCACATCAGAGGTAGACAACACTAGTTTTGTGAACGACTTAAAATGTTTGTTCCCAAACTTGTTTAAAGGTGAGTTAGGGAAATTTCAAGGATTCAAAGATAAGATTATTCTGAAAAAAGGGGCTGTTCCTGTTAGTCATAAAGTCAGAAAGGTACCTTTGGCGTATAGGGACAAATAAAGGAGATATTACAAGACTTATGCCTCAAAAAAGTGATTGAACCAATCAAATCATCTCCTTGGTTATCTCCTGTTGTGATTTCTGTTAAAAGCTCCGGTGAGTTATGCTTATGTGGGGATTTGTATAGTCTATATAATGAAATTTGGATTGATAGACATCGTTTACCTAATTTGCATGAGATGGTTTCCACTCTTGCAGGTGCAGCAGTATTTTCAACTATTGATTTAGAAAGTGCATATCACCAGATTGAGCTGGAGATGGAATCCAAATATATTACCGCTTTTTATAACACCGGAAGGAATGTATCAATGTCTGACAATGCCTTTTGGTTTAGTGAATGTGGCTTTGGTGTTCAAACGCTTGATGAAGATTACACTGGAAGGGGTCACTGGTGCTAATGCTTTTCAGGATGATATTCTAGTGTCTGGGAAAATGTATGAAGAACACAATAAGAATTTACACGTAGTATTAAATAGGCTGCAGGAGAAGGGTTTAACTGTAAGATTGAAAACATTTTGTTTCCAAAGAAATGTTGTTGAATATTTGGGCCATGAAATCTCAGAAGAGGGGATCAAACCCAAAATGAATCACGTAGGTGCAATAGTTAATGCTGTTGCGCCTACTTCTAAGGAACAACTAGTGTCCTTTTGGGACTGACAGAATTGTATGCAAAATTTTATGCAAGACTATGCTACAAAAGTTGATCCTCGGAGCACTGCTGAAGAAAAACATGAAATTTGAGTAGGGTGTGTTATAGGAAGAATCATTTGATCTTTTGAAGAAGGACATTATTTATGCCCCTTGTTTAAAACTGTACATTGTTGGTAAAGATTGTGTAGTGGCTGTGGATGTGAGCACTGTGGATTTTGGTGCAGTTCTTGTTTAAAAGGATAATGGAAAGGAATGGATTGTAGCATATGCTTCACATACTCTTAAATCATCTGAAAGGAACTATGCTGTAATTGAAATGGAGTTATTAGCATGTATGGCTGTTCAGCATTTTAGACAATTTTTGTAGGGAACAAAATTTACTATTAAAACTGACCATAAACCTTTAATTAATACGGTATCAGTGGGAGGTGGAAGAACATTGACACCACGTCTTGCTTGTTTAGCTACAAAATTGCAAGAATATCAATGCCTTGTACAGTACATTCCTGGTAGAGAAAATATTCATGCAGATACCATGTCACACTTTCTGTTGAAGGATGCTAGGAAACTGGAGGAAGATTTGAAGGAATGGCTGGTGAATCCTTGTGTGCAATTTCTGAAGATATGTGGAAAGAATCTTTACTAAAATATGAGGTGTTCAAATTGGTGAGTGAATATTTAGTCAAAGGATGGCTAGAAGAGAGGAAATTGAGAGAGGATTTAGTTTCTTTCTGCAAAGCCAATGATGAACTATTGTTCAATAAGGGCATTATTTTGATAAGTGATATAAAGTTGTGCCTCCACAGTTTGTGGAGGAAAATGTTTACTCTAGCTCATACGGGACATCCTGGGAATGTCATCCACTAAAAGGAGAATTAGAGATTTCTACTGGTGACCAAAAATGTATGACATGATAGACAATTGGGCAAGAGAATGTACTCCTTGTGCAGGCAGTGATAAAACTGCTAAAGCATATGTTGTGGAAAATGAATGCATTGAAGTACCTTCAGGTCCTTGGAGAAAGCTAGGTATTAATATAATGGGTCCATTTGCGGTGGTACCAAGAAAATCATCCTTTTATCTTGTTTTAATTGATCATTTCTCAAAATGGCCAAAAGTAAAAATGGTAAAGAGAGTGGATTCTAATGTGGTGATTGAATTGTTGGATGACATTTTTTGTAGAGAAGGTTTACCTGAGGAGATTGTGTCAGACATTGGTCCTCAATTTGTTAGTAATTAATCTGAATTGTTTCTATCCAGATGTGGTATTATCCACAAAAACGTATCTAATTACCATCCTCAAGCAAATGGTCAGGTAGAAAGGTTCAATAGATTAGTGAAGAAATCTATCCAGTTGGCTGTCAAGAGTGGTGTGGCATGGGGAAAGGCATTACAGGCAGCCCTGTTCACATACAGGACATCTCCTAATTCTGTCACTGGGGTTTCACTTTTCGAATTGTTACAAGGTAGAAAGCCAGGATGTACACTTATTCCTTGGTGATTGAGACGGAAAAGACAAAACAATGATTTCGTGGATTTTTCTGCTGTTGGAAGGAAAGTGATGGAACACCAAAGGAGGGTGACATGAGTGAGGACAAACATTCCTAATTCTAAATTGAGTGTGGGGAACTGTGTAAGAATTAAGCTTCCAAATGTAGTTGGGAAAGGTTTTCCTAGATGGTCTGAACCTAAGAAAATGGTGGATGTTTTTAGCAAAGCTGTGTGAGTGGAAGATGGGAAAATTTTGAATTTGAGAAGAATATCAACGTATAAAGTTAGAGAACATTTGTATAATGAGGGTGACACAAATGTTCATTTTAATATGGGGAACAATGTTTCAAATAATCTTCCTACTGAGAGCAATGATTCTGGTTTGAGCAATGATGTGGAAGAGGAAAATAAACCAAATTGTTCCAGAAACTTGCAAATCTCACAAAAGTTTTCATAGAAGCCAACATAATTTAAAGCTTCCTGAGAAGTTTAAGGATTATGTGAGGAATTAATATGTCATTTATTAAAGTAGTGTTATGCGTTTCCCATTTTTTTAAATGGAAATTCGGATTATAATTTCTGTATAATTTATGTAAATCTATATTTTGCACAAAGTATAAAGAATATATATGCCATTTATGTTATTTTTATACTTTCTTTGAATCAGTTGTCTATTTATGTTTTTTTTTTATTTATTTACAGTTAATAGTCGTTATCAATGTGCTACCATTGTATGTAGGCTAGAGCATTGAGGTTGTGGAATGTTAGAATGTTGGGGGGTGACAATTGGCCTCTGAAGCGCTGATAAATTATAGATACAGGTGGGTGGTAAGTTGCCTCCTGCTATTCAATAAATCCTACCTGCGATGGCAGTCCCAGTTTCTTTCTTTTGGATTGATGCAGAGTCCAAAATAGAATGTAAGCAAAGAGAAGCTGTAGTTAAGACATATGTGATAGAAAAAGGAAAAGGGTTGCTGGAATGGCGAAAACAAAAACCACTGGAAATTGTACTGGTGCCAATAATCCTGCTCAAGTATTGTTAACTCGTCAGGATGAAATGATCAAATGGAAGGAGAAGTATCATGGGTTTTTTTTCAGCAGAAAGCTAGAATGTTGGAAAGATTTTGTACATTGTAGAATTTTAAAATATAATGTGACACCGTGGAGCATATTTACAAGCTCTTTGCATGAACTTAGCACCACCATAGCGTCATTTTGTTTGACGCTAAGGCTGCACTAAGTTGGCCTTTCTGCTGCACCAAACATTGCGCCACATTATGCCTGCATCATGCATAATGTATGCAAGGAGGTGTTCCAGCGCACAGAGGCCCGAAAAAATGGGGCAGTGAAATTTACAAGATTTCACTGTGCCATTTTTTCCATCATTCTTAATGCCGGCATTAAAATGTCACACCCATTACATTCAATGGGCTTCCTTGTGCTGTGCTGCACTAGCATCAAAGCACCACAATAGTGTCAAAAATGTTGACACAATTGTGCTAATGACCCCCATGGTGTGCCGTATTGAAAAATACGGCACAACCATGGTGTTGTTAAGTGCCAGTGGGGGGACAAAAGAAAAGTGGCACATCATTTATGATTCACCACTTTCTTGTGAATATGCCCCCATGTGTGCACAAAGTGATGACAGTGCCAATGTCCTTGAGAGAGTTGTTATATAAGAATTTGGAAACGTTGTAGAGTGAGAGCATCATAGAAGCTATGAAAGTGCTGAATGGGTCAGTCCTGTGGTGCTAGCACAGAACTCCAATGGTAACATTAGAACGTGCATCAATTTAAGAGATCTCAACAAGTGTATTTGGGTGGGAAAACATCCCTTACCACATGTGCATGACTAAATAATGACCATAGGGAAAGCAAATGTATTTACAACACTAGGAACCTCATTATGACATTAGCGGTGACTGTTAAAGTGGCTGTAATACCACCAACAGGCTGGCAGTAATCACAGCCAAATTATGACCATGGCAGCAATAACTCCCATAGACAGCCACTGTACCACACCAACCGCCAGGGCGTTAACACCACTGACCAAGGAGGTAGCCATCAACAGCCAGACGGAAGACAAGGTACTGCCCACCATATTATGACACTGCAAACCTCCATGATTTCTGGGGTGGTACGAACGCCATCAAAAGCCTGGCAGAAACATATCACAGAAGACCAAAGACTCACCAACAGAGACACAGAGAAGATCAACGCCGCTATGGAATCAGAACTGCAAGTCTTCCCGATGCTCTTCTATGCCATGCTCCACCTGGAACACCAACGCCGACGAAGATGACGATGGTAAGTACAGCTGCCTAGCACACAAGGGAGGGAGGGAGGAAAAGGAGAGTGACACACACACACGACACACACCAGACACACATATAACATACACACAACCAGCTGCAGACGTAAACCAATGGCATATGACGCACAGCATAATAATACAAGGACTACAGTTTGGCAGCACTGACATTGTAATAGCAAGGCAACACCCACCATATGAACCAATTTTAGAACAACTATACATGAACAATTGTCCAGAAAGTGCCAATGCCCAGTCCAAAGTACATAAGGCCCAAATGTCCACAGGGCACAGTCCAAGCCTCCACTTGATCCTGATGAATTCCACACAACACTGTGCAGGGGCAACATCTCAGAAGTGGACAGGCAGCTCAGGTGGAAGGGGGTGAAGGGCATCTCAGCTGAAGTCAGGAACTCACCCACTGCTCCTGGAGGAGGCTCATGCCCATTTCCCAATGCTGGGGAGTGCAAGGTCACAGTCTCTGAGGGGGGAACTTGCCCACTGCTTCTGAAGGGGGCTCCATGCCCATTTCCCAATGCTGGGGAGTGCAAGGTCACAGTCTCTGAGGTGGGTAACTTGACCACTGCTTCTGGAAGGGGCTCCATGCCCATTTCCCAATGCTAGTGAGTGCAAGGTCACAGCCTCTGAGTTGGGTAACTTGCCAACTTCTCCTGTAGGTGGCTCCATGTGCAACAGTCCCTGGAGGGTGGCCTACATGCCCTCTGCTGCAGGTGAGGGCTGCATTGTCTCTCTGGGGGGAGTTGTCCCCTAGGCAGCCTCTGCTGGAGGTGAGGGCTACATTATCTCTGCTGGGGAGGTGACTCCTGGGCAGCCTCTGCTGGAGGTGAGGGATGCATTGTCTCTGCTGGGGGAGGCATCCCCTGGGCAGCCGCTGCTGGAGGTGAGGGCTGCATTGTCTCTGCTGGGGGAGGTGTCTCCTGGGCAGCCTCTGCTGGAGGTGAGGGCTGCATTGTCTCTGCTGGGGGAGGTGTCTCCTGGGCAGCCTCTTCTGGAGGTGAGGGCTTCTTGCCTGTTATTGGTGGTTGAGTGGGAATATTTTCCAACATTGTTGGTTGAGTGGGAACGTCCTCTGACATTGGTGGTTGAGTAGGAACCTCTTTTGACATCGGTGGTTGAGTTGGAATCTTTTCTGACATTGGTGGTTGAGTGGGATCCTTCCCTTTCCAGGCTGGTGGAGTGGGATCCTTCCCTTTCCTAGGTGGTGGAGTGGGATCCTTCACTGTCTTGCCTTCACAACCAGGAGGTGCCTCCATTGTCCCCTGGACTGTTTGGCTGAGGTGCTGGGCTGGGTCATTGGGACCCTGCTCTTACGGGCAGGACAGGGGGAAAGGGGAAGGAATAGGTCTAGTTGGGCAAGGAAAATCTTCTTAGGGACGGTGGGGTGATTGAGGGAAGAGGGATGAGAGTGGAAGTTGAGGGAGGATTGTACGACGAAACAACGACTTTAAAAACAACTACTGCCTTAACAACGAGGTCGGAACACCGACCTCGTTGCTCCTACTAATGATTTTACCACAAATACCTTAACAACGATATTTTGTTGTAAAGGCATTCCTGATAAAAGCATTAGTAATAGGCACCATTCACCCTACATCCCTCACCCCACCCCCCCCAACCCCACTCCAAAACCTAAAACCCCCTAACTCCCCCACCCCCTCCCCAAAACCAAAAATGCCCCACCCCCCCAACCCCACCCCAAAATCTAAAACCCCCAGACCCCCACCCCCTCCCCAAAACCAAAAACGCCCCACCCCCCCAAACCCACACCAAAACCTAAAACCCCCTGACCCCCCAACCCCTCCCCAAAACCAAAAACGCCCCACCCCCCAACCCCACCCCAAAACCTAAAACCCCCTGACCCCCCACCCCCTCCCCCAATTTCAAAAACACCCCACCCCCCACCCCACCCCAAAACCTAAAACCCCCTGACCCCCACCCCTCCCCAAAACCAAAAACGCCCCACCCCCAACCCCACCCCAAAACCTAAAACCCCCTGACCCCCCACCCCCTACCTCTCCCCAAAACCAAAAACGCCCCACCCACCCAACCCCACACCAAAACCTAAAACCCCCTAACCCCCCACCCCCTCCCCAAAACCAAACACGCCCCACCCCCCAAACCCCACCCCAAAACCTAAAACCCCCTAACCCCCACCCCCTTCCCAAAAACAAAAACGCCCGACCCCCCCAACCCCACCCCAAAACCTAAAACCCCTAACCCCCCACCCCCTCCCCAAAAACAAAAAAGCCCCACCCCCCAACCCCACCCCAAAACCTAAAACCCCGAACCCCCTCCGCAAAACCTAAACCCACCACTTACCTTCGCCAACTCCCTTCTTTGTACCTTAACCACGCATGCTTGTTGTTCAGAACATACGTAGTTAAGGCACAAAAAACCGGAGTCGTGGTTAAAAAAAGCGTTGTTGCGCTTTCATTAACCACGACTTTCGTGAAAAAAAAGTAGTAAAAAAGGATGTTTCCCTTGAGGGAGTGGTTGTTAGAGGAGTAAGTCTGCTGGACTTGGGTGCAGGTGCATGGGCAGTGTGCTGATGTGAGGTAGATGGCTGTTGGGAGTCTGAGTGTCTGCATTTGTGTACTTTAGGAGGGGGGGACAGACAGGGTGGGAGAGGACACAGGGGACGTGAGGATGGATGTTGTGGAGTTGTCTGCTAGTGAGGTGTGTGTGCTGCTTCGTGTGGTGATTCTGGTGCTGGCTGTTGAAGCAGTTCATGCAGGTGTGATTGTGGACGTGACTGTGAGAGAGGTGGAGGAGGAGGAGGAGGAGGGGTAGACAGTGGAGGAAGTGGATGTGTGTGCAACCATCTGTTGTTTGTGTGAGTGCTTGTGGACTGAAGTGTGGTGCCTGTGTTTGACTGTGCCACTCTTGTGTGATGTCTTGTGTGCATGCTCATCTGTATGTGTGCATGGGATGGGTTGGGGTTCAGGAGACTAGGACTGGGAAGTGGTAGTTAGAGGGGGGTAGTAGGAACAGGGACAATGGCTGCCATCAGAGAGGAGGCCAGAGCCTGAATCGATCTCTGTTGGGCCACCAATCCACAGTGAATGCCCTCCAGAAATGCATTGCATTGCTGCATCTGGGATGCCAGCCCATGGTTGCCTGCCCTACAAAGATGGTTCTCAGAAAGTCAATAGCCTCCTCTCTCAGGGCAGCAGGGCTCACAGGGGCAGGGCCTGAGGTGCCTGGGCTGAAGGAGATGCCCGCCCTCCTCGTGAGCGGGCATGGGCAACTCGCTGAGGGGCTACTGGGGGGTTGATGCTGGTAAGGGGGGTTGTAATTTACAAGATTTCACTGTGCCATTTTTCCATAATTTTTAATGCCTGCTCACAGAGGTGTCCACCACCACCAGGGAGCTTCCATCGAAGGAGGTATCTGAGTCAGTGTTGTCACTTCCTGTCTCCGCCGTGGTACTCCCCTCACCCTCCATCCCACTGGTTCCCTCAGCATCAGTGGACTCTGCCTCCTGGGTCCTGTGGGATGCAGCTCCCTCTGCCGCTGGTGCCCCTGCTCCTCTACCAGATGATGCTAATGCACACATGGAAAGGATGAAAGAAGGAGAAAGGGGGTAGTGAGAGAGAGAAAGGGAGCACTGGGTCAATTACAGCACTAACACCACAGTTTGCATACACAGAACTGTCACACATAGGGATCAGGATTGAGCACTATGCATTGCGCTGGCATTGAATTGGCTAGATTCCACAGCAAGATGAGGGCCAAACACTGCCATTTGCACACCCTGACTGACATGGAATGCAAACAAGCTAGGTTAACTGCATTTGCCATACACCCATTACCCTTGATCTGCGTCACGCTTCAATGTCTGGCCTGGTGTTAAGGGGCACCCACTAACTCACTACCACCACCCTGATCCCATGCCACCTTACACTTATTGTAGTTAGGCCCACTATACTCAGCCCCTTGTGGCTTCTGTGATGTCCTCAAGCACTCATCCAGCTCTGGGTAGGCCACTGCCAGTATGCGAGCCATCAGGGGGGTCAGGTTCCGACAGGCACCCTTTACTTGTTGGAAGGCCATCCCCAGCTAGGGCTCCACAATGTTCCGTGCCCAATGTCTCAGGTCCTCCCATCGTTTCCATCAGTGGGTGTTCCACCTGCTGTAGACCCCCAGGGCCCGCACATACTTGGTGATGGCACGCCACAATTACTTCTTTTGATGGGTGCTGACCTGCAGAGGGAATACAGACAGGAGGACAGCATCACACATACAGTCCAGCCTGTCACACATATGTGGGTCACACATATGGCCCACAAATCCCATTTCCAAATCCATTGGCACACACATCGCCCAGCGCACACCATGTACTCTACCACCAGACATACCACCCCACATATGACACAATGCCTGCACACACATCTCAATGCAACCCTCCCACATGCATCGTGGCCAAGGTGTACTCACCTGTTGGTCTGGAGGCCCATACTGCTATCCATACTGGGATAGGACCCCATCCACCAAGTGCTCCAACCCCATCGAAGTGAAGGCAGGGTCCCTTTCCCTGGTCACACGGGCCATGGTAGGTTCCAGACACAGGTCACAGAAGCACACACAGTGTGGAAAGACAGGAATCAAGTGAGGTTATAGAGAGAAAACAGTGGTTATGTCCTCAGCGGTGTACACCGTCACCACCGATGCTGATCCCTATTGGCCACTGTACTCCATAGAGTCCTTTATTAGCTAATTAGGAATTGCACTGCAGTGCAAGACTACCTTACGCCATGACGTCCAACATCGGCAGAGTTACCTCACTTCCACCTGTCCCTGGATACAGAACAGGTGGTTGCCATTTCATGGTGGTGGACTACATACAGATCTTACATAACTGCGTCATTTATGGAAATTGCATATACATTGCCATTCCCACTGTCCCATCACATTAATGTTGTATGCACTCTGAGGTGGTGGTTTCATTGTACAAAATGTGACAACCTACTCACTCTAATGTCGCTTAGATACCTAGCACTGCGGATGAATAGGAGGAGGAGACAAACCCCGGTGTACAGACCCCTTGTGGACTTGGCTACACTGGAGGACAGGCACATTATACTCACCTATAGGCAAGACAGGGCCACAATCACAGAGCTGTGTGCCCAGTTGGACCCTGACCTGATATCAGCTATCCGTCATCCCACTGGGATCCCCCCTCTTGTGCCGGTTCTATCAGTGCTCCATTTCCTGGCAACTGGTTCTTTCCAAGTGACAGTGGGCTTGGCAGGAGGAACATCACAGCCAATGTTCTCAATTTTGCTGGCAAGGGTATTGTCTGTCCTGGTAAAACACATGTGAAGCTACATTTCTTTCCCCAGGTGGAGGCTTTGGCTACTGTGAAAGCGAGATTCTATGCAATGGGACATATTCCCAATATTATTGGGACGATTGATGGTACACATATTGTGTTTGCCCTTTCCCTCGCCAGAATGAACAGGTGTTCAGGAATCGGCAGAGTTTCCACTCAATCAATGTGCAAAAGGTGTGCCTGGCGGACCAGTACATCTCTCACATTACTGCCAAGTATCCTGGGTCAGTGCATGACGCCTTCGTTCTGAGGAATATCAGCATCCCAAATGTGATGGCCCAACTACAGAGGCCCAGGGTGTGGCTAATAGATGAGCCTGAGTCCCCATCCACTGTATGTCAGTGTATACCTTAAAGTGTTATCCCCACTGCATTATGTAAGGCTAAATTTTATCCCTCAATACTTGCAGGTGACTCTGGCTGCCCAAACCTGACCCCTGCGAGGAATGCCAGGACAGGGGCTGAGAACCGTTATAATGATGCAGATGTGGGAACTAGGAGAATAATCAAGAGGACCTTCGGCCTCCTGAGGCCAGGTTCAGATTCCTGCATCTGACAGGTGGATCCCTGTGCTACTCACCTGCAAAGGTCTGCCAGATAGTAGTGGCATGCTGCCTGTTGCAAAACCTGGCCCTCAGGCGACATGTGCCTTTTCTGCAGGAGATGGGGACTGGAGATGACCCTGTGGCAGCAGTGGACCCTGAGGACAGTGAGGATGAGGAGGCAGAGGATGAGGATAAGGACAACAGAACATCAGTTATTTGTCAATACTTCCAAGAACACAAAGGTGAGACAGTGAAACTGACCATTACTCTGACTATTTATGTTTTCTGTGAGGCTGTAGCATGAATACATTCACTTCCTTTGCATCTCAACTTACTGTCACCTATGGCTTGTCCTTTTACAGATGTTGGTGATATGACAACAGTGTCCTGATGTGTTTACTGTAGACAGCTACAGGTCATTATTTGTATGCTATCACAGTGTTCAGATCATTTGCACTAGATGTGACTGTTCCCATAAATGCACATTTTCAACACATAAAACAGTGCCACTCAAGTTGTGTTCAAGGGTGTTTATCGACTGAAAAGTGCAATGGAGTGGGGTGATGGTAGAGGAAAGTCCAGGGTCTTGTTCCAGTCTGTTTGTAGCACAGGTCCAGTGTCCAAGGAAGGGGAGCAAAGGCAGTTCAAAGTGGAGAAGGTGAGAGGGTGGAACACAAGGGGGACAATCAGGAGAGTCTCATTTCCTGGCGGTGGTCTTGGTCTAAGCAAGTGTCTCTGGCTTCTGTCTGGGTCACAGGGAACGTTTGCAGGGTAGTTCACCTTCTGCGGGGGTAGGGGTGCTTGTGGCCTGTGCCTCCTGTGGCTGGCCTCCTGACCACTAGCTGCAGCGGAAGTGGAGGGCTGGTCAATAGACTGGCTAGTGGTAGGGGCCCGCTGGTGTGCTGTCGATTCCCTCATGATGTTGGCCATGTCTGCCAGCACCTCTGCTATGGAGAACATGGTGGTGTTGAGAGCCTGCAAGTCCTCCCTGATCTCCTGATGGTGCTCTTCCTGCAGCCGCTTGTTCTCCTGCATGTTGTTAAGGATCTGGCCCATTGTGTCCTGGGATTGTTGTTAGGCCCCCAGGATCTTGGTGAGTGCCTCCTGGAGAGTTGGTTCCTTGGGCCTGTCCTCCCCCGGTGCACAGTGGTCCTCCCAGTGTCCCAGTGTCCCTATGCCTCTGTACACCTGAACGGTGTGCCCACTGCCACTGACCCCAGGTCCCTGATTGTCTTGGGGGTGAGGTGTGGACTGGGGTCCCTGTACAGTTATACACACTGCTGATTGACGTGTCCGGGGGACAGAGGTGTGGGGATGCTGGGTGCGTGCTGTGGTGTTGGGTACTGAAGGGGGAGGCTCTGTGGTTGATTCTGAGTGGGCTGGGGCGACCGACTGACCAGCGGCACCCGATGGGCCAGGTAGTTCATCCAGATCCAGAAGTCCAGAGTTACTGTCAGAACTGGGGTATCTTCTGTTGGGGGACTGGTTTGTCGTGGCAGCATCCTCTCTGCTGACATTGGCTGGGGCAACTGTGGAAGTGGAAGTGATGTATTATGCTTCATGTATGTGATATACTGTCCATCCCTGGCTTCCCCTCTATCGTTGCTGTTGCCCTGACACCTTTGTTTCTGTATGGTGATGTATTGTGGGATTGTTAGTTCTCCATGCTGTGCATACTTTTTTGATGGGTGTTCATGCAGGGCTGGGAGGGCTGCCCATCCATTGATATAGCATGCAAGGCTTGGCATTGGGGTATTCATATGTGTAGGTGCAGTGTGTGGGAGGGAGGGGAGTGAGGGTGAGGGGGTGAGATGGCATGCAGGTATGGGGGGTGATAAGTAGTAAATGTTGACTCACCAGTGTCCAGTCCTCCGGCAACTCCAGTGAGTCCCTCAGGCTGAAGTAATGTCAAGACTTGCTCCTCCCATGCTGTGAGCTGAGGGGAGGAGGTTGGGGTCCACCGCCAGTCCTCTGTATGGTGAGCTAGTGCCTTGCTGCCACGGAACGTACCTTTCCCCGTAGGTCTTTCCACCTCTTCCTGATGCCGTCCCTTGTTCTTGGATGCTGTCCCACGATTCTCCACCATAGCTCCATCTTCCTGGCAATGGATATTTGCTGTACCTGTGCTCCAAACAGCTGTGGCTCTACCCTGACTATTTCCTCCACCATGACCTGCAGCTCCTCATCTGTGAAACAGGGGTGCCTTTGTGGGGACATGGGTGTTGTGTGTAAGTAGGTGGGTGTTAGGTACTGTGGTTGGGTGTGTGAAGTGGGGTATGTGAGGGATGCATGGGTGTATGTGGTGTGTGTGTCTAGTTGTCGCAGTGGTCTTGGTGTCAGTCTGGTGGCAATACAAAGGGTTGTGGGTAATGTGGTTGTGTGTTTTATAGTGCTGTGGGTAGGTGGGTGTGGTGTGTGTATGAGTGTCAGGTGTGTGTATTTGGTATTGGCCAATGTTGTGTAGTTTAGTATATGGGTGTCCATTTTGGGTGCACCGGTGTGCACCTCCAATGGTTTACCACCATTGAATGTCCGCCGTGGTGATTCACGGGTCATAATGTGGTGGGCGTTGTTTTGTTGGCGTAACGGTATGAGTGTTGGTACCGCCACTTTAGCACTGACCTCTGAGCTGGCAGATTTGTGTATGTGGCAGTATTCTGTTGGATATGTGTGTGTGTCATAATTGGACAAACGGATGTTCGCCTCCACGTCAGTATGTTGGCGCCCGTCACCGCGGCGGTAAGCGGGATTTACTGCCAGTTTCATAATGAGGGCCAAGATATTTAAAAGGCGTATCAACAGATAAAGCAACTTCCAGGCATCTCATACCTTTCATAATGCTGGAAGAAGCATATAGGTTTCAATGAATGCTGTTTGACCTGGCCTCTGCATTCTCAGTGTTTCAGAGAGTGATGCTGGTGTTGCTTTGGGGTTTGTAATGGTTTGTTATTTTTCAGATGATACCTAGGTTTGGGAAAAGAACAAGAATGAGCATGATGAGATTTCAAAAAAGTATTCATTTATTTTGAATAAAATTGGTTTGACGATTGGATCTGACAAATGCCCATTTCCAATGGACGGGGTAGAGTATTTTGGGGCCTAAATTAGTGAGAGCTACTGCCGAAGCTCTGAATGAAGACAGTAAAGATGAGCATAGGTCATTTTCACACGTGGCCATGTACTATGCCGAAGTTTGTTGGTTATTTTTCAGGTAGACTATACAATTCCTGAAAACATATACCAGATTAGTGTGGACAAACGAGTGCAAAGAAGCGGTTCAATGTTTTAGGAAAGGAACTAAAGAGGCAGGAGAGTTGAAACCATTTCAGCCACGTGAACGCTCTATAATTGTTACTGATGCCATTTTCTGCATATTGAGTAGATTCCTAATGCAGAAGAAAAATTAGCGTGAGAGGACAGTAGCCTTTCAGACTTTGAGAATGGCAGAATGTTATGCACAATAATTGAAAAAGAAGCACTTGCCAGTCAGTGAGTAATAAAGCATTCCATAACATTCCCTACAAAAGGTGGTATACACACCTCATTTAGCCAAATTGATATACAATATTTATAAGAATTAACTTTTCGGATAAAATCCATACATGGTTGTCACAACATCAGAGCGGGCAATGGGAAAGAGCAACTGGTAGCCAGCAAAAGTTTGCAGTGGAGGTTCCATTTGTGAACATTAATGAAATAATGAGATAGAGCAAACTGTGGAGTTAAGAGAGATGGAGAAGTGTTCACCAAAACTCATCCCAAATGAAGGTATATTGCCTTCAACTACATATCAACCTTGGAAAAAGCTGAATTTAGAGAAACTAGAAAACCTGATTACCTCGACCACAGTTCTGGTCACAATAAATTTAGTAGAAACACTCTACACATGGCCCCAGAACACTTTTGATCTTCTAATTCCTCTGAGAACATCTTCACATAACAGAAGAAAACACACCCCTTGGATAAATGCAGGATTAAAAAAGATCAAAAAACTAATTGCTAAGCTTCAATGCATCTGGCTCGAAACAAACATCCCTCAAGACAAGATATGCCTACACAGACACAACAGATTATACAAGTCAACAATCAAGAAGGCAAAAAACTATACTATTCCAACCTGAATCCACAATGGAAAGTGTGTAAACAATTAATTTTATAAAATACTCACAGACTTTCATAAGCCAAAGTGCAAAGAAGCTACCTACCCCATGGCAAAAAGTTTTGTGTAAGAAACTGACAAATCACTACAGAACTAAAGCAAACATGTCATATTCTTTAAACAACAGAAAGCCAACAGCCCCCACTCATTTCCCATAAAACCCTCCAGGGAAAGGCAAGCACAGCCTCTATGCTCCTTCAAAGAACTATCATTAACGGATTTTTTTGATCTTGTCAAAGCGAGCAAGCCAGCAGGCTGCCACTCTGAACCTTGTCCACCTCAAATCTTTAAAAACATTCTACTATCAACTTCTGCAGCCTTCCCAGTGAGAACACTCATCAACAACTCCTTAACAAAATTTTTCCAAGAAGAGTGTAAAAAGGCATATATTTCCAATATTAAAATAAATCCTAATCTGGGCAATCAAGACCCCGAGAGCTATAGACCCAAAGGGACTATAGCGAATGGGCTATTTGTGGGCAAACATAGAAAAAGCAGCTTTTGACCAGGTGCCACAATTCATTGAATACAATTCCATACTTTCTGACTTCCAAACTGGATTCTGTCCTGGAATAGACACAGAAATTACCCCAATCCCTACATGAGATGACCTTAGGAACACAATAGACCAGAATGGGGTTGCTGTCCTTCTTCTCTTAGACCTGTAAGCAACTTTTAACTCAGTGGATCTTGACACACTAATCAAAAGCCTTGAGAAAGGTGGTATAGAGGGTACAGCTCTCTTTCAAATCACATTGTACCTATATTATATAACAAATATTATACATACTACCTACTCCTCCATCCTCTTCTAAATCATGCAGCATTATATCAGAAGTCACTCAAGCCTAAAACATCTCACCCATGCTTTTCAACATCTTTATGAAATCATTATCAGATCCGATCAATGGCTTTGACTTCACCTCCTATATTATGCAGATAGCATGGAGATATTTCTGAAATCGGAAACCTCAAAGGATACTAGAACACTGAAAACCTGAAGTTGCCTCTGGGCCATTGACCAATGGATGACATGAAGCCACCTCAAATTGAATGCTTCCAAAACCTAAATGCTCACCTGTGATTACTGGAAAAATTATGACCTTCTCTGCACCCGGCGTGACAACCTAGGACCACTGCCAAAAATATTTAAGGAGGTAAGGAACCTCAGAATTACAATGGATGCCAAGAACTCAATGAATTCACAAGTGGATAAGATAGCCAAATCGCATTTTCTCACAGTGAAAACATTGTGACACATCTTCCTGCACCATGGGTTCCCTCACAAGGTTCAGACTCCCATCTCTCTTGTCCTAGCTAAAATAGATCAAGCTATTGGTCTGTATCAAAGCTCATCTTTGTCAACTATGAGAAGTTACAGAGAATTTAGAGTGTTCCAGTTAGACTTCTCCTACATATGAAGCCATGAGTACACATCTCCCCTGCCTTATGGGCCCTATGCTGGTTACCAGTCACCAGAAGATGAAACCTTCAAGCTGCTTTGTAATCCACACAGAGCAATACATGGCAAAGGACCAGACTTTATCAAGAAGAAAATCAACAAATTCATACAACAAAGGGACCTACGCTCAAGAATGGCTCCCTGCTTCAACATTCCTACACACAAGAAAAAAACATGGGTGGAACACCTTTCTCTGTTCAAGCAGGCAAATTATGGAATTTACTATGCACACATATAAGATCCACTGACCTTCAGCAGATTAGTCAAGAGCTGGCTTCTCCCCACATGACAACTACATAACAACACAGCAGTGTACCACAACAGTATTCAGAGACATGATAAACTATTCTTCTCACGGCATACACATGAAGTTGTTGTTATACACGTGTCACTGTACATTGAACTAGGCTTCCTGTTATAAACAGATACATTTATATAAGGGGAAACTGCATATTACACCACAGAATTCGTGTCTATATAAGACAATGTCATAAATGCTGCTTCTATGCACACATAAGTGCATATATAGAGGAGTGTATGCCTGTTACCAAACCTTTAAGAAATATTATGAAAACATTTTCATACTTCACACAACATAAATGTGCACATCTGGTTATGAACATATTACTGCTTCTATTGATTTAAAGAGGGTCTCTACAGCAAATGAAACATTACCAAGTGCCTTTGTCTCATCCCTGCTCTATCTGACTCATCCTGTTAGAAATGGGGTCTTTAGTTGGCAGTGGTTTGTAGCCTGTCCAATTAGGGATCTTCACTCTAGTCAGGTTAAGGGAGTCACACAGCTAAGATAACCCCTGCTCACCCCCTTGGTAGCTTGGCATGAGCAGTTAGGCTTATCTCAGAGGCAATGTGTAAAGTATTATGCACACACACACAGTAACACAGTGAAAGCACAACAACGTACACATAAAGATATCACTTTTAAAGGATAAAATGTAGGTGTAGTTCCTTGAAATCAATGAAGCGCTAACCAGTGCTAAAGTGCATATGCTCTCTGTCTAAATTATATTGGTGATTGGTTTTTCACTGATTGGCATATTTGATTTACTGGTAGATCCCTAGTAAAGTGAATGTAAATCAAATGCTACTAGTGGGCCTGCAGCACTGTTTGAGCCACCCATGTGAGTAGCCCTGTAAACATGTCTCAGACCTGCCACTGCAGCGTCTGTGTGTAGTTTTGCACTGCAAATTCGACTTGGCAAGTGTAATCACTTCCTTGGACCAAATCTTCCCTTTTACTACATGCAAGTCACCCCTAAGGTAGGACCTAGATAGCCCCATGGGCAGAGTGCAGTGTATTTAAAAGGTAGGACATGTACTAGTGTGTTCTATATATCCTGATTGCGAAATACTGCCAAATTCGTTTTTCACTTTTGCAAGATCTAACTCTCCCACAGGTTAACAGGAGGATTTCCTTTAAACCTCTTTTAAGTGCAGTTTCCCATTGGGAGCAGAAAGAGATATGGCGTTGGGGTCTCTGAACTCACAATTTAAACATACATCTTTTGGTTAAGTTGGTTTTTAGATTTTTTGTATGAAAATGTCACTTTTAGAAAGTGGGCATTTTCTTGCTTAACCATTCTGTGCCTCTGCCTGCTTGTGGAATCCACGTTTGGGTCAGACTGACAGTTGGGCTGTTTGTGAATTCCCTCTAGACCACAGGTCTTCAAACTGGGGGGCGGGCTCCTCCGGGGCGGGTGCCAGGCTCTGGCCAAAAAAAGCATTATGCAGATAACAGTGCTTTGTTTTAAGCAGGAAACAATTTATTGCATTGTTTAAAAGGTAACAGAACTTTACTGCAATGTTTAAATAAGTCTAGGTATATTTAAACATTGCCAACTTGATAGAAAAATTCTGAAGAGGGCCCAATGATCTTTTCTTCCCACTGGGGGTGCGCAGCATTTAAAAGATTCAAAACCACTGCTCTAGTCAGTGACACAAAGGGAGCTGAGGTCTGTCCTGCATTTCCTAATGACTCTTCCTGGGCTAGAGTGAGGAGGAAGGAGCTGAAGGAGAGGAGAGCTGAATGAACAGATTTTTTTCTTATTGTCTGTAAAAAAGATAGAGCTCCAACTGACTTGTGTGCAGGTTTGTCTTTGGCATATTTATGACTTGAGGTCTTCAGGTCACACTCCTGTCTCCCAGAGAGCCCTGGATGGAGTTATTTATTGTATTTATTCAATGTCTCTGCCACAGACTGCTTGTAATGCAGGAAAAGGGGATTTTCTTTGCGCAATGTCACATTCTTTTAATAAAATGTGACCTCTGGTACGTAGACCCTTCTGATCATACCCCACCATTTGAGTAAATAGGAAAGGGTGGAGAATAATATCAGAGTGACATGAAGTTTTCAGAAACCCGGGCTGAACAAAAAACGCTCCAGGCTGTTTACTATCAGGGCTTCTGGTGGAGGAGGAGCTAAGCCAGGGACATCACTGCTTTCTGAGAAAACGTAAGAGATTTGCATGGGCAAGCCCTGTCAGCCCTACTGTGCAGCTTTCAGCCACATATTGATGCAGGCGTAGTGGGGCTTTTCAAAGTGCACAACTTTCATTCGGAAAATGTTATGCAGAAAATGTTTTACTTTCATCATGTAATTAAATATATGCTTCACTAGAGACGGCAGAAAAGGCTAGGGGCGCAGCCCCTTAGCCCTTGAACACCAGCCACCCCTGTTCTAACACACATCCCTACTACTTCTTCATTCAAATCCATTTCCATCATCCTATCCCTACTCTAATCTCCAATAAACACACAAGAATGTCAAGAGCACAAACTTAATAAAAACCTTTTATTAATCTACAAACTGTTAACCTCTAATTGTGGGTTGCAGATTAGCGTGCTACATGCCTCAAAGCACTTCAACGCCTTGTCAAGGGTAGTAAGTGCTATATAAATAGCCTTTACAATCACATGTATTGGAGGAATTATTGCAGTTGATTTTAGGAAGCAGTTTAGAGTGAATACAGGAGATTGAATGATTGGGTGCATGCAGAGCTTAACTTTTAAAAGAATAAGTGCTAGACCCCAAAGTTTTTCTCAGAAGCTGGCCAACAGAGTTGCCAAATGCCAGAGTTCTGAATATCAAGCCTATTTTGCCTTGATTTAACCTCATGCCTACTTCTTCCACCACCATAAAATCACTGCCTTTTATTTCACTCTTGAGAATGTTGTTTTTAGTTTCTTTCTCCATTTGTCGCTGTTTTTCTACATTTCTCATTTTCATTATTTTACCTATTCTCTCTCTCTTGCTACAGGTTACAATATGGTAATAAAAAAAAATCTCTGTACCCAAAACTGAGTTCCGGTGGGCCTCTCCTGCAACCACCTGCTAAAATTAAGCACTTGTGAGAATGACAAGAATTGGGGGGGTTCGATGAAACGGGGAGTCCAAGTCCAAGAGAGTAATGAACCATTACTTAGCGGTAATCTTCATTACCCCAATTAAGGACCTCCTCACCCCAGTCATAACAGTATAAGGCGGTCCTGCCTCCCCAACAGGCAACTTAACACGTTACTCCTTTATTTTATTGCACAAAGGCCCCTCCCACCCACCTCCATGCCTGCTTGTAACACTTCCAGGCACCACAACAGAGGGGGAGGGCACATGAGGGGAACGTGGAGGTCCGTAAGGGGACATGACTGGGACGGGTAAGTCCTCAATCGGGGTAAGGAAGATTACTTGTAAGTTACAGGTCATTACCCTCTCATAGGATCTCCTCACCCCAGTTATAACAGTATGAGGGCTTCACAAGCCCAAACCCAAGAAAGAAGATTAAGAAATAGTTCATATGAAAATGCAAGTTTAATAACCCAAGCTCAAGAAACTGCTGCCTTCACAACACCAACTCTAAATTATCTAATGAAGCATGCAACACATCCACCTGATAGTGCTTAATGAAAGTGTGATGCAACTGCCAGGTGGTGGCGCTACAGAACTCCCACAGAGGCACCCCTGCCTCCCCAACCATGAAGCAGAAACAGACCTGGTAGAACGCAGCTGGACCTGCACCTACCCAAAGACGTCTAGGACTGGCATTCCTCCTGCCTCACCCACCTACTGAGGGTAGAAGTCACAAACTTTTTGCCTGTAGAAACCCTACCAAAAGTGACAAACAGAGGAGAGGAAAGACGAATCTCCCTCTGCACTGCAAATAGATCTGAAGAGGCCTACGAACATCCAAACTGGAGGGAACCCGCTCATCACTGTCCCCAGGGAATGAAGGAAGAACAACTTCCTTTTACAAATGGAACTGGGAAAAACCTTAGGGACAAAGGCTGGATCCAAACATAGAATCACTTTATCGAGCAGAAATCGCAGATAGGAATATAACATTAGTAAAGCCCCCAACTGACCCAACTGCCGAGCAGATGTAATGGCAAGAAGAAAGGCCATCTTGGCAGAAACCCACATCAAACTGCCTCAAGCCAAGGCTCAAAGGGAGGCAGCTGGAGACCCTGAAGGACAGTGGGTAAGTCCCAGGTAGGAACAATCACAGGAGACACTGGGCACCGCAGCCAAAAAAGTCCTCCCAATGGAGGGTCCCACGGAGGGCAGACACGTTTAGTCTCTCCGCTGGAACATTGGGGAGAGGAAGTGATGGGAGGCGGACGGGGTTGGACAAAGGTAAGTGGGAGTAGGAAAAAGGGAGGGGGTTTATATGGCTGTGGGGGAATGATGGGCCTCTTCCGCACTAGCTCATCGCGCAGTTCAGAAGTTGGCCAGTCCCAGGGGAAGCATAGTGGTAGGCATTTTCAATTGTTGGAAGCCTCGGCACCATGGCAACAGACCACGACACAGAGGCAGTCAAGGCTGCGCTTTGTGTTCTAGGTGAAGCCGGCCGAGCTGTCCTTCTCAGGCCTGGTGTTTTAGACCAGGCCTGGGTCTGCTTGACGCACCCGACGCAGGCCGCGTCGGGCAGAGTTGCAGTGGTGATTGCCGCGTGTGGGTCGCTGGAGCGGCCCAAAAAGACAAAATCAGCAGGGGGGAGGGTGCGCAGCACGTCCACCCCCCATTCTTCAAAAAATTAAGACATGGACGAGCAGGATGGGGGTATGCAGCTGGGGAGGAGGAAGGGGGGGCCTACACGGGGAGCCAGAACAAGGCCCAGAGGAACAGGCAGAGGTAGTAGAGGTCATGGGGGATGCAAGTAGACAGGTGCAGGAGGAAGCGGGCCCAGTACTGGCTTTTTGCCACTGGACCTTTCATTGCCCAAGGGTGGGAGCAGCATGGGCAAGAGAAAAAACAAAACTGCAGTCAGGGCAGCAGGAGGGACAGCTAAGAGCAAGGTACAGGAGGTTGGGGGATAGTGCAATCCGGTGTTTTGAATGGGCAGGCAGGGCAAGTTGAGGGCACACCGGGGGCAGCACAGGAGGGCACAGTGGGTAGTAGGGCAGGACAGCACATGATCACGGATGGGGATGCTTGAGATTTGGAGGCCAGGATACAGGAACAGAGGCGCATAGTGGCAGAAACAGAGGAAAGGTGGGCCCAGTTGTGCAGAGACAGGGAAGGGTCATGGGGAAGAGGAAGGCAGCTGAAGAGGTCATCGGAGGTAAGGGACATGGCTGGACCATCGGTCCAGGCACCAGGGCAAGGCAGCTGGGTCTGGGTGCCCCATGAAGAGGCAGGGAGGGGTCAAAAGGCTTGTGCGGCCGGGGTGTCTGGCGGCGCAATGAGCATGAGTGGTGCACACGGCAATGAGAGGCGCGGAGAGTCAATGCCATTAAAGGAGACTGGCAGAAAGGTGATGCCAATGGGGCGCAACACAGCCTCGGGATGTTGGACTGAAGCATTAGAGGGGTCTTTGGCGGCCTTCTCTACAACGTGGGAATGGGGTCTTCGCAGAGGTGGTTTGCGCCATGGGGGACAAGTGTCGGATCCGTTACCCAATGTGCTGGTGACAGGTGGAGATGACAGCAGGTGGGAAATGGATGAGGATGATGTGGTGGAGCTCGATTATGAGGAGATGGATGAATGGGAGGATGGGGAGATTCATGATACTGAGGTGAGCGGGAGTAGAGGGAGGGGGAAAGGGCACAGGAGTGGCGCAACCCCCTCTTCTGTTGCTGTATTGCAAGAGAACAAGGCCGGTGGGGAGACACAGGAGGTGTTTAATGGATGGCGCATGGTCACTGGGGCAAGGAGAGGAACGCGGCCCTTGGTTTCAATTGTCAAAGGTAAGGGTGATTGGTGGTCAGTGTGGGGGAAGGAACAGGAGCTGTTGGGGCTAGCACACACAAGTCCATTGGGGTAGGAGATTGTTCAGTTCATGAGACTCCTGTGGCAGGGGTGGCTCAGGAGAGTGACAGAACCCTGACAGTAGTATACAAGTATACAAGTAAACTCACAATTTAAACATACATCTTTTGGTTAAGTTGGTTTTTAGATTTTTTGTATGAAAATGTCACTTTTAGAAAGTGGGCATTTTCTTGCTTAACCATTCTGTGCCTCTGCCTGCTTGTGGAATCCACGTTTGGGTCAGACTGACAGTTGGGCTGTTTGTGAATTCCCTCTAGACCACAGGTCTTCAAACTGGGGGGCGGGCTCCTCCGGGGCGGGTGCCAGGCTCTGGCCAAAAAAAGCATTATGCAGATAACAGTGCTTTGTTTTAAGCAGGAAACAATTTATTGCATTGTTTAAAAGGTAACAGAACTTAACTGCAATGTTTAAATAAGTCTAGGTATATTTAAACATTGCCAACTTGATAGAAAAATTCTGAAGAGGGCCCAATGATCTTTTCTTCCCACTGGGGGTGCGCAGCATTTAAAAGATTCAAAACCACTGCTCTAGTCAGTGACACAAAGGGAGCTGAGGTCTGTCCTGCATTTCCTAATGAGTCTTCCTGGGCTAGAGTGAGGAGGAAGGAGCTGAAGGAGAGGAGAGCTGAATGAACAGATTTTTTTCTTATTGTCTGTAAAAAAGATAGAGCTCCAACTGACTTGTGTGCAGGTTTGTCTTTGGCATATTTATGACTTGAGGTCTTCAGGTCACACTCCTGTCTCCCAGAGAGCCCTGGATGGAGTTATTTATTGTATTTATTCAATGTCTCTGCCACAGACTGCTTGTAATGCAGGAAAAGGGGATTTTCTTTGCGCAATGTCACATTCTTTTAATAAAATGTGACCTCTGGTACGTAGACCCTTCTGATCATACCCCACCATTTGAGTAAATAGGAAAGGGTGGAGAATAATATCAGAGTGACATGAAGTTTTCAGAAACCCGGGCTGAACAAAAAACGCTCCAGGCTGTTTACTATCAGGGCTTCTGGTGGAGGAGGAGCTAAGCCAGGGACATCACTGCTTTCTGAGAAAACGTAAGAGATTTGCATGGGCAAGCCCTGTCAGCCCTACTGTGCAGCTTTCAGCCACATATTGATGCAGGCGTAGTGGGGCTTTTCAAAGTGCACAACTTTCATTCGGAAAATGTTATGCAGAAAATGTTTTACTTTCATCATGTAATTAAATATATGCTTCACTAGAGACGGCAGAAAAGGCTAGGGGCGCAGCCCCTTAGCCCTTGAACACCAGCCACCCCTGTTCTAACACACATCCCTACTACTTCTTCATTCAAATCCATTTCCATCATCCTATCCCTACTCTAATCTCCACTAAACACACAAGAATGTCAAGAGCACAAACTTAATAAAAACCTTTTATTAATCTACAAACTGTTAACCTTTAATTGTGGGTTGCAGATTAGCGTGCTACATGCCTCAAAGCACTTCAACGCCTTGTCAAGGGTAGTAAGTGCTATATAAATAGCCTTTACAATCACATTTATTGGAGGAATTATTGCAGTTGATTTTAGGAAGCAGTTTAGAGTGAATACAGGAGATTGAATGATTGGGTGCATGCAGAGCTTAACTTTTAAAAGAATAAGTGCTAGACCCCAAAGTTTTTCTCAGAAGCTGGCCAACAGAGTTGCCAAATGCCAGAGTTCTGAATATCAAGCCTATTTTGCCTTGATTTAACCTCATGCCTACTTCTTCCACCACCATAAAATCACTGCCTTTTATTTCACTCTTGAGAATGTTGTTTTTAGTTTCTTTCTCCATTTGTCGCTGTTTTTCTACATTTCTCATTTTCATTATTTTACCTATTCTCTCTCTCTTGCTACAGGTTACAATATGGTAATAAAAAAAAATCTCTGTACCCAAAACTGAGTTCCGGTGGGCCTCACCTGCAACCACCTGCTAAAATTAAGCACTTGTGAGAATGACAAGAATTGGGGGGGTTCGATGAAACGGGGAGTCCAAGTCCAAGAGAGTAATGAACCATTACTTAGCGGTAATCTTCATTACCCCAATTAAGGACCTCCTCACCCCAGTCATAACAGTATAAGGCGGTCCTGCCTCCCCAACAGGCAACTTAACACGTTACTCCTTTATTTTATTGCACAAAGGCCCCTCCCACCCACCTCCATGCCTGCTTGTAACACTTCCAGGCACCACAACAGAGGGGGAGGGCACATGAGGGGAACGTGGAGGTCCGTAAGGGGACATGACTGGGACGGGTAAGTCCTCAATCGGGGTAAGGAAGATTACTTGTAAGTTACAGGTCATTACCCTCTCATAGGATCTCCTCACCCCAGTTATAACAGTATGAGGGCTTCACAAGCCCAAACCCAAGAAAGAAGATTAAGAAATAGTTCATATGAAAATGCAAGTTTAATAACCCAAGCTCAAGAAACTGCTGCCTTCACAACACCAACTCTAAATTATCTAATGAAGCATGCAACACATCCACCTGATAGTGCTTAATGAAAGTGTGATGCAACTGCCAGGTGGTGGCGCTACAGAACTCCCACAGAGGCACCCCTGCCTCCCCAACCATGAAGCAGAAACAGACCTGGTAGAACGCAGCTGGACCTGCACCTACCCAAAGACGTCTAGGACTGGCATTCCTCCTGCCTCACCCACCTACTGAGGGTAGAAGTCACAAACTTTTTGCCTGTAGAAACCCTACCAAAAGTGACAAACAGAGGAGAGGAAAGACGAATCTCCCTCTGCACTGCAAATAGATCTGAAGAGGCCTACGAACATCCAAACTGGAGGGAACCCGCTCATCACTGTCCCCAGGGAATGAAGGAAGAACAACTTCCTTTTACAAATGGAACTGGGAAAAACCTTAGGGACAAAGGCTGGATCCAAACATAGAATCACTTTATCGAGCAGAAATCGCAGATAGGAATATAACATTAGTAAAGCCCCCAACTGACCCAACTGCCGAGCAGATGTAATGGCAAGAAGAAAGGCCATCTTGGCAGAAACCCACATCAAACTGCCTCAAGCCAAGGCTCAAAGGGAGGCAGCTGGAGACCCTGAAGGACAGTGGGTAAGTCCCAGGTAGGAACAATCACAGGAGACACTGGGCACCGCAGCCAAAAAAGTCCTCCCAATGGAGGGTCCCACGGAGGGCAGACACGTTTAGTCTCTCCGCTGGAACATTGGGGAGAGGAAGTGATGGGAGGCGGACGGGGTTGGACAAAGGTAAGTGGGAGTAGGAAAAAGGGAGGGGGTTTATATGGCTGTGGGGGAATGATGGGCCTCTTCCGCACTAGCTCATCGCGCAGTTCAGAAGTTGGCCAGTCCCAGGGGAAGCATAGTGGTAGGCATTTTCAATTGTTGGAAGCCTCGGCACCATGGCAACAGGCCACGACACAGAGGCAGTCAAGGCTGCGCTTTGTGTTCTAGGTGAAGCCGGCCGAGCTGTCCTTCTCAGGCCTGGTGTTTTAGACCAGGCCTGGGTCTGCTTGACGCACCCGACGCAGGCCGCGTCGGGCAGAGTTGCAGTGGTGATTGCCGCGTGTGGGTCGCTGGAGCGGCCCAAAAAGACAAAATCAGCAGGGGGGAGGGTGCGCAGCACGTCCACCCCACATTCTTCAAAAAATTAAGACATGGACGAGCAGGATGGGGGTATGCAGCTGGGGAGGAGGAAGGGGGGGCCTACACGGGGAGCCAGAACAAGGCCCAGAGGAACAGGCAGAGGTAGTAGAGGTCATGGGGGATGCAAGTAGACAGGTGCAGGAGGAAGCGGGCCCAGTACTGGCTTTTTGCCACTGGACCTTTCATTGCCCAAGGGTGGGAGCAGCATGGGCAAGAGAAAAAACAAAACTGCAGTCAGGGCAGCAGGAGGGACAGCTAAGAGCAAGGTACAGGAGGTTGGGGGATAGTGCAATCCGGTGTTTTGAATGGGCAGGCAGGGCAGGTTGAGGGCACACCGGGGGCAGCACAGGAGGGCACAGTGGGTAGTAGGGCAGGACAGCACATGATCACGGATGGGGATGCTTGAGATTTGGAGGCCAGGATACAGGAACAGAGGCGCATAGTGGCAGAAACAGAGGAAAGGTGGGCCCAGTTGTGCAGAGACAGGGAAGGGTCATGGGGAAGAGGAAGGCAGCTGAAGAGGTCATCGGAGGTAAGGGACATGGCTGGACCATCGGTCCAGGCACCAGGGCAAGGCAGCTGGGTCTGGGTGCCCCATGAAGAGGCAGGGAGGGGTCAAAAGGCTTGTGCGGCCAGGGTGTCTGGCGGCGCAATGAGCATGAGTGGTGCACACGGCAATGAGAGGCGCGGAGAGTCAATGCCATTAAAGGAGACTGGCAGAAAGGTGATGCCAATGGGGCGCAACACAGCCTCGGGATGTTGGCCTGAAGCATTAGAGGGGTCTTTGGCGGCCTTCTCTACAACGTGGGAATGGGGTCTTCGCAGAGGTGGTTTGCGCCATGGGGGACAAGTGTCGGATCCGTTACCCAATGTGCTGGTGACAGGTGGAGATGACAGCAGGTGGGAAATGGATGAGGATGATGTGGTGGAGCTCGATTATGAGGAGATGGATGAATGGGAGGATGGGGAGATTCATGATACTGAGGTGAGCGGGAGTAGAGGGAGGGGGAAAGGGCACAGGAGTGGCGCAACCCCCTCTTCTATTGCTGTATTGCAAGAGAACAAGGCCGGTGGGGAGACACAGGAGGTGTTTCATGGATGGCGCATGGTCACGGGGCAAGGAGAGGAACGCGGCCCTTGGTTTCAATTGGCAAAGGTAAGGGTGATTGGTGGTCAGTGTGGGGGAAGGAACAGGAGCTGTTGGGGCTAGCACACACAAGTCCATTGGGGTAGGAGATTGTTCAGTTCATGAGACTCCTGTGGCAGGGGTGGCTCAGGAGAGTGACAGAACACTGACGAAGGATTCAGGTGCAACCATGACGAGCGAGACCGGGGGCAAGGCACTCGGGGTTGGTACTGGATGGAGGACGAGGAAGGGGGGTCACAAGAAGCGGCTCCCCTGCATGGGTTTGGCAATGCCTCTGGGCTCTCATGTGGCAGAGAAGATGAAGGCACTGATATGGAGGCACAAGTATGTAGATGTTTTTAAACTTTTACATAGAAATATACAGGCCAAGTAAGGTTCTACGGAAGAGGAGTGGGAGTTAGCTCGCCGACCATGGGTAACAATAACAATGGATAATTGGACCTCAGCGTTTTTGATATTCGCAAGTATCTATTGCGAGAAGTTCCCGGACAGGGCCATAGCACTGTTTAAATACATGGACATTATACATAAGGCCCAGATGCATTTGGAGGGGTTTGCTTGGCTGTGCTATGATGAAGAGTTCAGGGCTAGAGTGAGTGTCAATCCAGATAAGCCATGGGGGAATGTAGATCCAGTATTATGGATGCAGTGGATGGCATCTTCACAGTCCACGGCATCTACGCACACCGAGAGTGGTTTGCCAGTAGTATACAAGCCATTTCAGGCCCGTCCTGCCCAAGGAGGGGCGGATGTTGGGTAACGGGCCCTGGTACCGACGCCAGGAGTATGCTGGAACTTCAACAAGGGTTTTTGTTCCAGACATCCCTGCAAATTCACACACAACTGCTCCAAATGCAGGGGTTGGCATCCAGTCACTCAATGTTTCTCACTCTCTAGTCCAGCTGAGCAGTGGAGAATGGCCAAGGGCAGAGGCATGCAGGGCACTCTTGCGCCAGAAGGGCTCCTACGCCAATTAGGCTTCTGCACGGATATCCGGATAAGGTAATGGCGTGCAAGTTGGAATGGGGATTCAAAGAGGGTTTTCGTATAACCTACCAGGGCCCGAGAATGAAGAGATGGGCAGAAAATTTGCGGTCTGAGAGAGGCATGCCAAAGGTTGTGATGACAAACTAGACAAAGAAGTGTCATTGGGCAGAATTGTGGGCCCCTTTTACGAATGGCCAACTGAGGATCTCATGATTTCACCACTAGGTGTGGTCCCAAAAAGACTGAAGGCGAGTTTTGTCTTATACATCACTTGTCATGGCCGGAGGGGGCGTCGTTAAATGATTTAATTGCACCAGAAGATACTAGGGTGGTGTACACATTAGTGGACAATGCCTGTAAGCTAGTTTGTGGGTGCGGCAGGGGATCAGAGTTGGCAAAATGCGACATACAATCAGCTTTCAGGCTGCTGCCCCTACACCCAGATGATTTTGCGTTACTGGGAATGCAGCTTGATGGGCCAGTCTATGTTGACAGAGTACTCCCGGTGGGCTGTGCCATATCATGTGTGCTGTTTGAAGCATTTAGTACCTTCTTACAGTGGGTTTTTGTCAAAGTAAGTGGGCATCGGGAGGTGACTCATTATTTGGACGATTTCCTTTTTGTGGGTGCAGCAGGATCTGGGTCTGGTGGGCGGGCCCTGAATTTCTTTCAAAGGTTGACTCGACAGGTTGGGGTCCCCTTGGCTCCTGAGAAGACGGAAGGACCGAGTTATGTGTTGACATTCTTGGGTATTGAACTGGATGCAGAATCCTTAGTGGCAAGACTACCAGCTGGTAAAGTGGACGAGATCTTGGAATTTCTGGGACGCATACGGACCTTGCACAAGATTGATTTGCAGACAGCACAGAAGCTTTTGGGTTACCTCAATTTTGCTTGTAGGGTTGTTCAGGGGGGCAGGACTTTTTGTAGGCGACCCGGTCTAGCCATGTCTGGGGTTGCTCTTCCGCACCACAGGATTCACGTGTCAATGGGGATGAGAGAAGACATCAAGGTGTGGGAAACCTTTTTGACACGGTTCAATGGTGTCTCCATGTGCCTCCGGGAGGAAGACACAGTCTGGAAGGGTCAGATATTCTCAGATGGAGCAGGGGCCGCAGGTTTTGGGCTCTTTTGGGGTGGGAGATGGTGTGCAGAGACATGGCCAAGAAAATTGCTCCAGCAAGGTAGAAGCATTGCTTTTTTGGATTTTTTTCCACTACTGGTGGCACTGGCAGTGTGGGGAGATGAACTTGTGAACAGGACTGTGGTTTTTCATGTAGACAACATGACAGTTGTAGAACTTGGGAACAGACAGAGAGCAAAAGACCTGAGGGTGCTGCGTTTGTTGCGGTATTTCATGCTTAGATGCTTATCTTTGAATGTTATTTTCAAAGCTGCACACATTTCTGTGCAACGAGGTTGCAGATTCCCTGTCTCATTCACAGTGGCATCGGTTTCACAGCCTGGCACCAGGAGCAGAGCAGACCAAGACAGCGGTCCCGGCAGACATGCCAGTATGCTGTGTGGATGCGTATGAGCTGGCTCTTTTTCGTTTATGCATGTTGTGGATGTTTTTGGTGCCTTTCTAGTGTCTGAACTTTTGGGAGTAGGAAAATCTGTAGGTGTGGAGGTTGGAGAAGTTTGTATGCATGGGGAGCATTTGGGCACATGGCTTAGACGCTCAAACACTCATCAGCTAGGGAAAGGGAAATGAGTATGTTGGAAAAAGGGAGTGATGCAGCGGCTTGCCCGATTTTGGAATGGATGGGCTTTCAGGTTTTGAGGAGGTCTTTTGGGGGGGGGGGTAATCATACTGATGGAGAAAAGCTTTCCAGTTGTTACAGGGTTAAGGATTGCATTGTGACGGACAGGAAGGCAGGTGCAAGGTTATGGCACGCATTCGCTCATAATAGGAGCAGCTACAGCTGCGGTGCATCTGGGGTGGGACTGGGCACAGATAAAGAGAATTGAGAGGTGGAAATCTAGGTGCTGTGAGCGATACTTTAGGCCTTGATTTTCGGGCGTCTGGTTTTGGGTGTCAACTTCCTGGGAGGTGGGACGTTTGGAGTCTGAAGTGGGAAGGCTGGTAAAGGCGATATTACAGTTTGTTTTCTTTGCAGGTTGTGTGTCTAGTCCCAGGAGAGAAAAATTGGTCACACGGCTGGTCGGGCACTCGTTTATCCACTGGGCTGCGAAATTTGCAGAGAAGCAGATTTACGGACAAGCCTTAGGACTGCCTAGTAATCAGCATGAAGTATTCTGGTGGGGAAAGAGTGGCATGAGGTGGGGTAGTTTGCTTCCTTTTATAACATCTGTAATGCCGAATTGGGGTTGTACTGATCTGCTATTAATCCATCTTGGGGAGAATGATCTGGTAAGGCTGTCTGGGCTCACCCTACTGCAACATATGCAGCGAGACTTGGAATTGCTCAGACAGAAATTGCACGGCACCTGCTTAGTATGGATGGAGTTTGTGCCTAGACGAACATGGAGAGGGGCTATGAAACAGGGAGCCATGGAAATGGCTCGAAGGAAGCTCAATCGGGCTACGCGGGTTTTCTGTTCATCACAGAGCAAGATGAAGCGCTTTTCAAGGCAGATGGTGTTCACCTGTCCGAGTTGGGAAATGCTTATTACCTTATGGACCTCAGGTTACTCGTGGGTGACTTTTGGGGTGAGAAGATGTGGCTCAAAGAAAAGGTTTGAAGATGTTATGCTGCAGTAGTGTTCGCTGGTGGGGCAGCAAAACGCCAACAGGGTTTGTGCTGGGTGGCAGTAGATGGGAGAGGGTGGAGAGTCAGATGCGGGCCTGGCCACCCTTCCAGGGAGAAAAAGAAGCTGGTGAAGGATGAGAGTGTGGGGGGATACCCAAAGCAGGTAGGGCATGAAAGGAAAAGGGTCATGTGTGGGGGAATGGAAGTGAAAAGTGAAGGAATGAGTGAAAAGGATGATCAAGGAGAAATGAAAAGGGTGGGATTCCTAAAGTTGGATTTTGTTGGAAAGTTAAAAGTTATGTACAAGTTGCAATCCTGTCCTAAATAAATGGCCTTTTCCACTAAACAGACTGTGTCACTGAATATGTCCCGATGCAGAACAGACATAAAAAGGTTACTGCAACCAGCCCACTCTCTGACTTGTCCCTGGACAGGAAAACAAGCAGGCATGAAGGTCAGTGGGAGGGGCCTTTGTGCAATAAAATAAAGAAAGAACTAGCGCATTAAGGTGCATGTCGGGGATGTGGGACCGCCTCATGCTGTTATGACTGAGATGAGGAGAACCACTCCTCATAAAGGCTTATGCCAAGATCGTTGTTGTGGACGAAGTCGATCTTAAGAAAGTGAGGAGAGCAGTGAGGTGCAATGCGAAAGAGAAGGAAAATGGAAATGAAGAGAGAGGTTTCATAAAACGTGTGAGGTTGACATAACGATTAAGATATGAATACATAGTAATTGGATGAGTTAAGTATCAATCACATCCTGTGAGAATAATTTTGTACAAATTCATCAATAGGTTTTTCTGTTGTTTTCTATTGGCATTCAAATAGTTACATCTGCGAGAATAATCTTTGGTATGGCGTTAAATAAATGATTTGTACTGCAGAAGTTTAATGTTTTGGTGTATTACGTATTAACTAAGATCATTACTTTGTTTTGTTTTTGGGGAAAGAAAAGGTTGTGTTATATCTATGAGATTTCCTCAGCAAGCTCATGGTTACCTCCGGCTCCAGAACGCGGAATATGGTGGGATTAAAATGATTCCAGAGCAGTCCTTTTCTACTGAAGTGCGGTAAGTTCGGTACCAATTACCCCTGTTCGTCCTAAATTCACCCAGAAATTGCGGCTACTTCACTGCTTGAAATACATCACGGGATGACGTTCCCAGGAGCTGTCATTTCCATACGAACAGTAGCTCTAGTTAATGGCCCCATCGGTACTAAGTAGGTACACTTAAGTGGGGCCTAAGTAAAGCAGGGGATAGGAGAGGTTGGCTGACCGTTCACCACCTTTCTCTAAATCAACGCGTTTTATAGCAGATTTCGATTACTCTTATGCACTCGCGTTTTTGGGACACTTTTAAACTAATCATTCATGACTTGTGTCAAACCTTGGTCCTCTGGGATCAAAAAGAAAGCAAAAAAACACCACCATATAGTCAGCAGTAAGGATCTAGTTAAAATGGAAGAACTATCTGAGTAAATGAGGGTATCACATCATAATTTAAACGATATTCGTTAAGGGAATGTATCACAAAGCTTCTACTGCCATCTTGTGGAATGATTCATTACATATGTTATATGGAACAAGTGTACCATTAATCACCGATTCACCCATTATTGCTAAAGTGCAAATGTCAAATTCCATGTCAGAATATGACTTAAGAAAGCACTGCTTATTCTCTTACAGATTCCATTATAGAATAACTCCACAGAAAAAAGGAACTGAAGGTCATATTCAGGCTTGGTTTCTGTGATTGCTTCTCACTGCATGGATGTAAACACTTGGGGATGAATTACTTTGGTTACTTATATTGCACATGAAGAAACAGCATGTTAAGAACAATACAGGCAGATTGGTGTCGTATTCATGAATTAAGTGAAACGTTTGTTCTCAGGGTCCTTCAGGAATGGGTCCCTTGGGGGGAGTAAGAGCTTGCCCGGTCTCCCCCCGGGCTGATTGAGCGTCGGTGGTATAATCCATCATGCTAAGGAAGCTCATTGGTGGAGGGTGGGTTAGGTGGATAACATAAGCAATAGTGTGGAGGCAGCTGAAAAAAACCCAAAATACAACAGAAAACTCCAGGAAGCAAACACAGTACAAAAACATGCAACAGGTGTGGGAGTAGCCTTTCCTGGGAGTGATTCTAAATCATGCTATGCCATTGGTAAAGAGTGTAGGAAATATGAACGAAAGGGTCATTTTGCACATGTGTGTAACGGTTGGTCTAAATCAGAGTTGGCTGGCATGGGTGAGGATTCTGGAGAGACAATTTATGACTGTATTGCATGTAGGATTTATGCTTCACAAAAAAATTATGTGTTCTAAAGCAAAGAAATTGAGTACTTAGGACACACAATCTCAAGAGAAGGAGTAACACTGAATAAAGACTTGATGGAGGCTATACAATCAGCTCCTCTACCCAAAGATAAAGACCAGTTGAGATAATTTATGGGGCTGATCGAATATTACGCCACTTTTGTCAAATATTTTTCTATTAGGACAGGAGACTTGAAAATACTATTGAAGAAAGGGTGTACATTTGGGTGGGGTGAGGAACAGCAAAGGTGTTTTTAGAGCAATAAGCAAGAAATATATGTAGCAGGAATTTTGGTTCCTTTTGATATCAAACTGAATACTATTCTTGCAGTGGGTGCCAGTGCAGCAGGGGTGGACACTCGTTTGTCACAACTTCATAATGTGTTAATACAGTAGCCTCTGCATCATGCTCATTGAGAGACTCTGAAAAACTACTCTGTCATTGAGCGTGAGGCATCGGAAGCAGCTTGATGTCCTGAATATTTCAGAACCTGCTTCTGGAGAGTGAGTTTCAAGTTAAGAATAGATCACAAACCTTTAGTCAAAGTACTGACACCGGGAGGGGCTGGACAAGAGTCAACAAGATTGGCAAGGTTAGCGGTACATCTGCAAGATTTCCAGTACATCATTGAATATATTCCCACAGATTGATGGTCTTTCCCGCTTGGCTTTGGATTGGAATATTGTTGACAAGGAGGCTGTGCTAATTAAAGAGAAAGAGAGAGCAGTTGCATGGTTAGAAGATGCAGTACAGTGTGGTGTGGGTGTGTTCTCGAAAGAAGAATGGGTGCAGGACATGGTGACAGGTGAAATTCTAAAAGAGGTGCGCGATATGGTGGTAACAGGTGAAAGGAGGGAGAGTAGAGTTGCTCCTTCAGTGAGACCAAATGTCAAAATGTTCGACAAATTATTAGTCAGTGGGAAGAGCGTATTGATGAGGAATGACAGATTTGCACCACCTGAAAATCTGAGGAGAATTATTCAACTAGCACACAAGGGATATTTAGGTCAGACCATGACATAGAGAAGGATGAAAGAAAACTTTTGGTGGCCAGGGATTGTTGTCCAAACTGCCCAGTGGGTGAAAAGGTGTTGGAATTTTAAAGAGAGTGAAAAAAGACTTAAAGTGGGTTTACATTCTGAATTGAGTCATACCCAAGATCTCAAGGAACCTTGGCATTATGTGTGTATAGACTTTGTAGGCCCATTAGCTGGAGTAAAACAAGATTTAAGATTTGCTATGGCACTGCGTGATGTTTTTTCAGAATAGGTGGAAGTCAGAATTTAGAATGAAATTTCAACTAGAGGTACTATTATTATCTTACAAGAGATCTTTAGGACGTTGGGCTTTCCAAATACATTGATAACAGACAATGGCACTCAGCTCACGCCAAGGGAAAGGAATGAGGTTTTAAATGGTAATGGCATTAAATATCACCTCACAGCACTGTATAATTCCCAGGCCAATGGCATTACAGAATGGATGAATCATATGGCGAATGGTGCTATTCAGTTGGCAGCGCAAAGTAGGTTTGAAATGCGTGGTGCTGTAAATGAATTGGTATGGGCACACCACGCTACTGAAAACAGGGTGTTTTCAAGATCACCTTTTGAGATAATAGGTCGTAAACCCAAAACCAAGTCAGTACCAAGTTGGTTAAAGGATTGCAATGATCAAAATTGTCTTTTCCCTCAGGTGCCCAAATCATCCAACATTCATGTTGGTGATTGGGTGAAGGTGAAGGATGGATGCTTAAGAAAGGGACTATTGAAGTTTAGTGCTCCTGTTAAGGTCCATTGAAGCAAGAACATGACTGGTACCTAGTTTTGGAGAATGAGGATACATGGAACAAATAGAGAGTGGTCTTTTGTCAGAGAAGAGGAAAGTGTGAAACAGTTGATGTGGAAAGAAGTGGAGGTGTAGTGGTTTTATGTTATTGGGAGATGATGACATTTTGGATGCGAGTTCCAGGTGCATTAACTGTGTTGATGGGAATTGGTTCCGGATGTGGAGGTTGTGGAAGTAATGTTGTGAGTGGAGGTGCAGAAGGTATAGGGAGAAGAGAGAATCGTACAAGGAGAGAGAGGCGACCTCCCGCTTAGTTGGCGGATTTTGTTTGGAAATTTGGGACGTAGGAGTTTACTTACATTCCATAGTGTATTTTAGCCATTTTTGTGAAATAAATGTATACTCTTAAGGAGAATATAGGAGTTGTCTATACTTATAGGATTTTAGGTATTCTTATAGGGTTTTATTCGTAGACGTGTTTTAGAGACAATTTTGCATGCTCAGTTTATTTCTTTTATGCAATGCTATCCTTCAGTTCAATGTGAAAGAGAAAGAATGTGTCATATTATTTTTTTATTGTTAATTATTTTTATTTCTAAACATCCCTTTATAGAAACAAGGGCCCAGATTTTTCAGCATTTGGTGCAAAGCAACGGAACAGGACAACTTGCTGTGCTGTGTCAAATGGAGAGGGCAAGAATGTGCCATGGTTACTAGTATATGGCATTTTCCTCATGTTATGGTGCGCTTGTTGCTGCCAAGCGCCAGTGAAGGCACTCTTGCTCCATGGTGCAAGGGTGCCTGCATTACAGCCAGGCACTCTTGCACTATGAGGTATTTTCTTCTTTATATATGTGCTACAAAATTCATCACATGTAGGAAGAGGAAATAAAAAGCAGAGATAATAATATTTCTCCTTGTTAGGCCTCACCTGCCAAGGTTTACTGGTCTTAGTTGTCTGGAAATGCTCCAGTCCCATGGGTAGATGTGTGGTAAGACCCAGGCTCCACCCGTGGAACAATTTCTACATGCAGGATAATGCAAGGCAGCAGCTTGCACTGCCTTGTGTTACTCCATATTTGCTATGTCACGCAGAGCCACACAAGATGATTCTGCGTGGTATAATATATCCAACTTAAGGGCTTGTTTTGCCTTGTATCACCTTGCCTGATGCAAGGGCAACACATGTCTTTGATAAATCAGGGCCAAGGTGTTCAGGTGCTCCTCTCATCTGTCTTGGATATGGAACGTTAGGGCTCTAGTTGTTTATTAGAACTCTGCGGTGATACTGCAATAGATCACTGGGGAAACAATGGACAGGCTGCTACTGCTACTCTGAGCACTTGCTGCTCAGCATGTCAGACATTTTCTCACATGGCTGAGGAAGTTATTTATGAATGTGTAGACACTGTGTCCTTGTTTTACTTTCTGACACTCTAATAATAATTTCTATGAGAAAATAATAAGAGATATCTGTTTCCACTGAAAGATGGTTTGTCAAATTGTGTTAGACCTGGCATCCTTGGCAGGATTTCCCTTTAAAGTGTTGCCTTCAGACCTCCGACTTTGAGACTTTGTTTTTGCTGGATTAAGGATTCTGCACACTTTATTAATGTTAACCAGTGCTAAAGTGCTTGTTCTCTTTCCCTAAAACATGGTAACATTGGCATCCACCCAATTGGCATACTTAATTTACTTCTAGGTCCCTATTAAAGTGCACTACATGCGCCCAGGGCCTGTAAATTAAATGTTACTATTGAGCCTACAGCACTGATTGTGCCACCCATTTAAGTAGTCCTTGAAACATGTCTCAGACCTGCCATTGTATAGCTGTATGTGCAATTTAAACTGCCATTTTACCAGTCCCAAACCTTCCATTCTTATACATATGTCAGTCCTTTGATAGGCCCTAGAGAGCCATAAGGGCAGGGTGCAGTGTATTTAAAAAGGTGGACATGCACTTTTACATTTTGCATGTCCTGGTAGTGAAAAACGTTTTTCACTACTGCAAGACCTATCTCATCCATAGATTAACATTGAAGTTACCTTATTACAAATTAAAAGTGTAATTCACAATCCGGAAGAGAAAACTTTTCAAGTTTGTTGTCTCGGGAATCACAATTTAAAATCACAACTTATAGTGAAGTCGGATTTTAAATTGCAATTCTGAAAATGCCACATTTAGAAAGTTGGCATTTTCTTGCCTTAGCCATTTGATGCCTACCGCCTGTCTCTGAACGCATACCTGGGATGGGTGACAATCAGGCTGTGTTCTGTCCACACACAAAGGGCTGCATACCCACCTGTAGTGAGTCTGGAGCCAAGGCAGGGTGTTAGACCTGACAGCCTTAGGGTAGTCACCCCTAACTTTTTGCCTGCCTCCCTCCACTTTGTGGATACTGTTTTTGCTGGTTTTTAGACTCTGCGCACTTTACCACTGCTAACCAGTGCTAAAGTGCATATGCTCTCTCTCTGTAAACATGGTAACTTTGGATCATACCTGATTGGACTATTTAATCTACTTATAAGTCCCCCGTAATGTGCACTCCAGGTGCCTAGGGCCTATAGATTAAATGCTACTAGTGGACCTGCAGCACGGATTGTGCCACCCACTTAAGTAGCCCCTTTTCCTTGTCTCAGGCCTACCATTGCTAGGCCTGTGTGGGCAGTTTCACTGCCACCTCGACTTGGCATTTAAAAGTACCTGCCAAGCATAGAGCTCCCCTTTTTCTACATATAAGTCACCCTTAATGTGTGCCCTGGGTATCCCCTAGAGCAGGGTGCTGTGTAGGTAAAAGGCAGGACATGTACCTGTGTAGTTATATGTCCTGGTAGTGTAAAAAACCCTCAATTCGTTTTTGCACTGCTGTGAGGCCTGCTCCCTTCATAGGCTAACATTGGGGCTGCCCTCATACACTGTTGAAGTGGCAGCTGCTGATCTGAAAGGAGCAGGGAGGTCATATTTAGTATGGCCAGAATGGTAATACAAAATCCTACTGACTGGTGAAGTCGGATTTAATATTACTATTCTAGAAATGCCACTTTTAGAAAGTGAGCATTTCTTTGCACTTAAATCCTTCTGTGCCTTACAATCCACGTCTGACTAGGTTTAGTTGACAGCTCCTTGTGCATTCACTCAGACACACCCCAAACACAGGGTACTCAGCCTCACTTGCATACATCTGCATTTTGAATGGGTCTTCCTGGGCTGGGAGGGTGGAGGGCCTACCCTCACACAAAGGACTGCCACACCCCCTACTGGGACCCTGGCAGACAGGATTGAACTGAAAGGGGACCTGGTGCACTTCTTAGCCACTCTTTGAAGTCTCCCCCACTTCAAAGGCACATTTGGGTATAAAACAGGGCCTCTGCCCTACCTCATGAGACACTTGCTGGAGAAGAAACCGGAACCAGAAACTACATCCTGCCAAGAAGAACTGCCTGGCTGCTCAAAGGACTCACCTGTCTGCTTTCTACAAAGGACTGCTGTCTTGCTGTTGCCCTGCTGCCTTGCTGAACTCTTGTCTGGCTGTGAAAGTGCTCTCCAAGGGCTTGGATAGAGCTTGCCTCCTGTTCCTTGAAGTCTCAGGACCAAAAAGACTTCTTCCTTTCACTTGGACGCTCCGTGCGCCGAAAATTTCGACGCACAGCTTGTTTCGCGGCGAGAAAAACGCCGCACACCGACGCTGATCGACGCGACGCCCTCGGGACGATCGAGACTTCGACGCACAACCTCGCAAGGACAAAGCCGCCCGACTTTCCAGGAGAAATCGACGCGACGCCTGCCGTGAGACCAAACTTTCGACGCACGGCCTCGCAAGGACAACGCCGCCCGACTTCCAAGGAGAAATCGACGCGACGCCTACCGTGAGATCGAAACTTCGACGCGCAGCCCCGCAGAACGACGCGCAGCCGGAAAACAAGCAGGAGAATCCACGCACAGACCCGGGACATCTGGTAATCCCCGCGATCCACAAAAAGAGACTGTCTGCGCGCCGGAAAACGACGCCCGACTTCCCCGCGTGGAAAAGAACGACGCAAGTCTTTGTGTGCTGAGGAGAAATCGACGCACACACCCTTTTTCCACGCATCCCTTTTCCTGTGGCCCTCTGAGGAGATTTTCCACCAGAAACCAGGTACTTTGCGCTTGAAAGACACTGTATTGCATTCTAAAGACTTAAGACACTTTATATCACTTTCCTGTGATAGTTCTACAATTTTCCATTGCATCTTTATTCTTTTTGACCTACAATTATCCTGATAAATATTATATATTTTTCTAAACACTGTGTGGTGTATTTTTGTGGTGTTATATGGTGGTATTGTATGACTTATTGCACAAATACTTTACACATTGCCTTCTAAGTTAAGCCTGACTGCTCGTGCCAAGCTACCAGAGGGTGGGCACAGGATAATCTTGGATAGTGTGTGACTTACCCTGACTAGAGTGAGGGCTTTTGCTTGGACAGAGGGTAACCTGACTGCCAACCAAAAACCCCATTTCTAACATTGGTGATCAGCGGTGAGGATAGGACTTGTATTTGTGCAGTGACATACAGTAGCTAAGTATTTCACTACCTACCCACAGTTGAAGGTCAACTTGGTTTTTATCTCTTTTTGAAAATCCGTTTTTTCCTGACAATTTTCAAAAACTAAATCCTCACTCAACATGTCTCTGACTGGGTCTCAGACAGGGGACTTTGACCTAGTCCAGTTGGATACATACACGGTCAAACAACTAAGAGGATTCTGCAGGGCATTAAGGGTACCCACCCAAGGGGCCTCCAGAAAGGAGGACTTTCAAGTGGCGCTGAGGGCCTGGGCAGAAGCCCATTTAGAGGATGAGGAGGAAGAGGAGCCAGAAAATGGCCCCTCAGAAGGATTTTCACTATCTATGGATGGTGTTACCACTGCAATTGTGCACCCTTCCAGACCAGGGAGCAGTGTCTCCATGCAAAGCCTGACCGCAGAGGAAAGGAGAGAGGAAAGGGAGTTCCAATTGCAAATGGCAAAACTGAAAATTGAGGCACAACAGGAGGAGAGGAGGGCAGAAAGAGAAGCCAAACAAGCTGAGGCTGAAAGAGCAGCCAAACAGATTGAAGCTGAAAGGACAGCCAAACAGATTCAAGCAGAAGCTGAAAGGGCAGCCAAACAAGCAGAAGCTGAAAGAGCAGCCAAACAAGTGGAAGCTGAAAGAGCTTTGGCTGAAAAGAAACTATTGTTAGCTCATGAACTGAGTCTCAAGGAGCTGGAGATCAAGGCAAGACAGTCTGAATCCAGCAATAATGGTGGCAGCATACAGACAGGACCTGCTGGAGAAAAGAAGGTTCGTATACCCAAAAATGTGGTGCCCAGTTTTGTGGTGGGAGATGACATAGATAAATGGTTAGCTGCTTATGAAGTTGCACTAAGGGCTCATGAGGTTCCTGAAGGGCAATGGGGGGTAGCTATGTGGGGTTATGTGCCGCCATTGGGGAGGGACACACTTCTCACATTGGATCCACCGGATCAAAACACATACCCACTCCAGAAAGCCACTTTACTTGCCAAGTTTGGGCTGACCCCTGAGGGATACCGTCAGAGGTTCAGGGACAGCACCAAACAAACCACACAAACATGGGTAGATTTCTTTGATTTCTCTAGTAAGGCACTGAATGGATGGGTGCGGGGCAACAAAGTAGCAGATTATAAAGGTTTGTATGACTTGATCCTGAGAGAGCATATGCTTAATGTTACTTATACAGATTTGCGCCAGCACCTAGTGGATAGTAAGCTGACTGATCCCAGGAAGCTTGCTGAGGAGGCGGACCTCTGGGTTAGCACCAGAGTGTCCAAAAAGGTACCTGGGGGGGACTCCCACAAAGGTGGTCAGGGTTCCCAACAGAAGAAAGAGGGGGGAGATAAACTTACAGATAAGGAACTCTCTAAAGGCCCCCAAAAGAATTCCCAGGGAGGGGGTGGCAACCCTTCCTTTTCCAAATTTGGGAAAAAGCCAGGGACATTTGACAGGTCAGGAAAATCTAGCCCCAAATGCATGGAGTGTTACCAATATGGTCACTACAAAGGCGATCCACAGTGCCCCAAGAGGGCACCGTCCACTACCGGACAGGCACCTGGGTTGACTAGTGTAGCACTCGGGGGGGAGATGGACCCAACTAGCTTTGGGGAGCAGGTAGAGATTTCCCTAGTGTCCCTGGGAGAAGGAGAAATGGTGCCCAAGGCCCACATGCCCAGAAATACTTCCAAGTACCGGCAGTGGGTCACCATTGATGGGCAGAGGGTGGAGGCTCTGCGTGACACAGGAGCCAGTATGACTACTATCAAGAGTCAGCTGGTGTCAGCAGAGCAGATAGTACCTAATGCATTCCACCAGGTCAGAGTCGCTGACAATCGCGAGAGTCACCTACCGGTGGCTCTGGTTCCCTTTGAGTGGGGGGGGGTCTCTGGTACTCTGAAAGTAGCTGTGAGTCCTGCCATGCCTGTAGATTGTCTGTTAGGCAATGACCTTGAGCACACTGCCTGGAAAGAAGTGGAGCTCAGGTCTCACCTGGAGATGTTAGGGTTACCTGAGTGGGTCTGCATGACCACACGGTCCATGGCTGACCGAGAGGGAAGTCAAGGGCATCTGGAGCCTGGAACGATGGCCCAGAGAGCTGCCAGGAGGAGGGACCAGGGGTGCGGGAAACCGGCCCCCGCTGTTCCCACAGTGGCTGACGGGGCTCCTGAGGAGGAGGCTTCCGAGCCAACTGGGGAAGACATCGCCGCCCTAGGTGACTTACCTGAGCTTGCTGGCTGGCAAGTTGAGGGTGGACCCACCAGGGAGGAATTCTGCAGGGCGCAGAAAGAATGTCCCACTCTAGAAGGTTTGTGGAAACAAGCCTCAAACCAGGCAGCCGGCGACGCCTCTGGCGATCACCACCTATATTGGGAGAATGATCTCCTCTACAGTGAGCCTAAGGTTCCGGGCTTGGGGGCAGCACGTATGCTGGTGGTCCCCCAATGTTACCGAACCTTCCTACTGGGTCTGGCTCACGACATTCCCCTGGCAGGACATTTGGGGCAGGGCAAGACCTTTAACAGGCTTGTCACCCACTTTTTTTGGCCCAAAATAAGGACACACTCAGACAAATTCTGCAGATCCTGTCCTACCTGCCAGGCTAGTGGTAAAGCAGGAAAAAGGATTAAAACCCCCCTGATTCCACTTCCTGTCGTTGGCACCCCCTTTGAAAGGGTGGGCATCGACATTGTTGGTCCCTTGGACCCCAAAACTGCCTTAGGCAACAGGTTCATCCTGGTTTTGGTGGACCATGCCACCCGTTACCCAGAGGCAATCCCTCTAAGGACAGTAACTGCACCGGTGGTGGCCAGAACCCTGATGGGGATATTTACCCGTGTGGGATTCCCCAAGGAAATAGTGTCTGACAGAGGCACTAACTTCATGTCTGCATACATGAAGTCTCTGTGGGATGCGTGTGGGGTAACCTACAAGTTCACCACACCCTATCACCCCCAGACGAACGGTCTTGTGGAGAGATTCAACAAGACCCTGAAAGGCATGATTGGTGGCCTTCCTGAGGCCATGAGGCGTAAGTGGGACGTCCTCTTACCATGCCTTCTCTTTGCTTACAGAGAGGTCCCCCAGAGAGGGGTAGGGTTCAGTCCCTTTGAACTTCTCTATGGGTACCCTGTCAGGGGACCCTTAAGCATTGTCCAGGAGGGATTGGAGAAAGCTCCAAAGACACCCCCTCAGGATGTGGTCAGCTATATGTTGGCCCTCCGCAACCAGATGACCCGCTTCTGGAAAGAAGCCCAAGATAACCTTGAGGCCAGTCAAGAGGTGATGAAACAATGGTATGACCAGAAGGCCACCCTGGTAGAGTTTCAACCTGGAGACAAAGTGTGGGTAATGGAGCCAGTAGAGCCCAGAGCTCTCCAGGACCGCTGGTCTGGCCCATTTGAAATAAAGGAGCGGAAAGGGGAGGCCACTTACCTAGTGGACCTCAAAACCCCTAGGAATCCCCTAAGGGTGCTCCATGTGAACCGACTAAAAGCTCATTGTGAGAGGTCGGAGATCAACATGCTTCTGGTCACAGATGAAGGAACGGAAGAGGAGAGTGAACCTCTCCCCGACCTCCTCTCTGCACAAGAAGGTGATGGGTCAGTAAGCGGGGTCATTCTGTCTGACTCCCTGACTCTAAATCAGAAAGGAGACTGTTATGAGCTGTTGGAGCAGTTCTCCCCCCTATTCTCCCTTACTCCTGGGCTGACCCACCTCTGTGTTCATGATATTGACACCGGTGACAGTCTCCCTGTGAAAAACAAAATTTACAGGTTGTCGGATAAGGTGAAGGCCAGCATCAAGGAGGAGGTCTCCAAGATGTTGACTCTAGGGGTCATTGAGAAATCCAGTAGTCCCTGGGCCAGCCCAGTGGTATTGGTCCCTAAGGCTACTGCCCCAGGTGCGAAGCCAGAACTCCGGTTCTGTGTGGACTACCGGGGTCTCAACTCAGTCACACGGACTGATGCTCACCCCATCCCCCGAGCTGATGAGCTCGTGGACAGGCTAGGCGCTGCCAAGTTCCTGAGTACGTTTGATCTTACTTCAGGGTACTGGCAGATCGGCCTAACTGAGGGGGCCAAGGAAAGATCCGCATTTTCAACCCCGGATGGCCATTACCAGTTCCGGGTGATGCCGTTTGGGTTGAAAAATGCCCCCGCTACCTTCCAACGGTTGGTTAACGGGGTCCTAGCTGGCAAGGATGCCTTCTGTGCAGCCTACCTGGATGACATAGCTGTCTACAGTTCCAGCTGGGAGGAACACCTGCTTCACCTCAAGGAGGTGCTTCAGGCCCTGCAACAGGCAGGCCTGACCATCAAGGCCAGTAAGTGCCAGATTGGGCAGGGTTCCGTGGTGTACTTAGGACACCTAGTGGGTGGTGGCAAGGTGCAGCCACTCCAGGCCAAGATTGCAACTATCAAGGCCTGGCAACCACCCCGAACACAGACGGAGGTGAGAGCCTTTCTAGGCCTCACAGGATACTACCGCCGATTTGTCAAGGGCTATGGTACCATTGCAACACCCTTGACAGAACTCACTTCCAAGAAGCAACCTAGGTTGGTGAATTGGACAGAGGCTTGTCAGAAAGCCTTTGACGCCCTGAAGGAAGCCATGTGCACGGCCCCCGTGCTCAAGGCCCCTGACTACTCCCAGGAATTTATCGTGCAGACAGACGCTTCAGAGCATGGCATAGGGGCAGTTCTAGCACAGCTAAATGAGGAGGGCAGAGATCAACCGGTAGTCTTTATTAGCAGAAGACTATTACCACGGGAACAGAGGTGGAGTGCTATTGAAAGAGAAGCTTTTGCTGTGGTCTGGGCACTGAAGAAGCTGAGACCCTACCTGTTTGGGACTCACTTCCTAGTTCAGACAGACCACAGGCCCCTCAGATGGCTCATGCAGATGAGGGGTGAGAATCCAAAACTCTTGAGGTGGTCCATTTCCCTACAGGGGATGGACTTTACGGTGGAACATCGCCCAGGGGTTGACCACGCCAATGCTGATGGTCTCTCCAGGTACTTCCGCCTTAGCGATGAGAGCTCCCAAGAGGTCGGGTAGCTCTCCCCACTTTCAGCTGGGGGGGACACATGTTAGACCTGACAGCCTTAGGGTAGTCACCCCTAACTTTTTGCCTGCCTCCCTCCACTTTGTGGATACTGTTTTTGCTGGTTTTTAGACTCTGCGCACTTTACCACTGCTAACCAGTGCTAAAGTGCATATGCTCTCTCTCTGTAAACATGGTAACTTTGGATCATACCTGATTGGACTATTTAATCTACTTATAAGTCCCCCGTAATGTGCACTCCAGGTGCCTAGGGCCTATAGATTAAATGCTACTAGTGGACCTGCAGCACGGATTGTGCCACCCACTTAAGTAGCCCCTTTTCCTTGTCTCAGGCCTACCATTGCTAGGCCTGTGTGGGCAGTTTCACTGCCACCTCGACTTGGCATTTAAAAGTACCTGCCAAGCATAGAGCTCCCCTTTTTCTACATATAAGTCACCCTTAATGTGTGCCCTGGGTATCCCCTAGAGCAGGGTGCTGTGTAGGTAAAAGGCAGGACATGTACCTGTGTAGTTATATGTCCTGGTAGTGTAAAAAACCCTCAATTCGTTTTTGCACTGCTGTGAGGCCTGCTCCCTTCATAGGCTAACATTGGGGCTGCCCTCATACACTGTTGAAGTGGCAGCTGCTGATCTGAAAGGAGCAGGGAGGTCATATTTAGTATGGCCAGAATGGTAATACAAAATCCTACTGACTGGTGAAGTCGGATTTAATATTACTATTCTAGAAATGCCACTTTTAGAAAGTGAGCATTTCTTTGCACTTAAATCCTTCTGTGCCTTACAATCCACGTCTGACTAGGTTTAGTTGACAGCTCCTTGTGCATTCACTCAGACACACCCCAAACACAGGGTACTCAGCCTCACTTGCATACATCTGCATTTTGAATGGGTCTTCCTGGGCTGGGAGGGTGGAGGGCCTACCCTCACACAAAGGACTGCCACACCCCCTACTGGGACCCTGGCAGACAGGATTGAACTGAAAGGGGACCTGGTGCACTTCTTAGCCACTCTTTGAAGTCTCCCCCACTTCAAAGGCACATTTGGGTATAAAACAGGGCCTCTGCCCTACCTCATGAGACACTTGCTGGAGAAGAAACCGGAACCAGAAACTACATCCTGCCAAGAAGAACTGCCTGGCTGCTCAAAGGACTCACCTGTCTGCTTTCTACAAAGGACTGCTGTCTTGCTGTTGCCCTGCTGCCTTGCTGAACTCTTGTCTGGCTGTGAAAGTGCTCTCCAAGGGCTTGGATAGAGCTTGCCTCCTGTTCCTTGAAGTCTCAGGACCAAAAAGACTTCTTCCTTTCACTTGGACGCTCCGTGCGCCGAAAATTTCGACGCACAGCTTGTTTCGCGGCGAGAAAAACGCCGCACACCGACGCTGATCGACGCGACGCCCTCGGGACGATCGAGACTTCGACGCACAACCTCGCAAGGACAAAGCCGCCCGACTTTCCAGGAGAAATCGACGCGACGCCTACCGTGAGTGCGAAACTTTGACGCACGGCCTCGCAAGGACAACGCCGCCCGACTTCCAAGGAGAAATCGACGCGACGCCTGCCGTGAGACCAAACTTTCGACGCACGGCCTCGCAAGGACAACGCCGCCCGACTTCCAAGGAGAAATCGACGCGACGCCTACCGTGAGATCGAAACTTCGACGCGCAGCCCCGCAGAACGACGCGCAGCCGGAAAACAAGCAGGAGAATCCACGCACAGACCCGGGACATCTGGTAATCCCCGCGATCCACAAAAAGAGACTGTCTGCGCGCCGGAAAGCGACGCCCGACTTCCCCGCGTGGAAAAGAACAACGCAAGTCTTTGTGTGCTGAGGAGAAATCGACGCACACACCCTTTTTCCACGCATCCCTTTTCCTGTGGCCCTCTGAGGAGATTTTCCACCAGAAACCAGGTACTTTGCGCTTGAAAGACACTGTATTGCATTCTAAAGACTTAAGACACTTTATATCACTTTCCTGTGATAGTTCTACAATTTTCCATTGCATCTTTATTCTTTTTGACCTACAATTATCCTGATAAATATTATATATTTTTCTAAACACTGTGTGGTGTATTTTTGTGGTGTTATATGGTGGTATTGTATGACTTATTGCACAAATACTTTACACATTGCCTTCTAAGTTAAGCCTGACTGCTCGTGCCAAGCTACCAGAGGGTGGGCACAGGATAATCTTGGATAGTGTGTGACTTACCCTGACTAGAGTGAGGGCTTTTGCTTGGACAGAGGGTAACCTGACTGCCAACCAAAAACCCCATTTCTAACACAGGGACTCTGTGCACTTGAAAAGTATCTCTTTGAAGTTTCCCACTTCAAAGGGACAAATGGATATACGTATTGGACCTCTGACACCACCAACTGAGTACACTTCTTGACCTATGGATAGTCTGCCAAGAAGAAGAGCTGCTGTGAAGCTACAAGGACTGCCATTCTGCTGTACTCTTGCATTGGGGTGCTGACCTGCTGCCATCTTGCCAAAGAGTGAGAAGGACTGGATTTGCATCTCTACAACGCAGAGTGCATCTAACGGCCCTCTGACTGGCCTTCTAACTTAAGTCTCAGGAACACAAAAGACTTCCAGTCAACCTACATCTACACCTAGGTTCTGCCATCTGTGAGTCTGCCCTGCTGTTAGCCATGACACCCTAAACTTTTTTCGCTTTTTTGAGGGGGCTTTGCTGGTTCTCTTTGAGTGGCCCTCAGGCCCTGGGCACTTTCCCACTGTGAGTACAGTGTGAAAATGTGTGCGCCCTTCCTACATATGCTAGGAAGTGGCACCTGTCAGTATGTGCACACTTGCATATTGAGGTTTTCATATGTATATACTGAGCCTAGAATGACTTGCCAGAATGTGCACACTTGCACATTTGTGTTTTCATATGCATACTGAGCCTGGCACAACATCCCAGTATGTGCACACTTGCACATTAGTTTTTATATATATATATAGATATATATATAAATAAATATATATACTGAGCTTGTTACAGCAGGCCTGTAAGGGTGCACTTGCACTATTGTGGTGTTCTCAAATCTTGTGTCCAGCCTGCCACTGCCAGCTTGTGCGTGCACCAGGACACATGTTCCCACGGAGTGAAGAATGCCTATGTGTGTTTTCACTACTGTTGAGAGCTGCTCTGTCCATAGGTTAATATGGGGGAAAGCTTATAATTAATCCTAGTTGCAATAGTGGTTTACAGTGGAGCAGCCTCATGGTGTTTACTATCATTAGATTCCTAAAGACAAACCCTTCCCATTGGTAAAAGTGTTTTTGTCAGTAATACCTGGGAAATGCCACTTCTGAAAAGTAGGCATTTCCATGTTCTAAAATCCCTTTGTGTGCTTTTTTAATTCAAGCTTCATTTTACTGGGGACTGGTGAAAACACATTTGTGCATTCCCCAGTTACAGCTATAAAATTCAGGCAACTCGAAAGACAGACCTCCTACATTTGAGGGCCTGGCTGGATAAATTGGAGGGAGAGGTTCTGATACTTGTCCTCTCGGAGCCAGATCACGGCACCACTAAAGATAAAGATATGCATTCCACGGCCCCACGAAAGACATAACTGAAATTTAGGGGAGACATCTGTGGGTCAAAGGGGACCCCTTCTGAACAACCCCAACTTCAAAGGCACACTTGACTATAACTACGAGTACCACACTTCAGCAATTTAGAGATACACTTGCAGGAGCACAGGATGGAGTCCCCAAACTGTATGGTGCACAATGCCAGAGGAATCTGGTATGCACATGAGTATTTACTGTCCTAGGAAGGGATTGCACACCCTTCCTGCATCGTGGCTGGCCTAAGTACACTGCATGCTGCATTGTGACACCCTGAAACGTGCTCTCCAAGGGCTTGTTGGTTTGCCCCCTGTTCTGTGGGGAGATCTCAGGGACATCAAAGACCTCCTGCGAGGGACAAACACCTTCTACTATGCCATTTGGTAAGCGGTACTCACCTACACATCTATGCCATCTGCTGGAGTCCACCGGGTAGCAGAGGTGTGAGCGACGAATTAAGAAATGTGCATGTAGACTGAATTTGCCTGGTGCATTTGGTTGGTAGTGAACAGATCACTGATTGTGGGACCACCCGTGGCCAGCTGTTGTCGAGTGTGCCACTTTTCTCTCGTGCAGCACCCAGCTTCATGCTCATGGCGTAAGGTGCCCATGTCATTAGTTGTGACCCTGGGGTGGGAGGGCATACCAAGAGCAGTGCCGCATGCTGCTTCGTGGGGTACCACTCAACTGGCATCTATGTGTGTGTGAATGGATTGGTCTGGTGCGGCTAAAGTCATTGTGCCCCAGACGTTGTGCCTCATTCAGGAAAGTTGCGGAACGGCAACTGATTGTGTGTTCAGAAGTGCCTGGTGCAACTCATCTCATCGAGTACCATGCATGGCATCTCATTCCCGGGAGGCGCTGCTTTGGTAACCTTTCATGAACAAGCAGGATTGTCTGGTGTGACTCAAGTCATTGTGAACCAGATGTTTTGCCTCATTCCAGGAAGGCATGGCTTTGGAACTTGTATGCAAAGAGGATTGTCTGGGACAACTCAAAACATCACACACCAGATATTGTGCCTCATTCCATGGAGGCACTGCACTGATAACTTTTCATGTGAAAGCAGGAGTGTCTGGTGTGACTCAACTCATCCCACACCAGAATTGTACCTCATTCCATGGAGGCACAGCATTGTTAACTTGTCGTTTGCAAGCTGGATTATCTGTTATGACTCAAGCAATCACACACCAGACGATGTGCCTCATTCCAGGGAGGCATGCCATTGGTGACCTTTCGTGTATCAGCGGAATTGTTTGGTGCGACTCAAGATATTGTGCACCAGACGTTGGACCTCATCCCAAGGAAACCCTGTATTGAGCACTTTGCTTGTGCATTCGGAAGTGTCTAGTGCAACTCGGGTCATCGTGCACCAGACCTGGGCCAATACCAGGAGGGCACAGAATTTGGTAAACTCTGTGTACAACCGGGATGCCTGGGATGGTCAAGTCATTGCAACCCAGATGTGGTGGCTTCTGTCCTGGGAGGTGCTGGATTGATAACTATCTGTGAAGTGGAGTGTCTGGCTTGGCTGGGTGGCACTGTGAACAGTATTTCCCAAGGCAACCTCACCCCGGTGCTTTGCAGACCGGGGCCAGCGCTGGAAGGCCAGTGTGGAGACAACTGAGTGAACTTCCTGAGGGGGGACTAAACATCCATTTGCTGGCTGTTACCTGATCAGCCATTCTCACTTTCGCCCCCTGTACCTTTGCCCCAGGACCCAGACCAACTTTGACAACCGGCCGTGAGCGGCCTAGTATCTGGGGAAAGCTTGCTTTATTTCTAACTTTGAGGGATCGGGAATTGTTCGGAGGGTGGAGGAAGGTTTGGGTTCAAGAGAGTCTGCAAAGTCATTTACACCTCATCTGCTGCCTGTCAGAGCACCGCATTCGGGTGCTGGATGCGAGTGTGTGCAAGTGCGTGTATGGTAGTGTGATTGATATCCATGGCATCCCATAGTGGTGCAGAGTGAGAGTGTGGGAGCGGGGGTCGGGGCTTGGTTTCACTGTGCGGCAGCGTTGCCGTGCACATTGTTTACAATAGCGGTTGGCATTGATGTTTACTCGTGCAGCACAGGCCGCATAGCTAGTTCAAAGTGCTATAGTTCTCCGTATGTATACATTGCTGCTATCGTTGGGAACCGGGATGCATTTTATATTGAATTAGGGTGACCGCGGGGTGGGTCTCGTGCTGCCAACATGGTGAAACCACATGTGGGTACAGGGAGAGAAAGTATTGCTTTTCTCATGTGTTCATACTGCTGATGTCGTATTAACACTGTAGGGCCTCGATCTACTAGTGATCTTTCTGGCAGTGGCTTATGCCCAGATTTACCTGATGTTCATGTGCTGTTAATTCATGTGTGTGTTGAATGCAAATTTTATTTACACACACCTTGTGTGAAGACTTGTATGTGACGCTCGTGGATATGCTGTGCCAATGCTTTACAGATTGCCTTTGTGATAAGCCTGACTGCTCTGTGCCAAGCTACCCAAGGGTGAGCGCAGGTTATCCAGTGAGTATAATCACCCACCCCTGATGGAAGTGGTAGGTTCTGCCTGGCTAGGGACTCCCCTCAGATAACTAGAACATGCCGCCTTCAACACCTGCCAAGTGGTGCCAGCCCCAGTCCTGGACCCATAGAAGTGTGTTTAAGGTGTTTATTGTAGCTGAAATGACGCCTCACTGCAGCTGTGCAGATCAGAACCAGCGCTTTGCCCCCATTGTATGGATCGGAACCAGCGCATTGCCCCATTGCCCCATTGCATGGATCAGAGTTGATGCATTGCCTCTACAGTGCGGGTCGACTTTGGCGCATTCCCTTCGGAAATGCTGCATCTTGGACCTGGGGTATAGCTGCTGTTACATTAATTAATGTGTGGGAAAGATCGATGCATCACCTCCACTGCAGGGATTGACAATTGTAATTGTAATTATATTTCGCTTACTACGCCTAACGAGGCGTTGAAGCACTTTTCAGCCAGTAGTACGCTACTCCGGAACCCAAAAGGATTAGTATAGGGAAATATAGGTACAGTATTAGTATGTGTAGGAAGCTGGCCTGGTGTCTGGTGGTACCTAAGGTACTTGCACCTTATATCAGGTCCAGGTATCCCCTATTAGTGTAGTGTAGGCAGTGTCTAGAAGCCACGCTCTCTAGAGGTACCGTAGATGAGCAGCCAAGGCTTATCTAGGAGACATGCTAAGCTCATGCAATACCACTGTAGCCACACAGCATTCACACACATGGAAGAAAACATGCTGGCGGACGGTGTTTAGATGGCGCTGCTACCACCAGCAGTGTTACGCCAGTAGACAGCCGCCAGCCGTGTTCTGCTGGCGGGTGCTGGCGGGTGCTTCTGGCGGTAGCCCCATCCCGTTCCCTGCTGGAAGCCCCCTTCATGCTGGTAAGTAGGGTTTTCGACAGGGGAAGGGGTGTTGTGTGTGTGTGTGTTGGGGTGTGTGCATGAATGTGTGCATGAATGTGTGAGTGTGTGCATGAATGCAAATGAGTATGTAGTGTTATCTACGTGTGTGTGTGTGTGTGCATGTGTGAGAAAGCATTAATGAATGGAAATGTGAATGCGTGTCTGCATGTCAGTTTGAATGTGTGTACGGATGTGTGCGTGAATGATTTGATGCATGCATGTATGGATGCATGTATGCTTGTGTGAGTGAGTGTGTGAATGCGTGGTGTGTGCCTGTGAGGGTGCATGTATGGGGGAGATTGGAAGGGGGGAGCATTAATGGGGTGGTGGGAGTTGTCTGGGGAGTGTAAGGGGGGTGGGTGGGCCTCCTACCAGTGATAGGGAAGAAGTTCCTTGTCACTGGTAGAACCTTCCGCCATGGTTTTCATGGCATTACGAACGCCACGAAAACCATGGTGGTGGGCAGGGTCATAATGCCGCGGCGGGACAATAGAGGCCGCCGGGTTGGAGATTGTTATCTACGACCCGGTGGCTGCTACCGCCATGGCGGTGGGTGTGGTACATTACCCAGCCACTTGTTGGTACTACCGCCACATTTACACCGACCACCAGTAACTCCAATAGGAGGTAAGTAACTAATTAAACACACTAGTTATCAGCAATAGGCATAGAAAGTAATTGAAAACACTGCAAAATCAATTAAATAATAGTGACACTAGGGGAGCACCAATCATACACTAAAAAAAAGTAATGCCAGCACAGGACTCCCACCTAGGTAAGTGAAATGTGTACAGGGGAGCTGGGGTGCTAGAGAACCCCAAAGGTAAGTACCACAATACTCCCCAGCGAGCAGGAAGAAAGGAGTAAGTTGGTGGATTTTCCCCAAACCACCCAAAATGACGAAAATGCAACAGCCAGACAAGACTGAAAGACACTAGCGGTGGATTCCTGAAGAGGAAGGCCTGTGGAAAAATGGGTCCAGAAATCACAGAAGAGTCCAGGAGTAGGAACAACTACCCACCCAGCTGTGGATCCATGAGTTGGTTGACGGTGATGTGAAGAAGGTCAACACTACAGCCCTAGAGTCAGTGAAGAGTTCCTGAGGGATGCAGACGGTGTCCCATGCTGGAAGAAGAATTGCAGTCAGGTGCTGCTGCAGGAATTCCACCAGCAAGCCTGGGCAAAGGCAAATGTTGCAGTTGGCAAAAAGTGGGGCTGCTGGGGACCAGAAAGGACCAGGAGGACTCAACCCAGGAGGGAGAATCAGAGGGGACCCTCAGCGATACAGAGAGCCCACAGAAGCAAAGTCAGCACCCACAGGAGTCCCACAGGATGGGAACACAGGAGTCGCAGAAGTCCCCACGCAGCACAACTGAAGAAGGGTCCCACGCCTCAGGAGAACCACACCGAGGGCTGTGCATCACAGGAAGAAGTGCTGGGGACTGGAGCTACATGCAGCCTGAAGATCCCTTGGAGGAAATTCAAACAAGCCTTGGCAGGTGCAAGAGACACAAAGCATGGGAGTACTGTCTCGCATGGGAAAGTAAGGGCTTACCTCCACCAAAGTTGGACAACTGGCAGAGAGGACCAAGAGGACTACTCCAGACCACCACCCATGATTTAGGATCCACGCAGCTCAAGATGAAAGGAGATCCACGCAGCCGGTTATTGTTGCAGTAGGTCCCTGAGGATGCAGGGGAGTGAGTACTTCACTCCAAGGAAGATTCCTTCTTCCTTCTCGTGCAGGCTGAAGACTTGCCACCCTCAGAGGATGCACAGCTGTGTAAATGTTGCAGAAGCTTGCAGGAGCCGTGGAAACAATTTTGCAGGAAGAGTCTTCTTTGTGGATGCAGATTGTTGGTTCTGGAGGGTTCCAGTAGCTGAATCTGAGGACCCACCCAAGAGAGAGACCCTAAATAGTCCTGAAAGGGGGGTTAGTCTTCTAGTCAGATGCTCCCAGTGGTCCCTGCCAACCTTGGATTCAAGATGGCAAAACCCAAGGACCCTCTGAAGTAGCTCTGGGCACCACCCCTGGAGTGGTAATGGACAGTGAAGTGGTCACTCCCCTTTCCATTGTCCAGTTTCTCACTAGAACAGGGATTGGAGGACCCTGAACCAGTGTGGACTGGTTTATGCATGGAGGGCACCAAATGTGCCCTTCAAAGCATACCAGTGGCTTGGGGAGGCTACCCCTCCCAAGCCACGTAACACCTATTTCCAAAGGAAGGGGGTGTTACCCCCTCTCCCAAAGGAAATAATTTGTTCTGCCTTCCTGGGCTTGAGCTGTTCAAGCATCAGGAGGGCATAAGCCTGTCTGAAGGGTGGCAGCAGCTTGGGCTTCCCAGAAAACCCTAGAAGACTGGTAGGAGCAATGCTGGGTGTCCTCTAAGGGGCGCCCAGCATGTTTGGAATCATACTTCCAATACTAGCAACAGTATTGGGGTATGATTCCGACATGTTTGATATCAAACATGCCTAGGTTCGGAGTTACCATTATGTACCTGGACATAGGTAGTGATCTATGTCCAGTACATGCATAAAATGGTGTCCCTGCACTCACGAAGTCCATGAAAATGGCACTGGAGCTCGTGGGGGCACCCCTGCTAGCACAGGGGTGCCCTCACACACAGGTACTTGCACCCTGGCCTCTGGGCTAGGAGGGCCTGCCATAGGGGTTACTTATACTGACCTGGTGCAGTGACCTATGGTGAAAAAGGGTGCATGAACCCTTTCACGCAGGCTGCAATGGCATGCCTGCAGAAAACTTTGCATGGCCTCCCCATGGGTGACATAATACATGCTGCAGCCCATGGGGATCCCCTCGTACCCCAATGCCCTGGGTACCCAGGTACCATATACGAGGGACTTACATGGGGGCACCAGTATGCCAAATGTGGGGTGAAAATGGTACGAGTTACCAAATAAGAAGGGAGAGAGCCTAATCACTCATTCAATACTGTAGCAGGATCCCAGTGAACACAGTCAAACACACTGACAACAGGCAGAAAATGGGGGTAACCATGCCAAAAAAGAGGGTACTTTCCTACAGTATGAGTTAACTTGAGCGGAGGATATGTGAGTTTGTTAGTAGGTTTGAATAGAATAATGGAGGGAAGTATCCAGAAGAGTTACTTGTGGGTTTATAGTAATAGGATGAGGCTTGGTATGAGTAAAGGAGGGATGGAGGAGGGAAGAGTTTGTAGAAAGGGGCTAGGGAGATAGTAGAAGATGGGGTTTTGGGTGAGTCAAAAGTGAGATAAGTGAGGGAGAATTAAGTAGGGCTGTTTTGTAGATTGTAGTAGTAAACTGAGGCTTGGGGTAAGCCAGGAGCGGTAGAGGAGGGAAGAGCTTAGGCAGGGTTATTTTGGAGATCCTAGTAGTAGAATGGGTTTGGGATGAGTCAGAGAGGGGGAGGGAGTGGAGGACAGATTGATAGAGGTACAAGGCGATGGGGGGACAGAGTAAAGTTCATTATTTTTTTTCTTTCCCTTTTGTACAGTAGGACTAAAGTAATAAATAAATAGAATCATAAGTATATAGTAAGGGAATATATGTTTAAGGAATGTAATAATGGATATAATATTGTGAGGTTTAAAGTTGTGTTCTATAAACACAGACTTTCAAGATTTGCAATATTTGAAGTTAATTTATTTGTGTACTTTTCTAACATTTTATCTTTCTTCAATTTTCAATAGTGAAATGCTTGCTAATAAAATAGTTAAGCTAACATTTGCTTATTCGCACATTGTGAGTGCTCTGCTACTTGTTGTATTTATCTGCCTTAGCAGAATTTTTCTGTCTAAAACTTACACATTAGGGCAACACGTGTGTTGTAGCGTGTCGAGCACCTATTGTTCCGATAATGTTGACATACATAGAGATGTACAGTAGTTAGACCACTTTTGCCATTTGTGAAGTGTCGAATGCGCATTGCTTCAGCCTGCTCCTCATATCTTCGTTGATGCAACCACAAGACGCCAGCAGGTCCACCGTCATAAACCGACAGGGTGGCCTGATGCCACCAGGCCCCCATGCAGTGTTTGGAGGTGAGATCTGGGGCTCTAGGTGGGCCCAATGCATCACAGCAGGGGGCACTGGTCATGAGCATGCCCCACAAGAGAATGTAAAGGAGGTCAGTAAGGCAGAGCACTGGGCCGCAACAGCAACAAGAACGAAGTTGAGGAGCCCTATCGAGGTCCGGCAACAATACTGTAGCAGGCTGGCACCAACATGGCAGTGAGTCCACCCACATAGCTGGGGGCTCCCAAATGAGCGCTGGTTCAGGCCCTGTCATGACAGTGACCCATCTTTGAAGCAGCAATATGAGAAGCTACCACCTGGTAATAGATCAGTGAAGGTGGGCTCCAAGATGACAATGGGCCTGCAGCTGGGGGTGATGATGGCCTGACGATGACCCGCCAGTGAGGAACGACCAGGCCAGGCACCAGTACGGACCTGAGGTGCTCCAAGTGTTTCTTCACTTCCCCTGCTATAGCATACACCAGCAACACAGGCATCATCTAGCCAAGCCCACTAAAGACCTGCCACAGCACACGGGCGGGGATGGGGCCCTGGGAACACTAGAGGGCCCAAACTACGGAAGAGGCTGTGTGAGGTCCACTGAGTCTGCAGCCTCTGAAGGAGCGACTCCAGGAGGCTCAAAGAGTCACACTGAGCCACTGAGGAATGGCACGCCCTTGAGAGACTGGGAGGGCCCCTCCTCACTGTAGCAAGGCGTGAAGTGCAACTGACAACTGCTGGTTGCCCAAAAGGGGTCTCGAAGAAAAATGGAGAGGAGGACTGTAAGTTGGAGGGCTGACGGCTCTAGGTGCTGGGCCCGTTGATTCATGCACCCAGAAGGGAGGGGTGAGCTCCTACGGCCCTGAGGGGCTGTGTAGTGTGGCTGTCCATGGAGGGCAGCATAATATCATTGTGGGGCCCGAGTCCCCCAACTCAATCGGCAGGGTGAAGACTTCCTGTTCTTTCTCCATCCGAGACATGCTGCAGAAACCCAAGACCTTGCACCCTCAAGAGGAAAGCTCCCAGCCCGTTTATGACAACTCAGGAGGAAGCACTGACCCCCGGGCCTCCATAACTAAGGTGGCCATTCAGCTGCAACTCTGAATTTCAAATAGACCTCACTTTCTTTTGTCAGGACTTCACTACAGCCCTCACCAACCTAGATAAGTCCCTACAGCAAATAATCTCTAATTTGGCACATGGATGTGGACCACACACAAAACAACATAGATCCCACAGCTGCATAGAAAAACTGTAACAGGGCCAAGCAACGATACGTGACAAACTTGACGACCTCAAGAATTGCTCCAGGCTGAACAATGTACGACTCAGAGGTATTGTCGATACAGTTCCCCAGACAGACCTGGGGGCCCATGTACAGGCCCTCTTTGCCCCCATACTCCAGCTGTACGCTGATCAGCCGGTCCTCCTCCATTGTACCCACGAGAGCATATGGCCTTTTAGCAGCAAAATAGCCTCCCCCCAGATGTGCTCACTCGAGTTTGCTAATCCGACATGAAGAAGAAACTCTTACAAACAGCCAGACAGCAGGAGCCAACAGTGTTCAAAGGGTACAATATTTTGCTGTTCTAAGATATCTCTGCTTACACTCTGGCCTGCCAGAGTGAGTTCAGAGAAATCACGCAACAACTTAAAACTCACAAGTTTGAGTATCGCAGGTGGGGTCCGCACACCCCAAGAGGCCCGGAGATGCTGGGCATGCCACCCCCACAGGATGACGAACTCCCCTGCGGATCTGGAACTCTCCCATCAATGGAAGAGGGAGGGGGCTGGCATTTCCAGACTACCCGTTTGACAAAGAAAAAGCCTTGCAAATAGCGGTAACAAGGAGACAGAGGCTGGAGATTGCTGTCGTCGGGAGCAGATTTCTCATCTTGAATTCACTTAGAGACATAGTCGACCCAGCAAGGGGCTATGAAGAGTGCACCATTGCCTTTCCGCCACCTTATTCTAGACTTACCTACCCTATTATGGAATTTGTTTGGGGGGTAGGGGGAGAGGATTCAACAATTTGTTCCAGGAGCCTGCCCCTTCTTCTCTGGGTCATACATGATGTTACCAGTATGTGTTACCTTTTTCACATTTAGAGAGACCTTCCTTCAGACCCATTCCTCAAGTGAGGTCTGGATGCCTACAACGGCTGCAATTCTTCAGTGTTTCATGTCTTTTTCATTTTTGCTCTGTTTATTGTTTATTTTTGTGACACACATGTATGGCATGGCTTGCATCAACATGGGGAGGCATGATCCCCAGCAGATATTGTCCACATAGGTTGGAGCACCCATACCACTTGATAAGGTCACCCTACACATAGTTTAACTCAATGTTTAGGGCCTAAATTCCCCAATGAAGAGCCCCGCCTTACCAAACTGGCTTTGGCGGAAGGTGGTAGATGTGGCACTACTCCAAAAGATCCACCTCTTTAACATAGACATCAAGTGCTTGCGCTCATATTGGTGTCCAACGCAGTTGCGCTCCTCACGTACTTCCAGAGGGATGGTGATCCTCTTCAGCAGGGACCTCTCATTCAAACTGGACAGGACCTATAAGGTTTGGGAGAGGCGATAGATGGGGATACGTGGCATGTTGGGTTCCACCCAGAAAACCATATTACTGGGCTGTGGGCCCAATGGGTGTGATGCTATTAATTGTGCTTGACCAATGACTTTGTGTTTCACCACTGCGCATATTAGTTGTTCAATGTTCACCAGTAGCACATTGTATGTTTTGTTCAGTTTAACTGCCTATTGGCTTTAACATGGAGTTAGCCATTACATTCTGTATTCAGTTTAGCTGCCTATTGGCTTTGACATGGCATTAGACATTACATTCTGTATTCAGTTTAGCTGCCTATTGGCTTTGACATGACAGTAGACATTACATTTGATATTTAGGTTAGCTGCCTATTGGTTCTGTAAGCTCGGATATGAGATAAGAGGGAAAGCAGAACAATGGGGAACGTGAGGAGTTTTTTCCAAGTTACTTTCAAAACTCTCCCAATTTGCACAAGGGGATATCGTGGTGGGTGGTGACCTCAATACCCCGTTGGACCAGAGGCTTGACTGCTCCCACCCTCACCAAGGTGAACACCGACCCTCTACTCCCTTACTTCATTGACTGCAAGCTTTGGCCTTGATTACCACTTGGTGTCACCATCACCCCAGGGAACAGGACTACAGATTCTGTTTAAATGTCCACAGAACATATTCCTGCTTGGACTACTTCTTAGTCTCTCAATCCTGGCTGCCAGGCTCATAGACCCTACAATTGATGTCAAGGTGGCTGCTGGTGGGACCTGTGGACACTCAGCGTTTGTTGCTGAGGCCATGAGTGGTAAATGAGGTGGCACTTTGTTACCCAAATCTATGCACCCATATCAAGGATACCATAGAACAATAATCCACCGAAAATGACAATGGGGAGGTGTCCCCTGCAACCCTTTGAGAAGCGGCCTAAGCAGTCTTTCAGGGTGAACTTATCTCCCATGCAACAGCATTCAAGCAAGTGACCAAGCTCCACAAGCAAGAACTTGAATCCCAACTATCCCAAGTTGATGCACAACATGAGAAAGGGGGCAGGCTTAGAACCGTACTGGATCTCCGTAAAGTTCAGGGAGAACTAGAGCAGAGGCTGATGAAGGAAGCCGCTATGAAACTACTCTAAATTAACAAAACATTCTGAGCGGGGGATAAGACAGATTAACTCTTGGCCCATAAACTGCACTTGCGAGAAACACGTAATTTTATTAAACAGATCAGAGACAAGGAGGGTCAGATATGGCACTAGACGGAGGAGATTCTCATCGCTTTCCAACGCTACTATCCTTCTCTTTACCAGGACCAGGCCCTTGATGAACAACTTCAAGAGGACTGCATTTGCAACTATGAGTCCCTGAAAAGAGAGGCCGAGTTGCGTCTGCTGGAGGAGGTTATCACATTGGATGAGGTCCACACTGAGAGTGGCAACCTCCCATCCCGCATAGCTCTGAACCAGACGGGTTTCTGGCCACATTCTATAAAGCCTATGCTTCCCCCTTGACCACTCCCCTAACCAAGGTTTTAATTTCTGTTTATCATCAGGGATAGTCACCGATGCTGGGGTCCCACCTTCCACTTCTTCTAAAACCAGACAAGCACCCAATGATGTGCTCCTCATATAGATCAATTGTGCTGCTGAATACTGATGTAAAACTCGTTGCTTCCATCCTTGTGGCCCGCCTTCAACCTGTCTGGCTAACCCTCATTGCACCCCCACAAGCTGAGTATATACGCAATAGGCAGACTAACGACAATTCCAGAGTTGCGTTAGCGCTCATGGAAGTGGTGGAGCTCCGGCATCAGCCAATGGCCCTGTTATCACTAGGCGCAGATAAGGCATTTGATAGAGTAGACTAGACGTACCTCTTAAAGGTGTTGGATAAAGTGCACCTAGCCCCAAAGATGAAGGCCTTTATCCAAGCCAACTTTTAAAAGCCATCTGCGAAACTTAAGACCAACAGTGCCTTCACGCCAGACATCCTCCAGACCAGGGGAACAAGGAAAGGGTGTTCATTGTCCCCCCTTGTCTTCGCCCTGACTGTGGAACCTCTGGTACTCAAAATCCAGAATAATCCTGCATTCCATGGCATGATGGTAGGAAACAAAGTACACAAATTGACACCCTTTGCCAATTAAATCCTTTGCTTTATCACCAACCCAAAAAACAGCCTTTTGGCACTGCAGGAGGAAATGGATTGCTTTGCAGAGGTATTAGGGTTTAAAATCAACTACTCTAAATCGAGTGGGATGGGGTGTCGCAGAACCACAAGAAGCCCTTATGGATCCAACTCAAAGAGGTGGGTTTAAATGGGCCATGACATCCATCACATACTTAGAGATTCAAATTCCCAAGTGCACCAGAGCCCTCTTTGACAGCAACATCCCCTGTTAATCATGGCCCCCTTCATAGATCTATGTAGGTTGGTCAAACTGGAGATAATCTAGTTGGAACAGCTCAAAATGAACTTTATGCCCTGGCTCTTACCCATTCTCCAGTCTATTCCTATGGCCATCCCTGTAGCAACCCAAACACTTATTCAAACCAAAATGCTCAACTTTGTATGGAGGGGCACATCTCAGAGGGTTGCAAAATCATCTTTGTTCCATCCAAGGGCCGAGGGGGTTTGGGTTTTCCCAATGTGATGGCCTACATGCTGGTGGATCAGAGCCACACATCCATTGACTGAGATCATGACCTTGAAGGAAAACCATGGGTGGAGGTGGAGCAGGCCTTCTCCTCGGTCTCCCTGCGAGGACTCCTGTGGCTGTCAGCTGCGGCTCTGGGAGCCCTCTGCCCCTGACAAGCACTCTCTTGACCCACTGGTAATCATTTAGAAGAAAGCAAGTGTTCCCGGCCTATCTCTTCTTTCTTACCCCATTGACTTTCAACCCAGACTTCCTCCCCTGCATGTCCGACCCCATTTTCTTTTATTGGGACTATGGTTGGCTGGCTATTCTGATGGACTTTTATGAGGACAGAGACCTTCACACGCAGGAGAACCTCTTAGAGAAATACACACTGGCCCTAAGAGACACATAAAGGATCACTCAAGTATTACACTGGGCGGGGAGGGATCGATCTCGTAGAGCTATGCAATGGGAGGAATTGCCTATAGAATCCCTATTCACAACAGTGTTTGACGATAGAGCATTTCCTGATTGTACCAACACATCCTCTCTCGTACCCCTACTCGATAACATGCCTCTGTAACTCAAAGGGATAGGAAACTAGACACTGATATTTCTGAGGATACATGGGAGGCTATCTGGCAGAGGGCTTCCAAATCATCTATTTATCTTTGCTATAAGGAGAATGCCTACAGATTATTGACCTGGTGGTACGTCACTCCTGTGCAGCTTTATCGGATGTTTGGGGCTCAGAGATGTGCTGGAACAAGTGTGTAATTAGAAGTATCTTTCGCACATGTGGTAGACCTGCCAACAGATCCAGGCATTTTGGGACAAAGTTCTCCGTAAGATATACTCTATTACTAATGTTTCACTATCCTGTGACCCGTTACTGATCCTTCTAGGAGATCCAGGAGATGATCAACTATATCCCACAGCAACACCCCAGGGTTGGCTGTTCTCCCACCTCCTCCTAGCCACACGTTTGAGTGTTGCTTAGATGTGGAAATTGCCCCAGGCACCCTCGCTCAATGTGTGGGAGGGGGAAGTATGGGCTATCTATGCCATGGAAAAACTCAGTGCTTTTGTCTAGGACAGGGCCCTCAAATATGATGCAATGTGGCGTCCTTTACCACTTACATGAAAAGACTACAGAACACTGGGGGAATACAGCAGACACATCCAGGGTTTGTGATATGGTTTCCTGTGAAGTGAAGAGCGAGTGGCTGCCCGATAAGCCAGCAGACTAGTTGACTACATGTTTTTGCGAGCCCTGTGGAGGGGGGGGGGAGTAAGGGCTCTGAATGGATGGAATTGGGGCTAGCTGTGGGGCTCCCTCTATAAACATGATGAACTACTTGCCTTCATAATATTGACTGTGATTGCCTATACGTATAAGGATATGTCAGTGCTATCATGTGTGTCTTATATTTCTTCAAATCCAAATAAAGTTGTAAAAAAATATACCTCCACATTAGGCAAATTAAAGTCATTACACAGAGGCAGGAGCATTATAAGTAGTATGAAACTTATGATAGGAGTGATCCTGGTTACATCTGGGCCAAGTGTGGGTGCTTTGAACCAAACAGAGCATGTCGATTATCTGGTGGCCTTTACATAGGAACAAAATAGTGTGTGTCTACCAGCAGCAATTGGTTAACTACTGTTCAATCCAAGGTAGTAACTAGCCCAGAGACAATAATTGTTAATAATAGCCTACAATAATTCTCTGTTCATCGCCTCTCTCCATTTAAATCTAGTTTGCAGTACTGCTACTAATTTTAAAAAGCATATTCTTGATCATTGTCACAAAATGGCAGTGTTGATATTGAGAGATTTGTAGAGCGCATAAAAGTCAAAGCCGTAGGTAAATAGACGCTTTCTTTCATTTCGAAGTATTGGAAATTTGCAAACGGTCATCGACCTAACTTTGCTGCATCACCTTGATTCACCTTTCAAGAGACAATTTCCTGGTTCAAAACGGTCAAAATCACACCTCATATCTTATTACAAAATATAGCCAAACAAGCAAATATCCATGTGCAGCCTTTGTCAAAATATAGAACATCCATCCTTAGAAAGAAGTCTACTATAAACCGCCCTTCCAGTAAGGAAAAAGAAACCAAACGAAACAAGCATTGGGATAGATAATTCTGGCTTTAATGTACTGATGAATGTAAACAGAAGCATGTACACGTATGCCCAGATTACTTGTGCTGTGTCTCTAGGCAGCCGGCCTCCTTGTATGCTTCTATGTCTCTGCCATATTTTGCATTCCCCAAGCTAGCAGTGCTGTAAGGCACCAGCTCCTCATATTTACAGAAGAAGGACTAAAAACAGCAGCACTGCAAGCTTGAGAAATAAAAAAGGGAACAGACAAATGACGCACACATAGAAACAGGTATCACTTAGAAGTCACAAATAAGCGTCACACGTGTGCATGCCTGTGTTTGCATGCACTAGAACAAAACCATAACTTTAGGTTTAGCCGACACATCATACTGTCTTTGATGGTAATGTATTTCTTTCTTGTGGTATACTATATTTTGCAATAGATCTAATTAACTGCACTAAATGGGCTCACATGGATTTAAAACATGGCATGTCATAGATAACAGGTTGAAAAAGTTCTTCAACTCTGGTTAAACATACTCCTGTTGTTTAACCACGGTGTTCTAGCAAATAGCTAAAAGTCAAGAGCAAAATGCTCAAGGTGAAGAACTAGAACGAAAGCTAAGCAATCCTACTTTAAAGAAATACAAGAAAGCTGGTCCCGGGAGTGAAGCTATTTGCTAGTGTCAGGAAGCAACACAGGAGGTATGGCTTACTGTTTAAGGCTCAACGGGCAAGCCGGAGCGATATTCCAAACCCACATGTGCTGAGTCCATCTCCGAGAAGGAAAGGATGGCGATCCTCACAGAATGTCAGTGCTGTCTGGTGTGAGGCTTCAAATGCATGGAGAAGGGACTTCGCAATGGTATCCCAATGGCGAACTATGTTTTCCATGAGTACCTGAATGTTGACATGTTTGGCGACAGCAGCAGCCATATTGGATTAACGGGTGTGACCTTCCCAATGGCTCATTTAGTCTTTGCTGGGCAGTCATGTTACAATGTTGCTGCAGGACCTTTCTATGGTTTCAAGTATTCTGAGAATGAAGTTGTGTTGAGAAAACAAACTTTGCACTTCAAAAGACTGCAAAGACTGTTGCGTTTAACTCGGGCTGGATTATGTGATGGAACAGGAAGAATTCACATGATGGGACAATGTTTCACATGATATGTATGTTTGACTATGCTTAATGTATTAAAAGTTTTATTTAGGAATATATGAATTGTTCAGAAATGAACCACAGAATGTTAATACCTGTTGATTACTTTTACAGGCACAAAGAGTCAAGCATGACTGAAGCTCATCTTCAACAGAAAATGCATAGTTATGAAGCTTTAGGTAGTTATTTCATGAATGGAGAGATGGGCCGTTGAGCATATATTCAAGGTACGAGTGAACGAAATGAAAACAGTGTTTATAGAGCGTAGGGTCACGCAAACAACGCATCCTGGCGCCAGCTCACACACCATTCCTCACACAAACCGCTGCAAAGGACATCAGTACACAAGTTAGATCAGGTAATGAAACAAATCATCCGGCACCGAGAACAACCAGGTTTTCAGGCCCTTCTTAAAGTTAGCTTCATTAGTCCGGCACTCATCCCTTGTGTGTTTTTTGTTTAAAGAATAAAACGTTTCATAAAGGAACACAGAGAGTTAGTACATATAGATTCAGCTATTACTGTTACAATTATATGCAGAAGTTTCACAGAATGTTACTAAGCTGTTTTTAAATACTCACAATGACCTCCAGACATCAGTGTTCAAAACAAGTGACAAGTCAGAATGTGGGTGTCCGGTGTTTGGTTTCTCCTATCCCGTTCTCCTTCCATTGCTTCTACTATTTGTACTACGTAGGCATTGGTGGAAAATGTGAAAAAATGGAAGAGTGCACCCAGCGTACAGTATAGTATTTTCTGACAGGTTGCCTAACCCACATTATCATCCAACCTTAGCAATGGATTCAGACATAAATGTGGCTTGAGAATTAGATGCTGGAACAACGTTACAGCAGAAAGCCAGTTCAAGGAAATGTGAGAATAAACCTTGCAGTCAGAATTAATTACAGTAAAACAAGAGACAGGTAGCAAGTTAAAACAGAGAAAAAAGATGAGAGCTAAGTGCCTTTACCCGCAGATTCCAAGAACACTGACTCAGTGGCACTACCAGTTCCCATATGAAACACCATGCGTTTTGCACATTCCTGTACTGTGGTGACTCCAGTCATGCCCGCACCTCCCTAGAAAGGTTTTCCTGTGAACCTAGGAAGTCAGCATTTTTTCCTAATTAGTGTCAGTTACACTTCTAGTGTATATGGCTTTCCCTGATGACAAAGCTAAAGTAGCCCTTGTTTGGTCATATTTAATTGGGAATGCGACACATTATTCAATTAGCAGATGAAAGTGATTACTGGCCGTATAACGTTTCTGCCTCTTGTAATCAGATGTGGAAATAGTTGAATAGAATATCACATACTAACTGTTTAGATAATGAGTTTTAAATATTGAAGCAGGACCTCCAAGATCTGTAAGGTGACAGACTACCCTGTCCGCCAAATCGTCGGTCTACCTGCGTCACTTAGAGATGGGTAGACCTTACATTTTCTATTAATGGAAGACAATTTGACAGTCTGAAGAAGTAGGATCTGTCAGAGGACGGACCTTACCCGGCCCACACTATTTCAGTTGGACAGTGTAAAGTCTTTTTATCCTATCTGTCACTGCCACAAAAAATCTGTCAATAAGAATCTGGAACAAAAACAAGCATTGGCATAGCCAATAGGTCTCACCTTTAGGACCTTATAAGAATTTAGACATGCAGCACATTATCCTGGGTGCTACAACATCTACTGTTAATTCAAGTGCCACTGGTGAACGACCACACACACCAAAGGTTGAGCATCTGTGCTATTTAATGAACACTGGAAATGTAATACTAGCTTGTTATACACAAACACAGACAAAGCCAATAGGTCATGCTAGCATTTAGAGTTCTGAATAAAGAGTTTAGTGAAACGTGAGCTGCTGTGAAAAAAAAAATCAAACAAAACAAAAAAAAGTTTGCTTTCTCCTTTCAATAAATCCATGGGGGAAATAAATTCAAGAGTGCTGATTCTTTGTGTTTTTGAAATTAACAATAGATCCCTCATACATTACAATGTTAGCACTGCATAGTAGCTGCCATGATACATAGTGCAGCCAATTGAAGGAGGGAGCTATATTTTAAAGAATTATTGAATGGGCCTTATTACTTGTTTGAGCTGGTTTTATTTTCCCAATTGATGTTTAGGGGGTGCCCTACTGCATGATTTAACTGTGGGAGAACTGGATGAGGTAAAAGTTTGGTCTACGGTTTTTCTCCGATTTGGGGCAGGATTGGAGTGGGGTAGATTGTTGTGTATTGGAGTGAGGCAGATTGTTTTGAAATGGAGTGGGGCATATTGGAGTGTTGGAGTGGTGCAGATTGTAGTGGGGCTGATTGTTTTGGATTGGAGTGGGGCATACTGGAGTGGGGCAGATTGGAGGGAGGCAGATTGGAGCAGGGGAGATTGCAGTGGGGCAGATTGTTTGGGATTTGAGTGGAGGAGATGGAGTGGGGCAGATTGTTTTGGATTGGAGTTGGGCAGACTGCTTTTGATTGAAGTAGGGCAGATTGTTTTGGATTGGAGCGTGGCAGATTGGAGCGGGCAGAATGGAGTAGGGCAGATTGGAGAGGAGCAGATTGAAGTGGGGGAGATTGTTTTGGATTGGAGTGTGGGAGACTGTTTTGGATTGGAGTGGGGAGATTTTTTTGATTGAAGTGATACCGATTGTTTTGGATTGGAGTGGGGAGATTTTTTGGATTGGAGTGACACAGCTTGTTTTGCATTGGAGTGGGCCAGATTGGAGTGGGGTAGATTGTTTTGGATTGGAGTGGGCCAGATTGAAGTAGGGTAATTGTAATTGTAATAGTATTTATATAGCGCTTATTACCCCTGATGAGGCATTGAAGCGCTTTTCAGAAAGTAGCACGCTACTCCAGAACCCAAGAGGAATTAGTGGTGGATAATTATATAGAAATATGAGTTCAGTTTTAGTATTCTTTTTATGAGTTAATTTTAGCAGACGATATGTGAGTTTTTTAGTTGGATTTACTGGAGTAATGGAGGGATAGAGAAGGGAAGATTCCAGAAGTGTAAATTGGGAGTTTATAGTAATAGAATGAGGCTTGGGATGAATAAAGGAGTGATGGAGGAGGGAAGAGTCTGTGGAAAGGGTTAGGGAGATCATAGTAGCAGGAGAGGATTTGGATGAGTCAAGGTGAGATAAATGATGGATAATTTATTAGGGTTGTTTGGGAGATCATGGTAGTAAAGTGAGGTTTGGGTGAGCTAGATGTGGAAGAGGATCAATCAATCAATCAATCAATGACACTTATAGAGCGCGCTACATACCCGTAGGGTCTCAAGGCGCTGGGGGGGGGGGTGCCGCTACGGCTCGAATAGCCAGGTCTTCAGCTTCTTCCTGAAGGAGAGGTGGTCTTGGGTCAGGCGCAGATCGGTCGGGAGGGAGTTCCAGTTCTTGGCGGCCAGGTAGGAGAAGGACCTTCCTCCTGTAGTCGCTCTTCGGATGCGGGGGACGGCGGCGAGGGCGTGGTTGGCTGATCGGAGGTGGCGCGTGGGAGCGTAGAAGTTGACTCGGCTGTTGAGGTAGCTCGGGCCTTGGTCGTGTAGGGCTTTGTGTGCGTGGGTGAGGAGGCGGAAGGTGATTCTCTTGTTGACGGGGAGCCAGTGCAGGTCTCTCAGATGTCCGGAGATGTGGCTGGATCGTGGGATGTCGAGGATGAGTCTGGCTGAGGCGTTCTGGATCCGCTGGAGTCTCTTCTGGAGCTTGGCGGTGGTACCGGCGTAGAGGGCGTTACCGTAGTCCAGTCGGCTGGTGACGAGGGCCTGGGTGACGGTCCTCCTGGTCTCGGTGGGGATCCACCAGAAGATCTTCCGAAGTGTGCGTAGGATGTTGAAGCACGCCGAGGAAACGTTGTTGACCTGCCTGGTCATGGAGAGGGAGGAGTCCAGGATGAAGCCCAGGTTGCGTGCATGGTCTGTCGGTTTGGGTGCGGTGCCCAGGGCGGGAGGCCACCAGGAGTCGTCCCAGGCGGAGGGTGAAGAGCCCAGGATGAGAACCTCCGTCTTGTCCGAGTTCAGTTTCAGGCGGCTGGTCGTCATCCACTCGGCTACCTCTTTCATCCCTTCGTGCAGGTTGGCTCTGGCGGCGGCGGGGTCGTTGGTCAGGGAGAGGATCAGCTGGGTGTCGTCGGCGTAGGAGATTATGCTGAGGTTGTGTTTGCGTACGATGGCCGCGAGGGGGCTCATGTAGACGTTGAAGAGGGTGGGGCTCAGAGATGATCCTTGTGGGACGCCGCAGATGACTTCGGAGGCCTCTGACTTGTACGGTGGTAGGCGGACTCTCTGTGTTCTTCCGTCGAGGAAGGAGATGATCCATTCCAGCGCCTTGTCCTTGATTCCGATGTTGCTGAGGCGCCGTACTAGGGTGCGGTGGCAGACCGTGTCGAATGCCGCGGAGAGGTCTAGGAGGATGAGGGCCGCTGTTTCTCCATTGTCCATCAGGGCTCGGATGTCATCGGTGGCGGCGATGAGGGCGGTCTTGGTGCTGTGGTTGGCTCGGAAGCCGGACTGTGAGGGGTCGAGGGATCCGTTCGTCTCGAGGAAGGCGGCCATCTGCTTGTTGACGGTCTTCTCGATGACTTTGGCTGGAAACGGGAGAAGCGAGATGGGGCGGTGATTCTTGAGGTCGGTGGGGTCCGCTGTTGGTTTCTTGAGTAGAGCGCTGAGTTCGGCGTGTTTCCAGCTCTCGGGGAAGATGGTGGTGTCGAAGGATGTGTTGATGATGTCTCGCAGGTGGGGTGCGATGACAGCGTCGGCCTTGTTGAAGACGTGGTGAGGGCAGGGGTCGGTCGGTGATCCGGAGTGGATGGAGTTCATCGTGCGGATGGTGTCTTCGGTGCTGATCGGGGTCCAGGCGTGGAGGGTGGTGGTGGGGGGTGGTTGTTCGGTCATGGTGTGCGTTGGTTGGTTGTTGAAGCTGTTGTGTATGTCCGCGATCTTGTTGTGGAAGTATGAAGCGAGGGAGTTGCAGAGGTCTTGTGATGGGGTGATTTCGTTGTTTCCTGCGCTGGGGTTGGAGAGCTCATTCACGATGTTGAAGAGTTCCTTGCTGTTGTGTGCGTTGTTGTCCAACCGGTCCTTGAATGCTGTTTTCTTGGCGGCGCGGATCAGCTGGTGGTGTTTCCGGGTGGCAAGTTTGTAGGAGGTCCTGTTGTCCGGTGTTGGTTCCCTTTTCCAGACTTTCTCGAGGGCTCGGAGGTTCTTCTTGGAGCACTTGAGTTCGTCGGTGAACCATGAGGCCTTCTTGCTGCCGGGTCTGCTAGGCGGGGTCCTCAGCGGGGCGAGCTCGTCCGCGCAGTTGCTGATCCACTTCGTGAGGTTATCGGCGGCCTGGCTGGGGTTCGCTGAGCTGGCAGGAGGGTGCTGGCTCAGGGAGGTGGCGAGCTGGTCTGCTGTGATCTTGTTCCAGCTTCTGTGGGCGGCTTGTTGCTGGTGTTGGTGGGTCGTCGTTCTCTTGAAGGTGAAGTGGACGCAGCTGTGGTCCGTCCATTGAAGCTCTGTGGCGTGGCTGAAGAGGATGTCTGTGCTGGATGAGAAGACGGCGTCGAGTGTGTGTCCGGCGAGGTGGGTGGGGGTGGACACCAGTTGCTTGAGTCCCAGGTTGGCGAGGTTGTCGAGCAGGGTGCTGGTGTTGTGGTCGTTGTTGTTCTCCAGATGGTAGTTGAGGTCTCCCAGGAGGATGTAGTCAGCGGAGGGGAGGGCATGCGGGCTGACGAAGTCGGCGATGTCCTCGCTGAATTGCGAAGAGGAGGGAAGAGCTTAGGCAGAGTTATTTTAGAGATAAAAGTAGTAGAATGGGTTTGGGATGAGTCAGAGTGGGAATGGAGGATAGATTGATAGAGACATGAAATATGGTGATGGGTAGACACAGTAAAGCTTACAAGAGAGTAAATGTATACATATACATTTTTATTCGTGAGTAAATATACATTTGGTAAACAGGTTTAAAGAGTATGGGGGTCATTCCGACCCCGGCGGGCGGCAGAAGCCGCCCGCCTGGCGGGAACCGCCAAAAGACCATACTGTGGTCAAATGACCGCGGCGGTCATTCTGACTTTCCCGCTGGGCCGGCGGGCGACTGCCAGAAGGCCGCCCGCCGGCCCAGCGGGAAAGCCCCTTCAACAATGAAGCCGGCTCCGAATGGAGCCGGCGGAGTTGAAGGGGTGCGACGGGTGCAGTGGCACCCGTCGCGATTTTCAGTGTCTGCTTTGCAGACACTGAAAATCATTATGGGGCCCTGTGAGGGGGCCCATGCCAGTGGCATGGGCAGTGCAGGGGCCCCCAGGGGCCCCACGACACCCGTTCCCGCCATCCTGTTCCTGGCGGTATTTACCGCCAGGACCAGGATGGCAGGAAGGGGGTCGGAATCCCCATGGCGGTGCTGCCCTTTTCTGACCGCGGCTTTACCGCCGCGGTCAGAATGGCCCAGGAAGCACCACCAGCCTGTTGGAGGTGCTTCCGCGGTCCCCGGCCCTGGCGGTCATGGACCGCCAGGGTCGGAATGACCCCCTATGTGTGTAATGTATTGTTATGACATAGTAGCAATACATATTTACTAAAGAGCTATACATATCTAGAATATACACATATTCAGATTAAGAATATTTATCAACACTGACATATGCAGTCCATTGCTGTTTGAGTATGGTGGTTATGAAGGAAAGAGCCAACTCGTGAGTAATCTTCTGAAGACAAGATAGTTATCTGTGGATCTTATATTTGGGGTAATGAATTCCATAGTTTGGTGCTTGAAAGGAGAAGGATGTACCACCTATAGTCTTTTTCTTTTATTGTGGTTGTAGGAGGCTGGCCTAGTTTGTAGTGGGTACCTTGGGTACCTCCACCTTATACCAGGTCCAGTTATCCCTTCTTAGTAAATTAGTAGTGTTCTAGCAGCTTAGGCTGATAGAGGTAGCTATAGCAGAGCAGCTTAGGCTGAACTAGGAAACATGCAAAGCTCGTGACATACCACTTATAGTTACACACTACTTATACACAAGTAAAGACAATACTCAGTGTTACCAAAAATAAAAGTAGTTTATTTGAGTGACACAGTACCAAAAACATATTAGAGGAAATACTCCTTCTGGAGGTAAGTATTATACACAATATATACACTAGACACCAAAATAAGGCAAGTAATTAGACATAGGATAGTGCAAACAATTGCAAATGCTATAGAATGCAATGGGAGAAAATAGGTCTAGGGGCAACACAAACCACATACTAACAAAGTGAAATGCGAATCACAAATTCTCCCCTAGACAAGTGTAGTGTGTGCAGAATCGCTGGGAGAGTAGGAATACAGTAAAGGTAAGTAAATTACCCCAACCCAGAGCCCAGAAAAGCAGGAGTAAAGTACTGAATGTTTCCTTAGGACATACTACACCTCATGATTTAAATTCTTGCAAGAACTAACCAAGTCTGCAAACAACAAACCATAGATTCCTGGACCTGAAGACCTGCAAAAGAAGAAGACCAAGTCCAGAAGTCGAAAGAAGTTCCAGGAAGGACAGGAGCCCCTGCCAACTCTGATGAGGGTTCAAAAGAAGAGTCCCTGGTTGGACGAAGACTGCAGAAATGCACCCTAGGAAGATGCCAGCAGGTTCCTGCATGATGCAAAGGATGGCCCACGTTGTGAAGTTGGATGCAGGACAGTTTTGGTGCTGGATTCCTCCAACAAACCTTGGTTCCGGCAAAGTCACATTTTGCGTCAACTAGGGGCTATGTGGACCCAGGGGGGACCTGAGGGCCTCAACTCTGTGTGAGGAGGAAGAGGGGGCTCTCAGCACTTCAGAGAGCCCTCAGAGCACCAGATAGCACCCACGGGTGTCCCAGGACATGGGGACAAAGGAGGTGCAAAATGCGGTGGGGGCAGCACTACAAAGGAAGGTCCCACGCCGCTGGAGATCAACTCAGCAAGTTGAGCGTCACAGGATAGAGTGCTGGGGATGTGGGCCAGGCTGTGCATGAAGGAATTTTGCAAACAGTGCACAGAGGCCTCACGAGGTGAAGAAGATGCGGTGCACAGGGGTACTGTTGTTCTGAGGGAAGGAAAGGTCTTACCACCTCCAAATTGCGACAGAAGGACATCAGGGCAGTCTGTGTGGATGGAGTCCACCCTCTGTGTTCCAAGGAGCACGCTCGTCACTGTGAGTGGAGTCCAAGAGAACCGGTCGTTGACTTAGAAGTTGCCTGCTTGAGCAGGGGAGTGACTCCGTCACCCCACAGGAGATCTCTTTGGTCCTTCTGGTGCAGGGTGAAGACAGGGAGTCCTCAGAGCGTGCATACTGTGGAATCTGTTGCAGGTGCTGGCTGGAGATGAAGTTGCAGAAGAAAAGTATCCCTTGTGTATACTTTGTTGCTGTTACAGCGGTTCCTGGAGCAGGCTGCGGTTGATCCGAGGTCAGAGGATGAACTAGTAGTTGCAGAGGATTCCTGCTGGAAACTTGCAAGTAGAATCTGAAGAGAACCCACAGGAGAGACCCTAAATAGCCCTGAGAGGGGTATTGGCTACCTTATCAGGTAAGGACATATCAGGAGGGGTCTCTGATGTCACATGCAAGCACTGGCTACTCAGAGCCCTCCAAAATGCCCCCACACCTTGGAAAACAAGACGACTGAAGTCTGAGACACACTGGAGGAGCTCTGGGTACCACCCCTGGAGATGGGGATGGACAAGGAAGTAGTCACTCCCCTTTCCTTAGTCCAGTTTCATGCCAGAGCAGGGGAGGAAGGGTCCCTGAACCGGTGTAGACTAGTTTATGCAAGGAAGGCACCATCAGTGCCCTTTAAAGCATTTCCAGAGGCTGGGGGAGGCTACCCCTCCCCAGCCTGTAACACCTATTTCCAAATGGAGAGGGTGTAACATTCTCCCAAAGGAAATGCTCCTTATGGGTGGCAAAAGAAATGCTGCAGTCCATAAGGATCTCCTGGAACCCCAATGCCATGGCTATCTAGGTACCATAAACTAGGGACTTATAAGGGGGGTCCAGAGTGCCAATTAGAATTGGTAAATGAAGTCACTAGCCTATAGTGACAAATTTAAAAGCAGAGAGAGCATTAGCACTGAGGTCCTGGTTAGCAGAGCGTCATTGACACAGTCAAGCACTACTGACAACACACACATTAGGCTACAAACTACGAGCACTGGCTAGCTGGATCCCAGTGAGACAGGCAAAACACACTGACATATAGGTTTTTATCTATGAGCACTGGGGTCCTGGCCAGCAGGGTCCCAGTGACACAGTAAACACACACTGACACACACTCACAAACAGGCCAAAAGTGGGGGTAACCATGCTAGAAAGAGGCTACTTTTTCACAGTGGTGTTCTAAGGTGGGGTGCCAATTGTAGGGGGTTAGATGTTTTGGGATTGGAGTGGAGCAGATTGGAGTGTGGTAGATTGTTTGGGACTGGAGTGGGGCATTGGTGGGCTACACTGTATGTTTTGATAAAAGAAAAGAGAACCATGGTCTACCCACTGAGGCAACCGACTTCTAAGTAAGTACTGGGAAGAGGAAGACAAGAGGAGGTAATGCAAGAGTAATGGAAATAAAGAGGAAGCAGAAGCAAAGCATTAATCCATGTGTGTAACAACCAATTGTATTCGTACACGTTTTGTTATTTTTTTGGTCACTTGCTGTAGAAAATGTGCTGTGTGTGCAAAGGAGAGAGATAGCATGTGTCAGAGTATGCGTGTAGGGAATGTCACATAAACATACATAGGAAGTAGTTCTTCTCACTTGGCCACTTTTGAACCCCCCCATGTGAAATCCTTCATATGTGCCTTATAAAGTGCAACCATGTCACTCGAGCCCCTCTAGACCCGCTTTAAGGACACAAGCCTAGAGTAGAATTTGGAAAATACTGATGCAATACAGGGAGAATGCCTTGTGCATCACAGTTTTAGGGAGGACCACAGACTGACACTGTGCATCGCAGTAATCTCAGGTGCGCCTCAATCAAACAGCAGTTCCTTCTAATATGTTACCGCCCTCTCGTGCACAACAGAACAATCGTACAGTCTCCAGATTTTTCCTAGCTATCCTAACTCTTACTCCCCTTCAAGAGTTCCAGGCGTTTTAAAGTTGTTTCTCTCTGGATCTGCACCAAACTCTATTAAAATAGTTAATTGTCAAACTTCACACCTGACTAGTGCTTGCTGTACATGACCACGGCTGGGGAAAAGATTTAACGTGAAGGATAAACTATATTTAGTGGCAGAGAGAGCAGGAAAGGCAACTATGCACATCTGAGACTGCCCAGGGTGGGGGTATATAGGAAGAACACAAGCTGACAGTCTTTGTGCATGATTAATGGCGGTCAGGGTTGAACGTGGTGGCAGCAGGCATCACTGACGTTGAGCCATAGGCCTTCAAAACAAGCAAGGAGATAAATGTTTCCAAAGGCTTCCATAGACATGCCCAGCTTTTGACTAAAGATGCTACCCAGTCCTAGACATCTGCAGTGGCTTTAGGTCATGTTTACCCCATCTCCGTGAACACCGATAACTTTGAGATTCTATTTTCACGGAACCCTTAAACATTTCTAAAGGCTTTCACATAATGTTTACTCCATCGCACACCCTGAAATGAAGAAGCATTACATTAAGCTTTGATGACTTTTAATTATAGACACAAACCAATTATTTACATCTGAAATAATTTTGTAACGCTGTCGCAAGCACACAGCTTTGATATGATGTTTACTTGTAAACATACTCGGAGGCACATGTGCTAGCTTGTCTGCAGTGCATAGCACACAACCTACATATTACAATGCATGGGGCTGCCTGGTAACACTATCTAGCCACGCAAAAAAATTTCCCAGAAGAGGAATTTTCAGAGCGACTAAAGCCGAAAACAGCACAAACACCGGCAACTTACATTTACTGAGGATGGTAATGCGATCACCTGTAAGTTATCCCAAACCTGTGCTTGATGAAGTGCCACAACATGTGTATCTTTCAAAACAAAGAGCTTGCGGTGTCACTTATCACTCGCCAAATACTTCCAGCCCCTTTGAATCACTTGTATGAATCCCAGTGTGAAGTAAACTCTGTTCATTGTCTGGTGAACAGCAAGTGCCCTCATCTTGGGTGATTTCATGGGATAATCTGGGTGTTATTAGGGTGGCTCTTGGTGGCTGCTTCACGCATTTCTCTAAACAGTAAATGCTTCAAACACGTGTGCACTTGCAGGTCTTCGTAGCAGAGTTTGAAAGTCTTCTTGCAGGTCTGCAGAGATTGCCCAGCCACTAACTACAAAAAAACCAGCTGATTTCCTCGGGGGCTTTTTCGCTGACTTTTTATTTCCTGCTTTTCATCTGTTTGTACCCATAAAGTACCTTGGTCATCCCAGTGGCCTCCTGCTGGTGTGCTATAAAGGGGAGTGCTCCTGCCAGGCGCTGAAGAGACCCCCAGACACTCTGACACTCTGACAGTGCAGGTCAACAACAAACCGAGGGTCAGCCCTGACCCACTGCTCCTCTGTCAAGGAGTTAGTGTTTCAAAAGGCGTTGAGAAGACCACAGGGCCCAATGCAGCACTAAACCACATCTACAAGACAGGAAATAGCGGGGTACAACCGAGGTGGAAGAAAAGAGAAGTTAGGTGAAATAAAAACTGGCGATTTTCATGCGATTAGCTTAAAGTTGTAGATACTCACAGATGACTATTGTGTAGTGTTGTATTATGAGCACACACACATTCAGATAACGTACTTGTCAGCAGCCATATACAGACATGCACACGTTGCATACACATTTTCTTTGTAGGGTGTATACTCTGAAAAGTGCTGCAACGTGGTTGTTTCGGTGTACCTTGCTTTGCCAACATTCGTGCACTGTCGATCAGTACACACTTAAAAGTGTCAGACTGTGTAGTGGCTTATGGAATCAGGTAATGGACTAGAGACAGACGGACGCAGTTGGAACCACAAACTCTCACACTTCTCTTTAGTCCTTCTGACAGTAAAGGGTGTTGAAAGGGTTTGTTGCACTTCTGTTTTAGAAATTAGGGGTCCAACATTTATCAGGTGTCTGGTGTGGGGATAGCTGAGGGGAGTGTTGGACACTCACTGGGGTGTGAATACCTCAATGTCCAGATTCACACAAGCGTACACGAGCCCATCCCGGTACGATATGTGCAACAGTGACTTTGTCTGGGTATGTTCGTGCTGTTTCAAATGTAGAACTGCTGCCAGAGGTCAGGCCTCTCTCACTGCCAGATGCCACCCTCGTTCTTTATTTATAATGTGCTGACGGGTTATAAACAGCCAATATTTGGTGTGAGATGCATGGAATAACGCCAGGTAAGGAGTGTATATAATAAAAGATAATATCTGCCTGCAGAGTGGCCAGGTCAGGGAAAGTCTTGTGTGATTTATGTGCAGAGGAGAGAGGGTGGGGCGAGGGGTGTGCGAGGAGCAGTTTTACAGGAGATAGCGGCATGCAGAAGGCCTGTGAACTATTCCTCTGTCCCTGAATGAAAATGACTTCCATGCGCTGCTGTCTTTCCTGAGGCTGCTGCTTCCACTGAAAAGAAAAACCCGATAAAATGAAAATAAATTGCCGACCCTTCCGCAAAGACAAGACTGCACGATGTCTCTTTTGGAGGGCTCTACAGCAGCTGGCAGTGCTAACTCTCTGCTGGATCTATAGCATGCCCTAGGCGACTTAAAGCAGATTTGAGGAGAAAAGAACAATCTTCACAAGCCTGTTTATAGGGGAAGCCTGGAGCAGTGATCCGGTTGACGAGAGCCCTCTTAACAGAAACAGACTGGAGCCACTGAAACATCCAGCGCTCTGGTCAAATGCTATTAGCCTAAGAAAAAAGTAATTCCTAAGCACATGCTACATAGGCACAAGTGGAAGGGTACAAGTACTAGGGCCATGCTCCAGGGGAGTGTACAACTTTGGAAAAGGTGGGACAAAGAGCAAGGATTGACCACTAGCATACAAAGATTTTTTAAGGACACTGAAACAAACCAGTGAAAAAGCAGAGACCCCACAAAGAAGTATAGAAGTATATACCAAAGTATATACAAGAGGTCTCGAATGCTCGACCTAATAATGACGGTTACACCCCGTAATTAAGAAAGATTTCTATTTCTGAAGAGGTCAAAGTAGTGGATGGTTCCTTTCTGTCCTCAGGTCCAACACAGTATTGATTAAGCAGCAAGGGCTGTACATACAACTGGATCCAAATTCTTTTCAGGTTAGTTGTATGAATGTATGTAAATATGTAGAGAGTTGCTCATCTAAAACGCTTGCACTTAATGATGTTTAGTGATGCCTTTGACAAGAAATAAGCAGGTGTGTAACCAGCACACAGATTCTGCAATTTGCATTTGTCAGATTTGAAGCCAGGTACAAAAATATTTTGTAGTCAAGTTTACTGAATCAGAGACAGGATTTCTAAAATACTATTTGGAGGAAAAATGGGATAATTGGTTCAATAGGCCTTAAGCGAGGGAGGTATATTGAAAAAGTGGCTACACTCTGAAACTTACTAAAATTACTGTAAACAAATGTTGTCCTCTGCTATTAATATCTGTTTTGTTAAATAATTTTCAAAGCACAAATATATTCTTAAAACTGGATCTATCGGTGCTTACCGCCTAGTCAGAGTCTGAGTGGCTATTGAGTACAGCATTCCACACAATGTTCAGCTGTTCTAATACCAATGTGTGCTCCTGCAGCGTTTTTTATATACAGGATTTTTGGGTGTGTTCTGTATTGTCTCTCTGATATTTGAAAGTCACATAACACCTGTTAAGGCAGTTCTACAATAAATGAGATAATATTTTTGCTGAGAAGGATAAATGTATTTTCTACACTACTCCTAAAGAGTTTTCAGGATACATAATTACACCAGAGGGCATTCAAGTGGATGGAAAAAAGCAACAATTGTTCAATAGTCCACGCCAACTGTAGTTAAAGCTATTGGTTTTTTGAGCTTTACTAATTTGTACAGGTTTATCCACACATTTTTTACGATATAAGATCTATTATCAAGTTACTATGGAAAAGATCAGTTTTTATTGACCTAGAGCTGGCAGGTTTGGTTCAAATATATAGCAGAGCTGGACCAGACAGGTTTGAAGAAAATCAGGAACTGGAACAGAAACAGGAAAAGAGCAGTAATAAGTCCAAAATTGGAGCAAAGCAGAGGCTGATAGTTCTGAAGCAGACATGGAGAAGCCCAGGACTGGAGCTGCAGCTGGCAGGCCTGGGGTAGATCTAGAGCAGAGCTGGAACAAGCAGGGCTGTAGCAAAGCAGGAGAAGTAGCAGAACCTGGAGTACAGCAGGAGCTGGACGTAGTGCAGAGCAAGGGTAAAGACTCAAACAGAAGGAACAAGCCATAGAAGTTATAATCTGCAAAATAATGTTGCAGAGAATTAAATTATGTGGCAGAGTAGACTCAATTATATGGAAGAAAAGATAAACGAGGCATATTGCAGCACATTTTGTTATAGTATTGCTTATTATTTAGTCACTTTTATGGACAGTAACACTGGGCAAAGATTTCCCCTCATTGTACGTTTAACAACCAAATACAGCAATAATCGCATAAGCCCACTGGCCTGCCCTTAAGGAATGCCCACAATCATCAATTGTTGTTTCGTTGGCAATGTAGCCTCTGGTTTGCTGAATGACAATGAAGTCCCTCTTAAGGGGAATCCGGTGGACTACTGTGACAGAAAAAACACGTCTTGTTATCCACTCATGAAGCATTACTGTTCATAGAGAACCCTGACATTTCTGTTCCCAAGCTGCAGGAGATTTTTTGTAAAAACAAGGCATACTCTGGCTTCAAGATTAACTGCAATTAAACTGTTCCCTGAATGGAAGTGACTAAAGACAGGGAGACATTGCATGAACATAAGCTTCAAAGGCTATTGGAAGTCTTCAGAAAAGATGTAGACCACTGAGGAACATTACCACTCTCATGCCTTGGGCGGTAAGCCATATTTAAAATGATCTTCTTGCCAAAATTATAATACCTAGTGAAGAACACACCATATTCGAATCTGTATTTCTTTTTCCTACAAGCAAATTCCATACTGAGAAAACTGTTATAGGGCAATGAGGTGCCTCGAATGTCCCTAGCCAAACTTGCTGTAGTTGAAGGGGAGATACCACTGCCAATCTGCAGAGATTACTACTAGGCAACACAACTAATGATTTATTATGAATGATTGGTTCTTCAAATCAAGGGGTGTGATGTTAGTAGCGTTAGCCATCAGTTGCATATGCTTGAAGGGAGTACAGATTTGGAAATCCAAGACCAAGTAAATGTCCCACTGTGGCATCAGAAATGGCTTGGCAGAAAACAACAGTCAAACCTTTAATAAATCTCATTGCAACAGCCATTGTTGAGAAAAAGACAAAGCAAGCAAAAGGATCTTTGACAACTTTGTACGCAAGGTGTCAGCATCTCAAGCACTGCATCAGGTTACAAATTTGTCCTAACACCCAGCAGAAATAGACTTCAACGAGGGATGTCTTGGGCAAAGAAGACATCCACCACTTCAGATGCATATCGAACGCAGTAACTTGTTGCTACTTAATCTGCACTCATGGAGATGTACATTGCGTAGATTTGGGTGGAAGCCCCTGTCCTGTTGTTTAGAGAGGGGGTGCTTACCAAGTGGCAGCATCATGGAAAGACAGATGCTCACACCCAGGAGGTCCGGGAACTACAATCTTCTGGCCCCGATCTGGGGCCTCTGGGATGACTTGGGTCCAGTAATTTCTGGCCTTCAGAACTCTGGCAGGAGAGGTAGTTGCAGGAAGGTGGAATGCATCTTTTATCAAGTTTTCTTGCAGAGGCTCCAACACACAAAATTGCAGGCACTACAGTGGCGAAAAGATCTACCTTGGGATGTAGACGCCACTAGTGATTTGAAAGATGTCTGCTCAGTTTTTCTGCTCTTTCATCAGAAAGATGCCCTAATGCTCCAACCAAATCGAGAAGCACAAAGACTCCTGGTGCAGGACCCAGGATCGGACTTTCTCCTGCTTGTTGCAGTACTACATGGAGGTGGTGTTGTCTGTGAGAACTTGCAGTAGCCTTCCCTTGTTGAATGGTAGGAAGGCATTCAGGCCAGACGAATGGCCTTCAGCTCCAGCAGTTTGCTGTACAGCCAGCACTCTACTAGCGACCAGTCCTCTGATGCCCACCTGCCTCAGGTGTCCCTTCCCACTCTCCCCAACCCGAGTGATGCATCAGTCACCGCTGTGGGTTGCAGGAAGAGAGCATGACCCACTGCAAATTGTTGTCACTTAGCTACCACTGCAGATATCAAGTGGTCTCGGAGACATGAATGGTATCAGAAATGCAGCCTTAATGCTGGGCCCACTGAGAATTTAGGTTCCACTGCAGAGTTCTGTGCACCACCTGGCATATTTGGCAAAAAGGATGTACAAGGCTAAGAGACCAATAAGCTTCAGAAACACCCTCGCCTGGCTCCAAAATCGAGCATGAAACATCTGGAACATAGCCTGAAAGCCCTGGAATTGGTGTGGCAGAGAAAAAGCCCTGAACTCCACCATGTCCAGTAATGTGTCAACAAATGGAAGCCTCTGTGAAGGAATCTGGTGGATTTTGTCTCATTCACGGTGAGACCCAACAATGTCAAAAATTCTGCCATCGGTCATAGGTGGTCAATGTGGTGAGCCTGACTTCAGCAGCTGGGTATTCACACAAACACATGAATCCTCAACCTTCAAAGACCCAACCTCCAACGATGGACAGGGACCACCACTGATTTTGTGAGCTATAGAGGAGTGTTTTAAGCACAGCAACGGAAAATGCTCCTGACATGCCTTAAACTGCAGGTAGCATCTGTGTTACAGCAGGATAGATCTATGAAAAAGTGCATCCTGCAAACTTCCAGCCACCCAGAGTCCAGATCAGATAGGATCTAGTCCAATGTAAGGAATTTGAATTTGTCCTTTTGCAGCAAAACGTTAAGTGTTCGACACTCCAAGGTAAGCCTGAGGCCACTGTCTGCCTTCAGCACAAAGAAATAGTAGGAATAGTAACACCAGACTTTTACCGAGTCTGGTACCCTCTCTATGGTATCACTGGATATCCCTAGGCACATCTCCTGCAGCAGAATGGACAAATGGCCAACTGAAGTCCGATGTGGTGAGGAAGGACATTGGGTGGGGAAGAGAAAAAAGTAGAGTGTAGCCTTTTTTGCACAATTTGCAAGACAGACTTCATGTATCATCAATCCGGGAAGAAGTGCTAGATCCTGCCTCCCACTGGGTGGACATTCACCACTAAGGGTAAACTAAAGTAGCTTATTGGCTATGGTAGTAGGAGAAGAGAAGTTAGAGGACTGGTAACCCTGCTACCCTCCATGCTGTCCGCTGGTTCCGTGGCCCCGAAAGGACTGGCTTGTCTATTGTCTCACTGGCTGCAAAAGCTGTCTTCCTATTCACTAGCTCCTAAAATTCCAGAATTGGTGCGAAGTCAGAACCTCTTTCAGAGGGCCACAGGACACGCAATAGCTACTGGGCCCAAATGTTGGGTTGAGGCATTTTACTACTGATGTTCCGGGGCCCAACTTACGATGTATCCTAAGTATCTGGGTCAAGTACTACTCCGTCCAGCACTTGACTGTGGTAGCGTGGGTCGAGTAGTAAAAGGCTCTTTAGGGAGAGGTAGGTGCTAGGCGTACAGAGGCACATAACACAACACACATACAATAAGCAGTGAGATGATTGTCCAGTTAAATACCAGCTTTTATGGAAAAATGTGCATTTAATGTAAACACACAAAGCATGTATGATACATTAAAAATCCACATAGCCATCTTAAGGATAGCCTGTTAGCAATATCCAGGGATTCATCCCAGAGTCCCTCTGTTGCTTTTAGTGGGGGTAATTATTCCTCATTCGAATAATAGAGGCAACTCCAAGAAATGGTCCTCACTAATATCATGCACCTGAAAGTCTATACTTTGTGGTAAGAGTTCACCAAACCTCAGTGCTAAGGTTTTGCAAGTACTCAGCAGCCCTAATGGCCTGGAACAGTGTTACCCAACCTGGTGACAGCCAGTGATCCATAGAGGACCAGGATACTCCAATCTCCCCTTTCCGAGGGTCAGTGACCTCTTGTGGGCTATCCCCAATGTTGTGTCAGGCCTCCTCAGTCCCAGGATGGTCCGTGTTCATGTTGGACATCCTGTGATGCCTTGAGCAGCAATCGTTAAGTGTTCTCTAAAGCATCCTTTGCATTACTAACCGGCGCAATGGCCCTGTCTACATGGTGGTCCCCTCCAGGCACATGGGTCACTGACTGAGCAACGATCCGCATTTCACAGTGCCCCTTTTTGCCACATAAGGTCCTGAATAACAGTGCTCCCAAGGGCAATGGCCCGCAATTCATGGTGTCTCCCTCCCCACACAGGGTCACTCACTAGAGCACTCCTTAGGTGATGGCCTGCGCTTTACAGTGGCCCCCTCCTGGCATATGGAGTCAATGGCTAAAGTGCTCCCACAGACGACCAACACTTTGCCGGTGATGCCAGCCTGGTACACAGGGCCACCAATAAACTCTCCCACGGGTAACAATGTTCACTTCATGGTGACTAACTACATGGCTCACACGCCAGTGACGGTCCTAGCATCTGCAGAACCAGGCAGTCAGCCCACACTCCTACTGTCCCAAAGGGACACCAGGATACATTCGACAGGATGCTGGCTGGGCCTTGCTCCATCCAGGAAATCTCGTCACTGAGGTCTCTGGTCTTGGCAGGCGGGCAGATTCTAGGCACTCTCTCTCTCTTAGGGTACTTTGGTCTTGGCAGGCAGGTAGTCTCTAGGCGCTTCTCCTCACACAAACCTCTGGTCTTGGTAGGCAAGCAAAAGGCTGGTGCTCCAGACTCAGGGCATGTGGTCTTGACTTCCTGGGTGATTTCGCCCCTACTCTTGGTTGCACCAGCAAAAAATCTTGGCGATCTTCCCTCTCCCAATGAGACTGTTGTACAAACTATGGGTAAAATGCTCCCACCTTTATAGTCCAAATTTAGTCATACAATGTGATTTACTGCCTGGCCTTTTATTCATGTTTGAGGGTATTAGCTCATTTCTAGTGCTCTCTCCTCACCACTGCCTTTTGTCAAAGGGAAAGTCTGCCACAATCGGAGTGGCTTCAGTTCTGAGTGACCCACAACACAGGCTGAGGGAGTAACTGGGGATCACACTTGGTTGTCTCCTGTGAAATATGCCCCATAAAAAAGGTACAAAGGACTGTTTTCCACCATCAAGTAACCTGGAAGGGCCAAAATGATCAGTCCACTATCTCCCCGACAATCAGCCCAGGCTCCACTGACTTATAACTGTTCCTGGAATCAAAGAATCCTTTGATGTGGACAGAGGATGCTCAGCTCCTCCCCTTTCACTATTTGCGAGACTCACCCCAGCCCTCAGAAACTTCAGCAATACACATCTCCTGTTTGGGTGTTGCAATCCTCATCTCTCCAGCTTCTGCAGGTTCTGTACTTCCACAGTGGAACCTACAGGCTTCCATATTATGTACCATCCACAGACCCATGCAACCCAGCAGGCACTTGCAAGTATTATTAGCTGTCTCAGAACACACATGATCCATGCAGGTCAAGGGTGTGTTAAGTACCCAGGAAAGGAATTTTACACAAGTGGGTCACTAGGACCCACTCCAATGACACAGGTAAAAAGGAATGTTCACATTACTGAGAATACTGAAATCAAAAACAGGTATGGCTGATGCCACCATATTTGTGTTATGGAACTCCAGGTAAGGGCAATAGCTCTCTAGTTTCACAGGGATAGCGCTTCTGGTATAAGGATTATCGTGAGACAAGCTTAAGAAATGCACACACGCATGTTCACCCATGACCAAAAATCTGTACTAGCATTCCATGTAGCTGGCACACTGAGGGCAAACCACCACGCAGGCAACTTTTCTGTCCCAACATGCAGACCTTTTTTAACAGGCGTTAACATCCCCAAAGAAAACACTGTAACTCTTTTGTCTTCAAAGCATTCAAAAGCGGAGACCACCTTCTGCCCCAAAGGGTGAGACCCTTCAAAAAGACCTATCCGTTATCAAAGCCTGTACATGGCTTGAGAAATCAGTGGACATCATCTAGGCATGTCTGTGGATGACAACACTGGCACTGATTGCATTTTAAATGCGTTCCATGGTATTCAAACCAGTGCAGATAACACACTTGGTCACTTCCTGCCGGTCATATATAGCCTAAGCCAAAGATCCTGCTGGCCATGTCCCAAAGGGCATGTGTGTAGCAGCCCTATAGCGACTACGTTCATGGATCAGCGCCAAACTAGCAGAGAAAAATATGTTTACTAAAGGTATCAATCTTTTTGGATTCTCTATCCGGAGGATTGGAAGAAAGTGAGTTAGTATTCACCTTACTGCTCAAGGCCTGTACAATAAGACCCTGCAGTAGACTGCTTAGTGAGAAAGTCTGGATCACCAAGTGTGTATCAAGGACTCTGAGCTACCTGCCCTCTAACAGGGAGGCCAGAACATTGTTTCAACCAAATAGCCATCAAGGTATCCGTGAGGGCACCATTAAAAGGAAGTATTGGCTCAGACATTGCTGGCCCAGGCTGTATAATTTGTCAAAATGTTGTTTTAGACCAGGGATCCACAAACTTTTTCTGTAATAAGAGCTACTTATGCTCAATGAAAATCAGCACAATTACTAGTGTTGTAATAGTGACCACACCAGACAAGATTACATTAGTGGCCACCAAAAGCAAGATTACCAGCCATGATCACCTCAATGCATCAGATACTGTAGCCAGCAGTGATGTTAAAAAGGCCTTGTACATTTGGAATGCTTCTATGTGAGTAAACTTAACACCCATAGTTGCAATGCTCCTGGCACCAAGGTAATCATTAGTAATAAGTCTCCCCACTGCTGCATAATTTATCACTGAAATATATTTTGGAAATTCAACCGTTTTTTTACCCAAACATTAGCTTAAAAATTCTGAAAATAGACATTTTCTTCTCAAATACATGCTTTAATTGGTATACATATTTTATTTCAGCAAAGCAAAAGCTTCTGAGACAGAGCTTGATTTGCCATAGTGCCACATTTGCAGTGGTGGTTTGGAGGGCAGCTAAAGTACTAGAACCCCAGGTGCCCACCAATGATTTTAGAACAGGCTTCTCCCATGAGTAGCTTGTAAGCAACTGCTAGCTGGAATATCTTTTTCCACAGGTGTCATTGGTATCGGCATCTGGGGAAGCAGAAACAAACATGGATCATGGGGCAGAAGTGGTAGTCTGTACCAGAACTGGGCCCAGTAAAAAGTCCCACGGGGCCAGATGGTGCCTGGGAAAGTCCGTTCAATTAACCTGACTGGAGGCCCGTGTGATTCTGGAGTATCCAAAGTCATGCTAGAGGCAGCAGAAAGCTAAAATTTGCATGGCCCTCTTTGATGTTGTTAATCTGCTTTGGATTCATCAACAACACCCCTCTCACGCAAGTCCCCCCCCCCCCCCCCCCCCCCACAAAAATTATCAGGGTATGTTGGGACCAGCTGGGGAATTAGATGGTGACCTCAATGGCGAGTTACTTACATCTTGATAATCTCACACCTTCTCTCTGCAGTCAGAACGGCAGGATAGGAGTTCAATCCTACTTTACTTTCTTATGTTTGTGCTTGGACTTGTACTTATTGGAGTACTTCGAGCGGGAAGTGAAGCGGTCCTGGAAGCGACCCGTGACTAGAACCGAGACCGCAACTTACAGCGAGATCTGCTTGAAGCCTGTAAGTTTTATTGTGTTTGGTGACATAGAAATTCATCTCACCATCTCTAATCGCCTTCGGGTGTTTTTGGGTACTCTTATCTCATGACATTAGTTGTGCCTGGAACCCAAGCACCAAAGGCACATCTTGAAAGTGTCACAAAGGACTGACACTTACTTGCTGAAGTTGTGGTGCGGCTTGAAGCTTTTCCTTTTCTGTGAAGAAATTGTCTTCTGTAAAACAATGTCAAAAACAGTCTGAAGAGTCATCTGAGGACTGTCAAATGTGGAAGCTTAGCTCTGGATTTGTGTTAGGAGGTTGGGAAGCATATGTGGTTCCACTCTGTCACTTCAGGTGTGGTATGGAGCCAACGCAAAGCTGCACAGTGCCACCTAGCATCACGCAGGAGCACTACTACAAAATTCTCCCAGATCCAGTTTAGCACCTGGGGAAAATTCTAAGGATGGTAATCTGCACTTAGAAGTGTCCATTCAATACCCTGCTTTTCAATGTATGGTACAAGTGAAATAAAATAAATAAAAAGAAAGGAGTACACTCTTTATTTGTATGTTTCATCTTTATTTCTATTTTGTAGTTTCCAATGTCCTTTATCAAAAAGAATGTGCTTGTAATTAAGTTACATGTAAATAGCTATAAAAACATAGCTAAGTAACAAAAAGGTAGTCATACCTAAACAGTATACACTTACAAGCAGCAATAAAATTAATATATCTATAAAACTAGCAGTGCAATGATACAAAAGTAAGCAGCTTTATATCACAAAATACAGCTTTTAAATAGAATAGCACCATCTTTTAAGATGACATTTAGAAATGTAAACGTGATAAGTCGATTCAAGTATATACGCAATACACCCCTCCCCAGACCAAAGAAAAAATACTTGTACCAGAACACTAGGTTTTACAAACCCTGCACAACATAGTACATAACTGGGCACTTTTCAGTGCAAATAAAAGCTTGTGTTATCCTTATATTATCGTTGAAAATCACATTCATTAACATTTAAGACTGCAAGGTCTTCAATTTATTTACGTTTACGTCCACGTCCCCTAAAAGAGTCACAAGAGCAGCGAAAGTCAATTACCTTCATTGTAGAATTTGTTGTGCAAGCATTGCCTGTGTTTTTCTGTTGCATTCGCCCAACACCTTGCTCAAAACTATAAACTTGATTAAATTAATCTAGTTTACTACAAAACCTATATATTTTTTAAAAGCAACAGTTTACCAATACAGTTCTTTCCTTGCATATTCTAGGCAACTGGGTACCGTTTTTAGGGTTTCAATTATGCCTTACACATTGAAGGCAGTGTTCACAAAGCGTTAGGTTATTCTTTGGGCTTCAAGGATCTGATGAGCTTCATCACATTGCTCCAAACCGAACACATTTCAGGGAGTTATCACAAAACCATCTATACCCCATTAATGCGAAATGCTAGGTTTTAATTAAGGTATAGAGTTAGGAAACAGGTGACAGCTACATTTAGAGTAGTTTACCTGGGAATTTGACCCATCAGTTGGACCCTCAGGGTCCACTAAGGGGAATTACCGATTTCCCTGTGGTAATTTCAAATCAGATTTGTTTAGCAACTACTCATTTTCCCTTAAACGTCCACATTGACATAATGTTGTAAGCAGCCAAAAGCTATGTTTGGAAATAAAGAGATCCACAATGTTCCTGCAGATCTCTTAATTCTTAGGGGCCTTGTTTTGCTTACATCCGTTCTAAACAAATTAGGAGGCCACTTGTAAGGAGGGTCCTTGTTACAATTGCTCTACTGACTTGCAGTAGACTGATAATCTCCAGTTCTGCTTTCTTTGTCTTATGAAGAGAGTAACCCGAGGAACCTCCGTTCTGGGGCTTGGCACAGGTAGAGATGGCCTCCATATGGCTGACACAAACTGTTAAAATATCACCCACAACATTAATGAACCAGCTCCTGGTTGCACATAAATACTACAGTAGTAACTGTAGGAAAACTAATCATACAACGAAGGAACCATAGTGTTACAACAAGGGATTGGCAAAATATGTAAGATTTCTTACATTAAAGAAACGCAAAAATCTATACTGTAACTGTTGGTGGGCACAAATCACACATTGCAGCTTAAGTTCATATGAAGACATTGCTGCTGCGAGCCTTCTGTGGATGGCCGAAGCCATCAACGTCCCCGACACTGGGGGGGGGGGGTTCAAAACGCCCAGCATACTCGCCCGGATTTATTTTTATTTTTTTAACCAATGCAAAAACCGATCTTATTATTTTTCTTTAAAGTCAATGATTAAACCCAGGCACAAGATGTACACTTACAGAGGACACAGGACCTGGTGAAAAATCACTGTTTTCATGTGGGTCATAAAAAAAAACCCAAGAATTTTCTTTCAGCAATAACGGCTTAAATGGATATGATGTTACTCCTGACCTGTAAAACTCGAGCATCAATCAGTACAGGAGTACGATCCAGAAATATTTACCGCCGAATCATTTTGTTTAATGCAAACTAATGAAGCTTTGCAAGTGCACAAAACATTTTTTCTGAGGCACGATATGCTAACTGGAATGTCTGCGTTTACAAAAATACAGGGCAGGATTTAGCATTGTATGGTCCAATGACCCTGCTTTCCTTTTACTGAGATAAAACAAATGCAGCCACATGTTCTGTGATCCAACATCCCTCCAGTAATTGTTGTTTTTCATTTTAGTCGGGTATTAAAACACCTGCGATCTAACGGCTGAACCATTCTAGGACTCATCTCGGTAATGCGTTTGCTAGTTCTGCCAGCGCTCACGTGCGCTAGGGATGCCCTCAATGACCTGTGATTACAGTAGGCGGTGACTGGGTGTGTGGCTTCTGCATATGTATAAGCGGGATACCACATGCCGCTTTGCAAGCTCGAAATCAGTGAGAATTAAGGCACACGGGCATTCTGTGGTATCTGCAATAAAATAATTAAACCGTACATTCGCACTAATTTCGGTAACTGGAAATCACAAAACATAGTGAGTGACTCACCACATCAACTATCAGTTTCAAGTGTAAATAGATTCAAAAACTAACTTACAAACACAGCCCATAGCGGGCATTTCACAAATGACATCAAAATTACGGGGCAAAGGAGAGAAGGCATTATCTTTTGTTTGGAAGCTACTTGGTAGCTAAAATATTACATTTTAAAAAACAAATAGTCTTTCCTTGTGTATTACAAGACATTTTGATTTGCTGCTTTGGGTCTGCCCGAGACCTTCTTTAACTACAAGCCATCTTGTAATTACAAGTACAATTGGGTAGCCTCAAATACATTTCATTCATCAATACTGGTATACACAAAATTATATTTCACAGTTATTTTGGTCCACAAGTTTTTCCTACATACATTCAGTAGAGGAATGTAGACTTTGGGTAGTAAGTGCAGGGCAAACATTAGAAGTGAGCACGTTCAAGTGGAGCCATAACCCGAGAAACACATTTGTTTCCAAGCTGTAAACTCTCGCACGAAGGCTGCCGTTTTTCCTTCAGACACTGCAGCTGCACACACCATGCACTACAGCAGCGCTGCACCGTGTCAATGTTCTGACAAGGGACTGAGAGAGCAGCCCAGAGTTTTTTTCAAGTATAGTAACTAGAAAAGGCACCAAAACAGGCTTTAATGCCAAACATTAACTGAGGAAAGAGTACATGCTCTGATATAAGAGGTTGGTGCACGGATGCACATGACCCACAGTAAGATTTACAAAAACATTCCACATTAAGTTGAACAAAAAAGCTACACTTGGGTAAGAGCTCCATCGCTTTCCAAATTATGGTACTCGAACAGCCAATTCAGTTAGACTCACAGTAGTAAAATGTTTTCTTAAAAAAAATAAAACAAAAAAATAAATTAAAAAAACAAAAAATACGCATCTGATACTTCTATTAGATGCACAGTTCAACTTTATCTTATCATTTTACTATCAACAAAGCACACTTTCAGCAGTTGGAAGCTACATGGAGGAACAGGCTCAATGGAGTCACGACACAGCCAGGCAAGGTGCTCAGCGTGGTGTTCAGGCGTGTCAAGCTCCTTTCTTGAAGAACTGATCATTTAGTAGAAGTAACCTTCCGAGCGCCAGTGACACCTCGGTGATGATCAAATCACTCACTCAGTGCCAGCGCCTGAGATCTGCAGCCTCCTCTGAGCAGAGCTGCTGGATCTCAGCGCCCCCTCACTTCTTCGCCACGATATGGGGCTTCCAAAGCTTCCTGGGGTTTTGAAAAAGGTTTCGTGTTGTGTCCGATGAATATTCTTGGGAGTTTGTGGGGTTGACGACTGCAGAGAAATGTATAAAAACATGATTATTTCTGTAATACACACCAGGAAAGATTAACTTAATACAACTTTGCATCATTTTGTAGTCAATGGACTATCCCAATAAACAGTTTATTTAGTATTCTGAACAAAGTTCAATGCTTGTATACTTTGGAAACCAGTTATTTACGTAAAACACTCAACCAGCATTTGCCCGGAAAACAGGTGCAACAGCTCTAACAAATACTAACATAAAAATGCTAAATATAAGGACAAGGCAGATAAAAGTAGTCAACACATCCATGAGTTTGCATATATTCCCATGCCAGAGATACGGAAAAGCTATTTGGCATCTTTGCATAGGGACAGCAGCTTTAAATGTGGGGTGACGGGAGGAGATCCTAAGGTAAAGTAGAAGCGCTCCTATGTGGAAGGATATAAGGAAAAAACGCAACCTGGACGTGGTAAAGGTGTCTTTATTGTCGCCCAATACTGTTAGGTTTGAGGGATGAATCGGTAGCACAGAAGAAGGCGGTATGGACAACTCTGGGTGGGTGTCAGGTTTGGAATGATTTGAAAGCAAGCACAGTTCATTTGTACATGAGTGTTTATCTTCTCTCCTATCAACTAGAGAGAACATACAAGTGCATTAGACTATTGCTTCACTCTATCTTGGTTATGGGTGGAGCTGGATTCTGCTTTTGCATACAAAGTGCAGCTCCAAAAGTCAGCAGTAAAGCAGACGAATGTGCAAGTTCAAGGGCTCCCAGGAGAACGGAAAGCGGCCGACTTGAATAAGGACCCAAGTACTGAAGATCGCAATATAAGAATGGGGGTAATGAAAACTGCTGTTGTGTAGGGCCTTTTCACCACCATCCATGGTCAGTTCGTGTGGAGAATGAATACGGTGACCTTTTCCCTTCTCAGGAAGGACAGAATAGTAACAATGGCAGTGTATGGCTATATGTTTGCTCAAAGAAAAAAAAAAAAAAAAAAAAAAAAAATTATATATATATATATATATATATATATATATATATATATAATAATCATTACACCCGAGGCACCAATATGCATTTTCTAAGTCTTTCTCAAATCGTACATTTAAAATTAGATGCTGAGCACATTGCTATGAGAAGGGCAGAGTAGACCCATACTTTTTTTAAATACATTAAGTCAAAAGTTGTATTAGAGTTTCCCTTGTGAAGTCTATCCTTTTAAAAACTATGTGCATTCTCCAAACATGGAAAGGTCATGACCAAAGAATCTACAGATCATTTCCAAACTGAACATCAAAAGTCCACTGCGTGCTGCCAAGTTTAAAGTTTATTATTATTGCTCTGTTAATTAGAACCACTGCAAAGATAATATATTAAAAGACATGATAAAAAAGATAAATTCTTTATCAGACAACACCATGCGCCAGTTTACAATATCAACTGCAGCAACAGTAGATAAAATAAAGGCAGCAATCAAGTAGGTAAAATGCATATAAACCTTTAAAGTGCGTAATAAGCAGATCAGCAATGCTTGTTGCCCTCTACAACACTAAGGGCCAGATGTACGAAAGGATTTTACCCATTCTGTGTCTATGGGAAAAAGCTTTCGTACATATGGCCCTAAGTTCATTAAAACAAGAGAAAACCCACTGGAATAACCACAGACTCATCATGAAGTGCAACTTACCAGGAAACCAATAAACCACATTTGAGACTACCTTGAGGGGTTAGTTCAAAAGTGTGGGAGCATGTGGGGTGACATAATAAAGTAAAATTGCCTAACAGGTGAAAATGTACCTGTTAAAACAAAGTAATGTGCAAATCCGAAAAGGGAAGGCGCAGGAGGAGGGTGTGCTCGGCTCAATAAGATTCGGATTCCCAGACGAGCAGGAGAGGTGCTAGGAATGGTGCAAGGTCTTACAATGCATTCTTAGTGTTCAGACTTTCCCTCCCTCCCAGAACCTCGACATGCCCAGGGTCTTAGTGCTGGAGCTTTTCCATCTCTTCTAGAGTCTCATTAGTTTAGACAAAGCCACAGGGGTATACAAGGTAAGACCCATGCAGAATAATACTACGAATTCCATTCACTGACAGCCCAACAAATATGCAATCAAGATCAAGAATAACATTAGCTACAAGCATGCCTAGGTCCCCCTGATGTAACCCTCAATATCAGCAATGCAAATGTGTCATTTAGAGGAGGACCCCTTTCCACACTGTCGGTACTTACTTGCTTTATACATAATTAGTTGGAATACACAGGTAAACAAGTTACAACAGTGGTTCCCAACCTTTTGACTTCTGTAGACCCCCACTTTACCATTGCTGGAACCCAAGGACCCCCACTGAATCATTATTAGACTCCGGGGACCCCCCCCCCCCACTGAGTCATTACTGAAAGCTAGTGACCTAATCTGTTAATATTTTTTGATTCTCTAAGCAGCCGCGGACCCCCCTGATGAGGCGCCGCGGACCCCCAGGGGTCTGCGGACCACAGGTTGGGAACCACTGGGTTACAAGATGGCATGTATGGGCCTCCAATAGGGCGGAAAGTACATGAAAAAATAAATAAATATATATACTTTTTTTTTAAATCAAGGGAACTTAGCAGGCCCCAACGATTGGTCTAGAGCTGCCATTTTCCCTTCCAACTTTTTGAGGAACTTCACTAGGTGGCAGTTCAGCTGTGGATATCCTGGGGCAAAGCAAGCCAACACAGCCTGACTTAGCGTCAGGATTCCCATTTGGTTAAAGTAGTAATCTACTTCATCATTGGCTCCTTACAAGAACATATTAGGTGTGGTAGGTCTTCTTTGCCGCCATCACATAGCAGCTGCTGGAGTCTGTGACGCTACCAAGGAGGTAGATGTAACTGCAAAGGGAAAGGCCTAGGCGATATTTCAAAAACTTCCCTTTGACGATATTGAAGTACCCAATGTGAAAGTAAATTGTGGAGCCGCTGTTCTATTGTTATTCAGAACAAACCAAGCCTGAGGTATTCCTGATAAAACAGCCTTATTTTCAGTCACTGAGGGAGATTAGATTGTTTTGCTGGTCAATATTTTAAATCATAGATGACTAGTGGGGCTTGCCAAAGGTGGGTTAGCCCAGTTACCATTAGAGATTCATTTGGCAGCAGAAGTATCCCTGTTCAGCAACTCCCTCCACAGAGTGTTGGGGGCTGCCTTTCTAATTTTGTTCCAGCAGTTTATCTAGGCCCCCTGTCTGTTCAGAGTCTGCCTCTAGAGACCAAATTCCAGCCTGATCTGCACTGTGGAGGTATATTTGGGAAGATTAAAAATCATTCTATAAGTTCAGACACCTCCCAGGACGTGAATGAACTGGATCCTCACTCTGCCTGCAGGCATATCCAGCAATGGACCTGGACATGGGAAGTGGAATACTGGCAGATACTAGGTTACACTACTGCTGGTAGATCCACTAGGAGCTGGAGAGAAGGTGGTGCAATTGTTTTTTACTTGCCACTAAAGGCATCCAGAAAAAAACTGAACTGAGGAGGGACTTAAGTCCTGAGATTGGATCGGAGGTATATGAAGAGGCGTGGACTGGAGGTGTTAAACCTGTCTGCTACAATACTACTGATATAATGAAATGCCCTGAATGTACAAATCAGTCCATGCTGCATTGGAGTTCTAGGTACTGGTGGCATAATATTGGTACAACACCAAGTGAGAAAAGCACTATTAGGCATAGATGCCTCTAGGTTGGATCTTGAGAAAAATATATACATACATAATATATATTTATTTTTACAAATATTCGTTTGAATAAGGGTTTTTCATTCAATGGTACAAAAATATTGTCTGAGAAATATACTTACAAAAATATCCCCATTTCGGGGTCAATAATAAAACAATCTAAACACAGTCGGCGAATATATTCCTAACAAAGTTCTGGCATGCAACATTTCCATGGATTAAGCTACTGGCTGAGAACTCTTCTTTAAAGTGAAATGAAACTTTAGCTGTTAAGAATCAAGTGTGAAGGACCTGAGCAACATGGGCAGCACACATATGGCATTAAAAGGGGGAGCTGCACATCATTGTGCCAAGAATATCTGAAAACAAATTGTTTCAGAATAAAAAGTGAAGTCAGGAAGATCTGAAAGAAATGAAAATATTATGAAATCTAACTTTAAAAAACTGCCTGCCCGTTGAAGACATGCAAAAGAATAGGAGGATGAGTGATGCATTCAGTAGCGACATCAAAGTCGTACAAACAGAGGTCATTTTTTAGTGTTGTGGTAGAAGGTCCGGTCGTCTGAACATCAGGAGAAGGATCTCTCAAGCACAGTCAAGAAAGAGAGGTTAGAAACTAAAAAGTATATGTCTATAGTATATTTCAGAAGCTAGTTTATTCTCAGTGGGAACCAAAATGATTAAATGGAATTAACGGGGGTTATCCCAATTTAAGCTCATTACTTATCTGAATTATGTGGTTTTATTTCAAATGGTACAGCATTCTTACATACCCATTTATACGTACTTACAATCTTTAACACAAAATGTGTGTTTCAAACTTGAGCCTGTGCATGAAAGGCTTGCCCTATGATTTTATAACTCACCATCAAATATACAAGTTTAACTATGACAAAACCATTTAGCGACATGGTGGTGTGGTATTTGTGGTCACAAACAGGGAAAATGAATGGATGCAAAATCAAGTGAGCCACAGATTTGCAAATTACTTTATCCCCATTGTCGTTCTGCTCATTAACACAACTACAGAGTCTAACTCATATTTCAGGTAAAGGAAGGCTAAACCAGCAGTATAAAACTAAGAATGCATGGTTTAGAGTTAAAAATAAAATTGTATGTTTACACAATTAACAACTATCATGCCCTTAAGAATTATTATTTTTTTTTTTAAATCTGGAAATAGTTATTTTTATTTCTTACCTGTTGCAGATTTTTCATCGCCAAAGGTTGTCCTCTACAAACAGGTGAGCCTGTCTTAACTGAGCTTTCTTCGCTTCCTAACACTGGAGAGCAGGCCTGAAGTGGTTCTGAAGGTGACTCGTCTGTCTTTGAAGCAACCATTGATGCAGCTCCAATTAGAAGGTGAGTTGCTGACGCCATGCCAGGTGTATTAAAATTCATTGACCCAACATTTGTAGCGGACGTAGACGGAGCAGTAGGCAGATGACCAGCGATGGAGGGCGAGCAGAGAAAGGGGAACTGAGACAACGAGGAAGATGGCACCATCACACAAGGAACATTCAGTGGGGATAACTGACTGGGAGAAAGTGCAACAGCACCTGTGGATTGATTTGCAGATAAGAAGAAATTGAACCCATTTAAACCTACGGAAAAAAAGAAGAAGTCATGAGATTGTGACATGACTTAAAAATGATTTTCTGCTAATGTAACATATAAACTAACACATTAATGTTCATGCGCAAGCTTAATTTGTCTTTATTTGCCTAGAAAGCCTTACAATGTACCATGACCACTTTAACAAAAGAGATAACTACGTGTAAAGTAAAAAGGCACACCGTGTTTGTTAGTTTATAAAACAGCATTATTATGTAAACGGCACTTACAAGCAGAGGAAGGCACATAGAGATACTGTGGTATGGAAGCCATATTTTCTTGAAGAAAAGTTTCTTTGAGGTGTACAGGTTCACTGTGGTCCATATGCAAAGCCATATTCTTCTGTCCATTAAAAGCATATGATTTAGTTAAATCCTGTTCCTCTGCAATAACCGGACTGTGACATCTTGTTTGACGGTGATCACCCCACTGTTCCGCTGGCAAGCAGCTATCTTGCTGGAGACAGTTTAGCTCGGTTGGCTTTGAGTGTTTCTAGAAAGAAGAGAAACAATATGCTGTGTTGATATCTTAACTCGATACAGTTTCCCTGCATGTTCTATTAAGAGGGGCAAGTATTATTTAAGATGATAGAGGGGGTACAGAATGATGGCTGCCTGTGTGCAATGGCATCAGATAGATATCAAAAGCCAATCACCTAGTTATTTTAAAATAACGTAGTACCGCAACAAATGTATACACACTAGAGATTTTGTAATTCACATGCCCACGATCAAGTAACCATTCTGAATAACATTGAGAACAGTGGTTTTACTGCACTGTATAATACCACATGTGTAATCCTTCTGTGCAAATATCGAGTTTTTCCTTCAAGGTCTTTCACAAACATTACTGCTGAGATGTACGCCATTTCAAAAAGAACAATTCTATGCAAAACTTTCCTGCTAATCCAGATTTGTCATACAGTTATGGGGTCTAACTACTTTCACCTGAAGGCTGTACCATAAATTCTCATTTTGATACAGGTGGGAGGGAGGAGAGCTTGCTCCGGTAGCAGGGACAGTGTACTCATTCTTCCTGGTCATTTTAGTCAACTCCTACAAGTTATAATCCCATGATAACTCAACTGAAAACCATCTCTCCTGTATTATGAATACTACTAAGTTAAGCTGCACACACATCCAAGACAATTACCCTATGTAAAAGTATTATTACTCATTCTGGAGGGACAATTTGCAAACGTTGTCAGAACTCAAAACGTACAGTGGTGATAACATATTAAATGGTTAATGAAAACACCTTTTTGGTCATTATTGTCTCAAACAGATCTATGGCATCAATATGACATTATGCAACTATTCATTTCTGTCTACATCTGTGTGCAAAGCGAGCACTAGAATTTGACAATGCCCATTTTTTTTATATGGAGACATATTAAATCATGTAGTGTAAACATGCACAAGCTTTACGTGGAATCTTGGCACATCGAACTATATATTTTGTGGCTGTTGGATCAAACATTTGATACTTATTTCCCCCATTTCAAATGCTTATGTACAGCCCACTATTGAGCATACAATACTATGTACCTTGGGTAAAACGAGTGAGAGAGCATCTTCTTGCAGATCAGTCTTTCGGGTTTTAGCAGCTGGCTCCTCATCTTCACCAGCTGAACATGGCGACGCTGCAGAGGAGGCCACTGATGATCTATCTGGAGATGCCCAACTATCATAATCGCTCCGACAACAGTCTCCTGCATTAGTAAGGTTTTCTGTTGCAGGGCTGTCCCTGAGGTTATGGTACAGCATGTACACAGAGGCAGAAGGAAGGTAGACAAATGGCTGGCTTGTGAGCAGCGCAGGTTTCCTATGGTCAGCTGTGGCAGTGGGATGTCCGAGCATGCCATTCTGCAGAGGTACGTGAGACATAGTGGACTGCGGTGCAGGAGAGGTTGTTTGTGTAGATTTTAGGCAAGATTCGGACTCCCCTGGTACAGGGAACACAACAGGGAAAGGCGTAGCAGCACTAAGGTCTTCTGCAAAACGACTCTTTTCAGGGGAAGGCTTTCTACTCCTAGAAATAGCAAAACAAAGGAATTTAGTAAAGATCAGCTTGACGCCTTTGGCAAAAACCGCACACTTATACTCACATTCATTTTTAAGACATAGTACAGTAGAACGAAGTTAACAGTCGTTAATGTGGTTGTTCACAAAGGAAAAAGTCAGTTACAGAACAAACTTTTTTTTCTTCATTGGAAAAGAAGCTTTTTTCCTGTACCGCTGCCTACATTACCCTAACCATTCAGTATCAACAGCCATCTCCCACCATTAAGGCCGTAGTAGGCAGCGACGTGTGCTAGGGATATAACAAGTGTTGAACACCAGAAGAGTGGCTGCAGCTTATGGAGAAAAGAAAACAGTTAAAGATAAACGTAAGCTGGGACTCAAGTGACTTGGGCCTGTTAGCACTTCTTGTGACTGAGCTACAGAGCAAAGAAAAAGAATCATGAACTGTTTATATTTATTATTAGTATAAACCTTTATGCTAAGGTTATATAAAAGCCGTGGTAAAATATCAACTCCAATATGATTGGGGACGGGGGGGGGTGGACTCAATTCTACAGTTCGGTGCCTTTGGCGCAACACTGTTAAAAGGGAAACTATGTACACTCCATACCTGAATTATTCCACTTACACTGGGGAAGCCTCTGCTCTTGCACATTCTGTGTGGCAGGTCACACGCAGCGGTCAAATCCCTAGGCTGCTAGAAATATACTTCTGATACTATAGCCTGATCCAGGCCAATGGTCCCTTTAGAAGTAGTTTACACGAGTACATTGAACTTATTTATTTTACTGTACTGCATTACATACACACCCTAAATAAATGGGCTAAACAGTCGATAAAAGACAACGAGAAAATTAGTGAGAGCTTCACGCAAATATAAATCTGGGCCATCAACAGGAAACCGAAAACAGCCACAGTAGGAATCTGCTATCTTCCTACAGCATCCTCGATCACCGACTCCCATCAGATGTATGGGACCAATAAAAATATCATCAAAAGCCACAGCATTAAAGAAGAATATAACAAACATTCATAGCGCCAAACGAACAATCCAAAAAGGAGTACACAAGCTTACTTTGCATTTCGTTCAGTTTCCTCCCTGCAGACGGCCACCTGACGTTCCTTTTTGGTGCAGAGGTCATCCGAACTCACACCACTGTCTAATAAAACACACGAACAAGCGGTGAGTAACGTTTCTCTAAGTGTCAAACAATCCAGGCATTGACAATCCACACCGAACTGTGGCATGTTGGACAAATAAGAGCGCTTCAGTGAACTGTGTTTTAGAACACTAGGTGTTAATTGTAATTTTAAAATGTAATGCAAGGACGTATACATTTCTATACGTGTTTACCTCTGCTGCCTCCGTCGGGGCTACTGGGCTCCGAGCTGACCGTCCTCCTGTCCTCCTCAGGAACATGAGCAGCATTAAAGGGGGCGTGGCGTGAAAACGTCTGCAATGGATTCGAGGTCTGACTTTGGGAACTCGGGACACTATGAAGTCCTTGAAACGCTGTGGTGGGTGTGACTTCAACCCTTTGGTCACCTGATGGCAAATAGTATTCTACAGATTAATACAATATACGTCCTTCAGGACTGCAGAGGCTGTCATTAGTATAATTGTCAATACAATGCACTGCAGGTCAATTTTTTTTTTTAACAGTCAAAGACAATATATAACAGGAGGACGCATATCATTTTTTACAAACATTCTTAAGAACCTTGAAAGAAAAATCACACTTACTACAAAGAGCATTAAAGTCGGTAGGCCCAATCCATTTAAATGCCGGCTTGCGACCTCTCTCCTCTGTGACATGTACCTTCTTTATGAGACCCAGGCTGGTAAGAACATTGGCAATATCGTACAGCCTACGTACCTTTGCTGAGGAAAAAAGAGTGATTAAAAGTGAATGCTACAAAAGACCAGAAGCATCATCAATTATCCCAACATTTCCAGAAAAAAGATCAGCAGGGAAACCAACGGTTTTCAATAATTATTTTTATATTTAACTGTCTTCGGCAACCTCTCCAAAATGGACAGGGAGATTACTTAAAACATTTGAACAACCTCGGCTGGTTGTTTAATCCCAGATTTCACCCTCGGGTCTCCGTTTAGTTCTTAGAAGTCTGCAGAATGTTCCGATTGAACCACTGCATTTACTTGCTTTGTCACGCGTGTCTACTAAAGTAGTCTTTACCTCAGCTGGACGACTGGACAAGTCGGAAGCTTTATTACTGTACGAACCATCTTAAAATCTATCAGGATTGATTTATTCTAAAGCCATGTCCTCTTGTCACACCTACGTTTGTTGTAAATTTCATTTACAACAAGATATTATTTTCCAAATACATCCACCCCTGAAGAAGTCAAACTACATTCTTTCGATGAGAGAGCAGTATTACTATATCTAGGATGCTCAAAAACATTTTTTTGTTGCAGATCTTTGTTAGTTACAATTGGAGCAACCAGTACAAATTTACAAACCTCCCATTGTTATAATTAGCCTTTGGGTCAAGTTGACAATTATATGGCTAAAGGAACCCCAACGGAAAGCCCATTTGCAGTCAGCACCAGGTGGCCTGGTAGCCTCCTTCCACCACTATTCCGCTGAGACACACTATGCCCTAAACCCCAGTCACTGCTCCCTATGCTGCTGTCTCGCCACACCACACCATACAGAAGGAGTGTTCTCCTGCCAGTTTCCACGCACTTACCCATGCTCAACACTCACTGCACCGGCACGGACAGCACCCAACACCCCGCTCTCCCACTGGCACGGTCCTGCAACCACCTACAGAACACGCTGCCCTTGAACGTATGCTCTTTAACCCCCCCCCACTCACACCAATCTGGTACCTGGCGCATGACGATGCTCCAGACTTACTTTTTCTCACTGAATCCTGACTGAATCCCGCATCCGCACCTAAAATCGCCAGTCATCCCCCTATCCATCTTCCCGCCCCCCTGGAGGCAGAATCGCCATAAAAGATTACCAACTAAATGTTCATTCCGTATCAAGCTGTCATTTCAAAAGTGTCACTGCTGACTACTACTGCCTTGTTGAAAAAGGAAAAAAAATAAAAAAAATTACATAGCCTAGTGCCAAAACAATTAGTGAACGGTTCTAGTCTTGCAGTACGATTGCATATGATCTTACTTTTAAATTTGCCTTGATCAGTCACATCTTGGCTTTCTTCGATCAGTATTTTGGCTGCTATTTCAAGAGTGACGATGTTGGTGGAGGAGACGAGGAACAGCATGACAAACTTTTGACTCATGATCCGTAAAGATTTGTCTTTCCTGCTGTTTGCAGATGCTGGTATGTAGAAATGGACACCAAATTAGCAATAGCACCCGTAAAAAAAAACGTTTGACACATACAGATCACAACATAAGCAAATATAAAGAAACTACCTTTGTGAAAACACAAGAGTGATAGAAATCTACTTCAACTATATTGAAAGAGGCGTCCTAATCTTTATTCTCCCCTTCCAGTTAGGCCAGGAAAACCTATCGGACATTGCACAGGGTTTCCGAGATTTATTTTACAAAATAAGGTTGATGTTGAAAGGCAAGTTTCTTAATCAGATATTCTCCATAACGCCTGGACAAATGCTCTCTTAACATGTTCCTGCCACTTTTGTTCCTCCTTTAAAACATTCAAAGTTGAAAAAGGAATGACATGACAACAAGTGGCAGCCAAAAGAGAAGGGAAACTTCACTTATTAGGAAACTGTGTTCCTTAAACAAGCAACTGAACACCTATCGCAAATCTCCCCTGTGTGACTAGTGTAATAGACCGGTTTATCCAAATTACACCAAGGGCATATTATCTTGTCTTAAATATTGTTTGCAAGCTTTACCATAAGATTATTTGATATAACTTGGTGATTAGATTTGAAAGTGTTCCACTTCGAGTTGCTAATGGGCTACAAAAGGCATTAACTTCATGGTCAAGCCCATGCAAATGTTAAGGCACGATTTGGATATATATCTTAAAATAAACTGAGAACGCTGTATATACACAAAAATTTAGCACTGGATATGGACAGTATTAACCTATGTCTTAAGTGAAATGACTTATTATTCTTTAGAAAATAACGGTTCATATTGCTTTAATGACAAAAAAAATAATGAGCATTAGAGCATTAATTTATAAAACGTTAACAAAAAGAAATTCGGCAAACTTACCAGAATGGCAATCTACTTCTGCTAAGTCAAGAACGTGTCTACTCTGAAAGGTCATGTTGTCTTTTTTACGTCCGCCGACCTTGTGCTCTGAGTCTCCCTCCTTGTGCTGAAAAAAGGCAATCTGTTCGTTGTACTTCTGCATGGTGCCTAGGCAATGCAAGTTTTTCAGAGTTTGTTTCAAGTCATGAAGCCCGTGCCAGCTGTACTGATTTTTTGCCACACGGCTAACGATATGTAAAGATTCCAGCACATTCACAATGTCATATATACGTCGTCTTTCAACACCTATTTCAAAATAAGAAAAGAACAAAAAACAAAAGACTTATGAATTTGTTTCAAAGGGCCATCATTTCCCAATTAATAACAGCAGTAGGGATTTATTGGAAAGTACATCCCATTTACTGTAGGAGGCTGGCTCTCTATGTAAGTGTACAAAAGTGATGTGCACTGTGCAGAATGTCCGAGCAACCCCACCTTGGTTTACCAAGGTAAAAAGTAGACCACTTAATGTGCAAATTTTTACGGTAGCTTGGTCGAGCAGTTAGGCCAATCTTGGAGAAGTGCTAAGCATTTGTTGTACTTACCGTATTAATAAATGGGGACACACTCAAAAGAATAACTACACAAATTTACAAACATCTTCAGATTTTTTATAAACTTTACGACCAAGATAAGAATCGAGTAAGTACTTTTTACCTTATGATTTTTCAAAGTTTAGCAAAAAGTCTTTTTGTGCGTAACTACGCACCATTTGAATCAATGAGAGAAAACATTTTTTTTAAAGCATATAAAATCAGGCAGTGCGTTTATCAATGTCTCCTTTTGTTTACAGGTCAAGGTAGTCGAGATGTCATGTGGACCAGCCAGGGACGGTTGGGCGGCTCCCTGTTACGGCAGGAGCAGCTGCTGAGAAGTCCTTGGATCTGGTGCAGGACCACTGTGGGGGACCACTTGGAAAAGCAATGCACAGGCAAAACTTCAAGGTGAGTTTGATGGGTCCCCTTGGAGTGTGGAGGTTGCAAGGGGGACCCTAAGAACACAGCTGGTTTTCCAGTGCAGGGCCCAGAGAGGCTGGGTGCAGAGCAGATAGAGGAGCCAAGAGCTGTGCGCAAAGGTGCCTTGGGAAGCAGGTCACTGAGGGTGGATTGCAGGTCAGCAGGGCCACTATGGGGGGTGGTTTATAAGTGTCCTGAAGTCCCTCACCTGGGAATTGCTCCTGGTCTTTGGAGAGTCTGGAGTGGACTTTTCTTCTTAGTGTCCAATGTTGGGTGACCAGTTCCCTGGGCTATTGCTCGATTCAGACACTGGAGGTCGTAGTGTCAAACTTGGCACACTTGCAGGGTTTGTCCTCCGGGTCCATCGGGTGAAATTTGATCCAGCTGCTGTGTCCAGTTTCTTGGTCAGCGACCAGTCAGTGAACTAGACATCACTGTTTTTTGTTTCTTTGTTGAAAGAGTGATGCCTTCACTCTGGAGGGAGATCTTTGGCGATTTTCAGAAGGCTAAAGGTCCTCTGGGGTTGTGTAGAGTCCATCCGATCTCCAAGCAATCCATCAGCGGCGATTGTAGAGTCCTGGGTACAGCAGGCAGGGTTTGGCGCCTTTATTTGTGTAGAAGGAATGCAGTCCGAGCCTTGGGTCTTCTGTTGTTGTAGGCCTTCTTGTGTCCTTGGAATCTGATCTGCAGGTCTAGGGGTGCCGACTAAATACTGCATTTAGTGGAGTACCTAGTAGTAACCAAAGGGTCGTCTACCTTAGGGTGGCTACATCCACTATGTGACCACTTCCTGTGGGCAGAGGTCACTTTCCTATTCCTGATAGGCTATTTCCCTACAATACAAGATGGAGGAAAATGAAATGGAGAGGTCACCTTGCATGCAACACCTTGGAGGAGGTGCAAGCTGGGGGTGGCCACTCCTTGCGTCCTTTGTGCATTTTCCTGCTGTTGCTCCCGCCAGAAATGGGGGTCTGCAACAGGGGCGGTCATCTGCTGCTAGCAGCTGGGCTGGGGGTCGAGTTTCAAAGGTGGCAAACCCTTTGAAGCTTGCTGGCAGGGCAGTGCACATTCCTGGGGGAGGAGGCGTAACACCTCTGCCCAGGAAGGGCTTTGTTTTCTGTTCCCAGAGAGCAAGGGCTCTCACCCCAGGGTTCCACAATCGTGTCTGGTGGTGGCAGGCTGGCTGTGACAGACCAGCAACCATGCCAGGGTTAGTTAGCTTTTGCAGGGGTCATCTCTAATATGGCCCCTGGGTACCTTTTGTAATAAATTAAATATTGGAACCAGTTTGGATTTATTGTTATGAGTTGTTTGATACCAACAACCCCCGGTTCAGAGTGGCCTTCATCTAGCTGTGAAATTCATACTGACCAGTGTCCAGCACATGCATTTAAAATATCTGCTCGGTTCACTTACTATGTCCCAGGATTGGCAAGGACACAGTAGGAGCATATTGTCATGAATCTATGCCCACACATGCAGTATAGTGCACCCTGTAGTAGGGCTGGAAGGCCAACCAGAGGGGTGACTTACCTATATTGCATGCAGTGTAGAGTGGACAGGGCCCACAGGCCATGTGCCAAGTCACTTTTGAATTTTGGGTTTGCACCAGGCCACTCAGCCTACAATGGCAGTGCTGGGCGCACTTGGATGCATGGTCCCTGAGGGTGGCACAATCTGTGCTGCTGCCCTCAGGGGCCCACCCTTAGTACCCCATGACCTAGGTACCTAAGTACCATTTTTCTAGGGACCTGTAGTGGTAGCTAAAGGTGTTGCCAATTGTACCAATACATCACAACAGTTTTTGGAGAGATCTGGCCCAGGGAACCTGGTTAGCAGGAACCCTGGGCACTAACAACTTTGAAGCCACATCAAATATCAGACAAAAACTAGGGGGCTAACAATGTCAAAAGGGGCCCTTTCTCACATTTACAAACAATGTAGGCAGTGTGGTGGCTATGAGCAAGACTGGTACTTCAGCGCAAAGTCCAGCCTTAACCCCAAAGACGCAAAAAGCTGACACGCCATTTGTCAAACTGATTGACTATTCCACAGTTCAAACTGTACCATGAGTAAAAATGTAGTTTAGTAAAGCACACATTCCTTTGGCCATCTTAGAGCTTGTTATCAGTTCTACATTTTATTGCATGCCTCTGAAGTACTTTGCAACCAGAGGGTTAAAAGAAATGTTAAATAGCTCTGCACCATTTAAAGTAAGGAATATTATCAGAAAACACATGCCAGGTAGCACATTCCGCAATAACAAATACATTTAATTTTGTATAGATGCCAGAATACAAAAAGGTGCAATTTTATAAAACCTTTATTTTAAAAGCTGAAAGAAAAAAACCTTTGTTGTGAACGTAGTAGGCAGCTTATCTCATTTTCAACTTTCTAGCGACCGTGCTGAAAAAATATGTTTTTTCATAAAGCTAAGCAACAGAAAATTGCAGGCATGCTTACCAAGAGTTGCTGCCACTTCATCTAAAGAAATGGTAGTCTTTTCTGTTGATAGAGGGTAACTTGGATAACGGGCTAGAAATTTCTGGCACAAAAGACCCAAACTCTTTTGCTTTCTGCTAGGGCGCTTTTCATAGTCATCCACGGTGCCATCATCCACTGCATCTGCCCCCGCCTTCAAAAGAGAAGTAAAATAATTAAGCAACTGGCAGGTGCGCCCACAGCTCAATTGTTTTTTTTTAAAGCCCTAGAGAGTCCCTTTTTTACTGTCACACACCTAATGCAAATGAATTCAATATTGAGTGGGCCACAACTTAGCGGTACATCATAGCCTGACGAGTAATAACATTCCGTTTGTGGTGGGTTCTCTAAAAATCATGTTATCTCAATATTGCAAAGCCGATTTCCAAACAGATTTATTCGAAACTAACCAAGATGGTGAGCTTCATTTTGAGGCTTGAGTTTGCAAACGCATTAATGGAAGGTTAAAAGTGCAGAGCCTTAAATGTACAACGCCACCCATTGTATCTCTTCCTGGTGCATTAGGAATTTATGAACTATTTGGACATCGTACACGAAATGTGATTTCTAGCCTAGATGGTGCAACAAGAATAATGCAAAAACTACGTTAGAGGTGAGCACTACAATAATAGTATACTTCATTTCTACTGTTGGTTTATAATGATAAAATATAATGCAACTGCCCTTCAACTGAGTCCTGACTTTTCCGCACTTATGACTATTGCACAATCAGTAGAAAAATAAAAAAAAGAATTTTAATATGGATTTATTTTTTGACAAGTTGATTTTACAATACATTAGGAAAAGCTGTTCAACTCTGGTTTTTAAAAAAAACTATTTTGCAAAAGGAAACGGTGACTAAAATAAAGTTCACTTCAAATATACACGTCCAGACAAAGGAGCACCACGCCAGGCGTCACTAAGATTGTGACAAAAGCTGCACATCGTTGCATTACACACCGGCGTGCAGTCCCTAGCCATGTCTGGACATGCCCGACTTAGAAAGCAGACTCCAAACCACAAATACTATGTGAACTTCTCAACGTCACCTAAAGGGAACACATCCTCTGCGTGCCTGGATGGTAGGCTGGCTACAACTAATCCACAAAAGATAAAATACTTCACTGGTCCTGCTTGGCCTTGAAAAAACAGGATCCTTTTAATTGATTTCCTCCAAAGGTTCTGTAGGAGGTTATGTGAGTAATATTAGAGAAATTATAGATCTATTGAAATCATGAATTACACTTTGCAAAACTACAGGAAAGCATTCACTGACAGCTCGTTGGTTTCTGAACTTGAATGATAAAGACACCTTGATCTGATTACCATAGCAGATCCACATTCGAAGGACTACAATCCTGCTGACAATTCAGCTGAATTAATGATTTGCGTTTTGTTGCTAAAATTTGTATTTTCAAACTCTGCGTAAATTCTACAATGCAAGAGCCAAGCCTCACCCACAATGGTGGTTACTACCATAGCAGAAACAAAAGCAAACACTCGACTCGACTAGGAATGGGCGTTTAGAAAAGAGAGAGCCACGAACGTAGGGAAAAAGGCTCTACAGAAAAGCAACACACAACAGGGCAAGCCAGAACACGCCAACCTGGCAACCACTGAAGTATGGGAAGCCAAGCTCAAAGATGTGTGTGGACTGGAAATTAACAGTAGAATATACAAAACAGCAAGGACAAGGGAATAGCCAGAAAACTAAAATACCCCACACTATAAAACAAAGTTCTGATGGCACCAAGCAAAGGAAGGGAGTCCCCACTCTCCCTAGAAGAGCTCTCTTGTCTCTGCCCTCCAATCACCTATCCAACCATTTCCAATAGCCACTATTTTACCATTACCTTCTGCCACCCATTCAATCAGTATTTCCAATTACGTTCATCGACCCATCCATACATCCACCCACACATTCATCTTTTGACTTGCATATCCACAAATTAATAAGGCCATCCATCCATCCATATGCCCAGATTCCCGTTTACTCTGCCATCCTTTCACCCGTCCATTCATCAACTTATCCATCTGCCCGCTCATTCAGCCACCCCATGCTTCCCATCAAACGTGCCACCTTTCTTACGCTCTTCCTTTCATTCAATATTCTATCTACCCAGCTTTCGTTCTTCCTGACTGATGCTTGCTCTCCTATTGACGCTGTTACTCCTTTTTAGAATTATGAGATTTCGTCTGCAGAGTTGAAGACAGAAGGGGCCAATAAAGAAAACCAGCACAGCTTTAGCATCTAATGCAAGGGGTTCACACCGCCCGTGACAGAAGAAATCCTCTCCCATGTTTGTCCAGGACTATTGCCAGCCATTTACCTAAGCACTCAAGGAGGAAGCTTTCACCTTTGTGACAGGCTGTCATATTTTGCCATAAAAATCCACCATCACCTTGCACAGTTACAAACCAAACTCTCTGCAAAGCAGGGTGGGCTTACCTGCACTGTCTCGGGGGCTCCATCATCCTGCGCATTGTTCTCAATTGGTCGGAACAGCTCTTTCTTTTTCTCTCGGTCCCGAATGTCAGGGCTGGCAGCACTAATAAGCATCTTTAAGTTTGCAGTGGGGGTCCAAGGCTCTGACTGTGTCTTGTCAATTAGCTTAATTGGTGTGATTGGACTTCTTTCGGGGGTGAACCCCTTCTGCTTTGACAAATCAATTGGCTCATTTTTCATCGGAGTTGATCGGGATCGATCAACAAATATGTTTTCCTGAATAAAAGAAAAAATAATTTGATAAAAATACTTAAAAGGGGCAGAAAAATCAATTATAATTCACAATAATATCTATGATCGTAATACACTGTAGACCTTACAGAAGTGAGAAGTGGGAAGGTTTTAGGTTTTTGACAATTACGTTGGCAAAGGGGTGGAGTGGCAACTGTGCCAAGGTGTGGAGTTCCACTGGCATGATGCATCACTTTCTGGCTAAACAATATAATGAAATGTCAGATAATCACGCTTGAAATTATTCTTTTAATCATTTGATGGGCACTTCAGAGCGTTATTTCTATGCTACTGGGACACACACAGTGATGTTGTTGTTAACAAGACTTTGGTAAGTGGCATGACACTTCTTTTGACAACCCGCGAGAGCAAAGAGCAACATAAGAACAATCTAACATGAAGGACTGGCAAGAGAGCAAGTTTTTTTTTTTTTTTTTTTTATATACATTTCTAGGTACCCTAAGAAGCCATCATTTTTACTTTCCACGTGCATTGGGGCGTTTTCTTCATCTCCTTTTATGATAAAAAAAAAGTCTGTAAATGAGTTTGCCAACAAGCCACTCACCCCCAAAAAAACAAAAAACAGTACAACTTGTTTAAGAAAATGTGACTCCAATTCATTGGTTTGCCCTTTCGCCACAAGGGCCGACTACTATAAAGTAACAGTAGCTACGACAACCTGAGGCAGCTGGCTTAAGAAATGGAAACGCACCGTTTTGCTGCGTATGGCAACGCTTTAAGGAAAGGCACGTAGAGTTACTTAGCATTAGCAAAAGACAGTACTGGCTGATTAGATGCAACAAAGCCTGCCTAGTTTGTACGTGGGGATACTAATGGAGTACCTTAAAGTGCACCCAATATCGATACAATTTTGTTCACCAGGGTAACTGCACAGTTTAATATGAACAATCACGTAATTCAGCGGCACAGCTCAAAGCTGCCCACATCTACATCCAAACAAACATTTTGGTAGCATGCAGTACTATATCGGAGCGTGGGGCTCGGCCGTGTATACCATTTGGGGTTACCAAACACGTGACTTTCAACAACATGGCTGTGCTGGATAAGGTGCACTGTCCGATTGTGTCACTCTAATGTAAAGTTAGGGATCTGTTTATCTGGACACAAGTCTCGCCAGCAGGGCACCTGCTAATGGAGCCGAATGCTACTGTAATCGTGTCTGAAACAAAACACCACACAAGGCAGAGATGACACTTAAAGATGTAACACAAAGGTTGTTTTTATTGTACAAGTACGCTTTCAAAGTCTTGTTCAAGTGAATGCTATGAAAGCACTACTGTCAAACATTTGCAGAGAAGGGCCCTTGAGAGAAAAAACTCGACTTCTCGGCAGAGGAAAACTATTAGGCATTGTGCCATCCACAGCCTCATGGACCCTGGAACTTACATTTGCTGCCTTAAGATAAAACATCATACAGCCATTTCTGAAACAAAGACGTGGCTATCTAGGACATTGCATATTTTCCTAGAGGCAAACATGAGTGTAAAAATTGCAATACTTCGATGTGAAAACGGTCTACAGCGTGCCTCAATTAACAGAAACAATGTTTTCGAGCTCGCTAACCTTGTGGGCATGCTTTCCGTGCGAGGTAGTGTCGTTTTTCACCTTTTTTGAGCTGCCCAGGTCTTTCAAGGTTAAGCAATTCATCACCTCCATCTGCAAAGAAACAAAGTGATAAACATCAGGAGCCCGTGAGACTGCGAAAAGTAGAACAAATATTCTTAAAGATCTTTTGATGGTTGCATATTTATTATTGGATTTAGCGTGATGCACTGTGGCATATTTATGCTCAAAGGTTTCCACAACTAAAACAAATAGGGTTGCAATTAAAATAAAAATCTGTCCCGCGTCTACGCTTTACATGGATATGTCCATAAGTCAATGATACAAAGCAATTTTAGTCTTTGGCTTAAAACTCTACAGGCTAGCGGATGATATAATTGTTATTTGCACACACTTCGTTTTTTTAGAGAAGCCGTTTCCTATAAAGTGGACAGAGCCTACCCCCTTCTAAGGAAGTAAACGAGAAATCGTCCCCTTACCGCAGGCATCATATGCCGGTACCAGCAACGGACCGCTTCATAAAAAGTTTTGTCCCGCTTCGTCTTGCCTGCCTCGTAGAATGCTCACTCGTTTGAATTTTCCGAGGGATGGCGCCCAAACCGAGTAGAAACCCCCCCCCCAGAAAACAGTCTCCACCTAAAATGACCCTGGAGTGCCGGGTTGTCTGGCGCGGGAAAGGGTGCAAGCTGTGTGGGCGGGGAGGACGACCTGCAGAGTGAGTTGTGGCGGGTAAGTGACCTGCAGCAGTCTCATGAAGGGGGTGGGGCATGCAGACACTGCCCATCCCTCGGGCTGTGTAGGCGCTGCGTTGCCCATTCCTTCTGACCTCAGGGTGGGGGCAGCCAGTTTTGGCGCTAAGAACAAAGTTTGCAGCTTTGCCGGTTTTCCAAGGCGCCACTGTAATAGGACACCGAGGGAAACTCTTGGACCTCCCCAAAACAGTCACGGGGAAGAAAGTTAAGCAGTGACTGTGGAAGAGACGTTAACAGGGCCCGGGTAAGGTAAAACTTGAGTTCAATGTAAGAGCGCCCCGCAAGGACCTGAGCGCTGCACTGTCGGGGGTCCTAACTGCTGGATCATCACGAATCTTGATGGCGCCACGTCAGGAATGAGGCGATATATATACAAGATCATACAATCGATTGTCAGTCTGTACTGTCTGCCACAAGAACAACTCAATCTGTGGTAACATTAGAACCAAATAGTGATAAGAAAGCACGAGGGCTCACTACACATTGTCTGAAGCAATGCGTCTCGGCGACAGAGAACTGACACGGCGCACCCTGGCAAATCGGCTACCTGAGCCTAGTAAAGCCTAAAGTGTAACAGTCCCAGTTATAGCACATAAGCCCTGGTACAGAACGAGCATTTGCACAGTTAAGGGCCGGCACTGGCACAGTGAAGGCTTGGAAGTCTTACAGCCTGACCCCCGTTGTAGCCGGAGTCTGGTTCTGCCTGTCCTTACATTGTCTGACTGGCACAAGCAATGTGGCCCAACTAAAGCAACATGCTCAGCCTGAGCCCTGGGACAGTACGAGTTCATGCAGATGTGCTCTCCATACAGCCCACGTTTGGAAACAGTCTAATCTTAGGGGGGCACGAGATATCTCCCAACCTAGTTCAGTCATATACTGGCACAGCCCTAGCCTTAACACAGCCCCATTCCTGGTAAACATAACACTGCCAATATGCGGCCTCGGCACTACCAAGGTCCAAACGCTTATACAAGTGGGCCATGATTCAGTCAAACACTTCCAACTTTGCACAATACAGCCCACCCAGACCTTGGTCTAGCGCTGCTAGAGTCATACTTTGGCACAGCCTAGCCCTGATGCTCACATAGACCCAGAGCTTAATTTGAGCCAGTGGTTTCTGGTGCTTGGCACTGGCACTTAAGTGCCAACACAGGAACTTGACAGCTTCCACACGGTGGCGCTGTTTTCTGTAATTTAATGATGAGCAGAATGGCAGTTGTTTACTAATTCAATATACAACTAACACCTGCCACCCAAACCATTCTTATAGCTTTGGGGGCCTAGAACAGTATGGTATGAATTGTCACACTTGTAGCAGTGTGATGGTTAGGAGTTGTGTAGGTACAGCCAATGGCAGTAGTGAGTGACAATATGTGGTCAAACTGCAGTGGCCTCCTGGCGAGGGCCCTGGCACTTTTTTTTTTTTAGACAAATTAAGCACTGCATAGGCCCATTATAGTCTTGACACAGGGGAACACTCTCTCTTATTAAAGCCATCACACGTCCTAACACTGCAAAGGTCAGTGGCACACCCCGACCCGAATCATCCTCTTGTGACTGAAGTAACGTCCTCGCTCAGCCTGGCGCCCCTGTGCGAGCTCCGACAGCCTCAGCTCTGGTGCCAGCCCATACATATAGCGTGCGACCCTGAGCAGCCAGGTATTCGTGGAGCCTGAGACTTCGTCGTCCTGGTCCACACTCAGTACCCTTGTAACTGAAGGAGCTAGCACAGCAGAATCCTAGCAGTTTCAGTCCGACACAACTGTGTATAAGGCAAGTCTTGACAACATTCAGCCTGTCACACTCCCGAGACAGTACCTTCAGTAACCCGCGTCTCGGGCACACATCAAGTCGTGGCCATAGTTGTGTCCGAACGTGTCCAGCCACAAGTACCTCATTCTGGTTCACACTAGCAAACCGGACCTCCTGCATTGCCAGAGACCTGGTATACCCTAAGCCGTTCCTCGGGCAGGAGACGGGGCCGCCCTGCACGTCCCGTCAGCAGGGGCACAGGAGCAGGTATACCAGGTACCAGGATATGCCAATGTTTGCGCAGCATTTCAAACTCACCGCCTGCGTTCCGCCGAGTCGCCAGTTCTGTGACAGTCGGCAACGAGTCCCCGGACAGCTCGGGACATCCAAACCTCCCGCTAAAGTCTCTCTTCTGGCGCCCTAATAGAGATTTTCAGATCCGGCCAATAAGAAGAGAGCTGCAGTTGTGCGACTGGCCAATCAGCGTTCGGGCTGCTGTTGTCGAGGCCACGCCTGCTCCTCAGCGACAGTCGGCGCGCTCTCAGGCCCTTTCCCGGCCGGATCCCCGCGCTGCCCCCTCCCCCGCACCTCCTACCTGGGGACGCGGCTGTTGGGAGTAGAGGACGCGGCGCTAGCTGGCGGGCTCAGGGCGGTGCGTGTTCCTGCCGCCTCGGGGGGCCGCGGCCTTTGTTACCGCTCTAACTGGCCCTCTCACCTTAAGTGAGGGGGGAAGAAATAGCCCAGCAGATGGAGGTGCACCAACAGCTTCTACCTTCCAGGAACATATTGAGGGGAGGAGGGCGGGAGGCATGTCTGAGGGGTTAACTAACCTGAGTGACAATAGGGGCAAGCTGTGAACATCTATGTCCTTACTTGTTCACACGACAAAGATTTTGTGCTGTACGTTTACATAGTTGTTACAATCTCATTCTTGACAACTATTCCAATTTATGAGAAAGTGTGTTTTTTTAGAAAAAAGTGTTGATGTCCTAAATTCTTATATTTTCTATTTTCTTACTCACCCTTTAATATTACTCTCCCTCCAGGGAAATCAACTGGTGAATGCAGTTCTTCTGCAAAATCCTCCCTCGTGGTGTTATCAAGCAATATCATGTATGGTGTCATCACGTTTTCACTTCTTAGTCATTTTTAATAACCATGCAATTCAACTAAAATTTTAATAGTCGTTATACTTAAGGCAAAATAATGGACATCAGCAGTCTTTCGTGACTGCTTAGCTGTGCTGCATATTCGAAGTTCAAAGGGTAATCAAGGAAAACTGATAAGTGATTGCATCACAACTCATATTTTACGTACTAAAATTAGGTATGCAGTAAATGGGATGGCTTTTCAATTACTTGTAAGTTACGTTTTTGACCTTTTGGGTGTTCTGTATAGTAACACTGAAAATATCCAATATAACGTGGCCTCTTGTTGAATTCCATGCATTGGTACCCTTTTGATTTAAGCATTATTACAGTTCCTACCTACTTAAAAGATGCAACCTTGTTTTTAAATCAATAACTTCACTGGAAACTGTCATAGAAGGATCGTATCACTGAAGATGGACCCCCTAATGTAGTGGTACAAGAATATCGAGAGACAAAATATTGAAAAGTACATCCATATAGGGAAGCATAGATCTACTATTCGTAACTCCACATTTACATACCTTGAATATGTACCTACCTTATAGGTACATAAACGTGGAGTTAGGTATAGAAAATCTAGACTTGCCTGTCTTTTTTTTTTATTTTGTCTTCAATATTGTTTAACGTCAGTCTTTTGTGCTTGATAGTCAGGGTGCACGCCTGTAGAACGCATTACACAGTTATTCACTGGACATTTGATTAAAACACATAACAAAAGGAGCAAAACTGTTTTGTATATCTAAAATGCTGACAGTTTTAATCCATCTGTCCCCCATTACAATGCGTGCTTATACACGTAGCAGGTATAAATAATCACTTTGCTTCATTTAATTTCACACCTCTACTTTCTAAAATATGAATGCCTCTGTACCCAGTTCACCTTGGTTGTATACATCGTCAACCTTTTCACATTTAAAATGATTGTAAAGATAACATTTGAAAGATGGCAGCGCCATTTTGGATTAAACTACATGAAAGTTCACCATAAGTTTAAAAGACACATACACACCCCGCCCCCAAATGAAGACAAAGATTAGGATATAAAAGCATAATATTTTGGACAGCGTGTCTGAAAAAAGTGTACCACAAAAGTGGCATTGAGAAGAACATATCAATGTGAAGTTGACGTACTTACCTGCTACCAAAGGAACAGTTAATTGTATGAACTGGTGCTTTGGTTGCCACTCCGAGAAAATTCAGTAAATCTTGTTTGAGAGTTCCCCAGGGACTCACGGATTTATACTGAGAATGGTGTGAAGTTACCACATGCCGTGCCAGGGCTGAGATGCAAATGATTTGAGGGGCGGGGGAAGCTCCAACCAGACGGACAATGAAACAGGTCCAATTAAAACGAGTGAGGGGCAAGGACCATATTGAAAGTGCACGGAGACTAATAAGTGTAAGATTGTCTCCTCATGGATTCTGACTCCTGTGGCGTACCTGCTGTGTATTACACACTGGAGGAACCTACTGTAGGAGGCTGGACTGGCTTGGAGTGAGTACCTAGGGGTGCTTACACCTTGCACCAGGCCCAGTTATCCCTTATTAGTGTATAGGGTGTCTAGCAGCATAGGCTGATAGATATTGGTAGCTTAGCAGAGCAGCTTAGGCTGAACTAGGAGACGAGTGAAGCTCCTACAGTACCACTAGTGTCATATGCACAATATCATAAGAAAACACAATACACAGATATACTAAAAATAAAGGTACTTTTATTTTATGACAATATGCCAAAAGTATCTCAGTGAGTACCCTCAGTATGAGGATAGCAAATATACACAAGAAGGGAATTCTGCAGGAAAGACATAAACCAGCAATGCAACAACAATGGATTTCCAGTCGAGGGTACCTGTGGAACAAGGGGACCAAGTCCAAAAGTCACAAGCAAGTCGGAGATGTGCAGATGCCCAGGAAATGCCAGCTGTGGGTGCAAAGAAGCTGCTACTGGACGGTAAAAGCTTAGGTTTCTGCAGGAACGACAAGGGCTAGAGACTTCCCCTTTGGAGGACGGATCCCTCACGCCGTGGAGAGCCGTGCAGAAGTGTTTTCCCGCCGAAAGGCCACCAACAAGCCTTGCTAGCTGCAAATCGTGCGGTTAGTGTTTTTGGATGCTGCAGTGGCCCAGGAGGGACCAGGATGTCGCCAATTGCGTCAGGGGACAGACGGGGCGTCGAGCAAGACAAGGAGCCCTCTCAGCAGCAGGCAGCACCCGCAGAAGTGCCAGAAACAGGCACTACGAGGATGCGTGAAACGGTGCTCACCCGAAGTCGCACAAAGGAGTCCCATGTCACCGGAGAACAACTTAGGAGGTCGTGCAATGCAGGTTAGAGTGCCGTGGACCCAGGCTGGACTGTGCACAAAGGATTTCCGCCGGAAGTGCACAGAGGCCGGAGTAGCTGCAAAAGTCACGTTTCCCAGCAATGCAGTCTGGCGTGGGGAGGCAAGGACTTGCCTCCACCAAACTTGGACTGAAGAGTCACTGGACTGTGGGAGTCACTTGGACAGAGTTGCTGGATTCCAGGGACCTCGCTCGTCGTGCTGAGAGGAGACCCAGGAGACCGGTGATGCAGTTCTTTGGTGCCTGCGGTTGCAGGGGGACGATTCCGTCGACCCACGGGAGATTTCTTCAGAGCTTCTAGTGCAGAGAGGAGGCAGACTACCCCTACAGCATGCACCACCAGGAAAACAGTCGAGAAGGCGGCAGGATCAGCGTTACAGAGTTGCAGTAGTCGTCTTTGCTACTTTGTTGCAGTTTTGCAGGCTTCCAGCGCGGTCAGCAGTCGATTCCTTGGCAGAAGGTGAAGAGAGAGATGCAGAGGAACTCGGATGAGCTCTTGCATTAGTTATCTAAGGAATCCCAAGAGACAGAGACCCTAAATAGCCAGAAAAGAGGGTTTGGATACCTAGGAGAGAGGATAGGCTAGCAACACCTGAAGGAGCCTATCAGAAGGAGTCTCTGATGTCACCTGATGGCACTGGCCACTCAGAGCAGTCCAGTGTGCCAGCAGCACCTCTGTTTCCAAGATGGCAGAGGTCTGGAGCACACTGGAGGAGCTCTGGGCACCTCCCAGGGGAGGTACAGGTCAGGGGAGTGGTCACTCCCCTTTGCTTTGTCCAGTTTCGCGCCAGAGCAGGGCTAAGGGGTCCCTAAACCGGTGTAGACTGGCTCATGCAGAAATGGGCACCATGTGTGCCCATGAAAGCATTTCCAGAGGCTGGGGGAGGCTACTCCTCCCCTGCCTTCACACCATTTTCCAAAGGGAGAGGGTGTAACACCCTCTCTCAGAGGAAGTCCTTTGTTCTGCCATCCTGGGCCAGGCCTGGCTGGACCCCAGGAGGGCAGAAGCCTGTCTGAGGGGTTGGCAGCAGCAGCAGCTGCAGTGAAACCCCGGGAAAGGCAGTTTGGCAGTACCAGGGTCTGTGCTACAGACCACTGGGATCATGGGATTGTGCCAACTATGCCAGGATGGCATAGAGGGGACAATTCCATGATCATAAACATGTTACATGGCCATATTCGGAGTTACCATTGTGAAGCTACATATAGGTAGTGACCTATATGTAGTGCACACGTGTAATGGTGTCCCCGCACTCACAAAGTCCGGGGAATTGGCCCTGAACAATGTGGGGGCACCTTGGCTAGTGCCAGGGTGCCCTCACACTAAGTAACTTTGCACCTAACCTTTACCAGGTAAAGGTTAGACATATAGGTGACTTATAAGTTACTTAAGTGCAGTGTAAAATGGCTGTGAAATAACGTGGACGTTATTTCACTCAGGCTGCAGTGGCAGGCCTGTGTAAGAATTGTCAGAGCTCCCTATGGGTGGCAAAAGAATTGCTGCAGCCCATAGGGATCTCCTGGGACCCCAATACCCTGGGTACCTCAGTACCATATACTAGGGAATTATAAGGGTGTTCCAGTAAGCCAATGTAAATTGGTAAAATTGGTCACTAGCCTGTTAGTGACAATTTGTAAGAAATGAGAGAGCATAACCACTGAGGTTCTGGTTAGCAGAGCCTCAGTGAGACAGTTAGGCACCACATAGGGAACACATACATATAGGCCACAAACTTATGAGCACTGGGGTCCCGACTAGCAGGGTCCCAGTGACACATAACAAACATACTGAAAACATAGGGTTTTCACTATGAGCACTGGGCCCTGGCTAGCAGGATCCCAGTGAGACAGTGAAAACACCCTGACATACACTCACAAACAGGCCAAAAGTGGGGGTAACAAGGCTAGAAAGAGGCTACTTTCTCACACAACCCCCCCCAAACGAAGGACAATAAGGCCAGTTGAGTCTTTATTGTCTAAGTGGTGATAAGTAGAGAGTAGCTCTGCAATAGACTGGTTACTCCCTTTATCATCCACTATATGGTTACTTCCCTGTGGGGATGTAAACCACCCTGTTTGAAGTTTTTTAGCTAAGCAACAATGTGAAGATGTATTTTAAGAGTTTCTATCAGTAAGTTTTAGTTTAGAGCAGTGGGAATTGTCCACTGAACCTATTTGTAATGATGGAAATGCCAGACAGGGATGCTCTCTCAGTAAAGCCATAGCTGGGCAAAAACTTTGTCCATATGGCTGGAAGAGAGAACAGGGATGCTGTTTCTCTTGAGTTGGAGCAGGACAGGGATGCTGTCCTATGAGCTCCACACTAGGGCAGGAATGCTGTCCTAAGTGTTGTGAGGCAGTGCAGAGTTTCTGCACTAAAGTTTCTCTGGGAGGGTTGGAGGGATGCTCCATGTTAACTAAAATGGTGCTTTTTTTCTCACCAATGTTAGTTATCCCACAGAGAGGTACTTCTACCTCAGGGAGTACAGTTTTGCCAACTGATGATTCCCTTGGAACAGGTTCCACCCCAGGAGAGGTTTCTCCCACCACAGGAATGGTATCCTGAATGGTAGGGTGGTTAGGGGATACTGTGATACCCTTTTTACCTGTTGATGGAGAGGGATCCTGAGTTTTCAGGCCTTCTCTCCTTTGCTTTTTCATTTTAGCAGAAATGAGAGGGAACAGTTCCTCTGGGATGCCCAGCATGGCTGCATGGGCATAAAACTCTACATCAGCCCAACCTGAGGCCTCTAGGTCATTACCTAAGAGACAGTCTACAGGTAAGCTAGGTGATACCACCACCTGCTTAGGGCCAGTAACTCCACCCCAACTTAACTGAATTATAGCTAAGGGAAGAAACTTAGTAGAGTTATGGACATCAATAATTTTATACAGTTGTCCAATGATGTGTTGTTCAGGAGCCACTAGGTTTTCAGTCACCAAAGTGATACTGGCACCTGTGTCCCTGCAGGCCAAGGCCTCAACACCATTTATTGAAACTGTCTGCCTGTACTTATCCATTGTAAGGGGACAAGCAGCCAGTGTGGCAAGGCCAATGCCACTAGGTGTGACAGAAACTGTCTTGGGAGTGACTACCCCAGTTTCTACTATGGACCCATAAGTGAACCCAACTACACCCTTAACTTGACTGTTGCCAGCAGTCCCACCACTAGTACCACTACTGCTAGGGGCACTAGAGCTTGATGTGTTAGTGGTGGTAGGCTCAGGGGGTTTACCTGGACAGGACTTATCCCATGGCCTATGGCCTCTGTTTTTACACACAAAGCACCAAGGCTTTTTAAATTGTGTAGGTTGAGAAGAAGAGGAAGAATTTGTTTTATCCCCACCCCCTGAAGAGTGTTTAAGATTTGAAGTGGGATCTTTGGTTTTACCCTTATCCCCATGCTTATCTTGAGGTTTTTCACCATCTTTCTTCTTATTGTTCTCTTTGTCACCACCTGTATGAACCTTTCTGTTCACCCTTGTTCTGACCCATTTGTCTGCCTTCTTTCCCAATTCTTGGGGAGAGGTCAGATCAGAGTCCACCAAGTACTGGTGCAACAAATCAGACACACAATTATTAAGAATATGCTCTCTCAGGATCATGTTATACAGGCTGTCATAATCAGTAACTTTACTGCCATGTAACCACCCCTCCAAGGCCTTCACTGAATGGTCAATGAAATCAACCCAGTCTTGTGAAGACTCCTTTTTGGTCTCTCTGAACTTTATCCTGTATTGTTCAGTGGTTAAGCCATAACCATCCAGGAGTGCATTCTTAAGAACTTTGTAATCATTGGCTTCACTTTCTTTCACAGTAAGGAGCCTATCCCTACCTTTTCCACTAAATGATAGCCATAGGATAGCAGCCCACTGCCTTTGAGGGACATCCTGTACAGCACAGGCCCTCTCAAGTGCAGCAAACCACTTGTTAATGTCATCCCCCTCCTTATAAGGGGGAACTATCTTGTGCAGATTCCTGGAATCATGTTCTTTTGCAGGATGACTATTGGGAATACTGCTGCTGCCACCATGGTTTTCTAAACCCAATTTCTGTCTCTCCTTCTCTACTTCTAAGGTCTGTCTATCCAAATCCAGCTGTTGCTTCTTGAGCTTCAGTCTGGTTTGTTCCACTCTCAATCTATTGAGCTCCCTTTCTAACAATCTGTCATCAGGGTGGGTGGGAGGGACATGCCTTGAAACAGAAGTATGGTGAGAATGGACAGAAGGAGACCTATCCCTTACAGAAGGCACCCTAACAGCTTGGTTAACGGAAACATCACTTCTACTGTGGTGAGAATGAATGCTTTTGCTATGATGTGAGACAACACTATCTGTATGGTGTGACTCTACATCAGTACCAACTATGCTAGACTGTCTAGTAATGGGCAGGCTCTGAAGTTTCTTTCCTGAATCTTTTCCTAGGGGGGTCCCTGGATCAGATTGGGAACCATTAGCTACTTTTTCAACAGATGGGGTCCTTTTGGCCTTATCTTGTTCTCTAAGGATGTTAAGCAATAATTCCAAGGAAGGATTCTTCCCTACACTCAAACCTCTTTCTACACAGAGACTCCTTGCTCCTTTCCAGCTAAGGTGGTCATATGCAAGTTTGGACAGATCAACATTTTGGCCTGTGCCAGACATTTTAGGAAGAGTTTAAGTGACAGAAAAAGTGAGAAAAAGTTTTTAGAACTTTTAGAAAGACAGAAAAAAACTTTAAAAACTTTTAAAGAACTTTTTGAAAGTTTAGAAGTACTTTTCAGCACTTTAGAAAAGAGGTGAGAAAAGAAATGCAAAACTTTTTGGTTATGTGTACACACACTGAACTTGTTTTATATATTTTTCTCTTATGAAAAGTACAATGACAAGAGTGGTAAGTAGTCTCAAAGCACTTATCCCACCGCTGCACAACCAATGTAGGAGGCTGGACTGGCTTGTAGTGAGTACCTAGGGGTACTTACACCTTGCACCAGGCCCAGTTATCCCTTATTAATGTATAGGGTGTCTAGCAGCATAGGCTGATAGATAATGGTAGCTTAGCAGAGCAGCTTAGGCTGAACTAGGAGACGAGTGAAGCTCCTACAGTACCACTAGTGTCATATGCACAATATCATAAGAAAACACAATACACAGATATACTAAAAATAAAGGTACTTTATTTTTATGACAATATGCCAAAAGTATCTCAGTGAGTACCCTCAGTATGAGGATAGCAAATATACACAAGATATATGTACACAATACCAAAATATGCAGTAATAGTATTAGAAAACAGTGCAAACAATGTATAGTTACAATAGGATGCAATGGAGACACATAGGGATAGGGGCAACACAAACCATATACTCCAAAAGTGGAATGCGAACCACGAATGGACCCCACACCTATGTGACCTTCTAGAGGGTCGCTGGGACTATTAGAAAATAGTAAGGGTTAGAAAAATAGCCCATTCCAAGACCCTGAAAAGTGAGTGCAAAGTGCACTAAAGTTCCCCAAAGGACATAGAAGTCGTGATAGGGGAATTCTGCAGGAAAGACACAAACCAGCAATGCAACAATGATGGATTTCTAGTCGAGGGTACCTGTGGAACAAGGGGACCAAGTCCAAAAGTCACAAGCAAGTCGGAGATGGGCAGATGCCCAGGAAATGCCAGCTGTGGGTGCAAAGAAGCTGCTACTGGACGGTAGAAGCTTAGGTTTCTGCAGGAACGACAAGGGCTAGAGACTTCCCCTTTGGAGGACGGATCCCTCATGCCGTGGAGAGTCGTGCAGAAGTGTTTTCTTGCCGAAAGACCGCCAACAAGCCTTGCTAGCTGCAAATCGTGCGGTTAGTGTTTTTGGATGCTGCTGTGGCCCAGGAGGGTCCAGGATGTCGCCAATTGCGTCAGGGGACAGAGGGGGCGTCGAGCAAGACAACGAGCCCTCTCAGCAGCAGGCAGCACCCGCAGAAGTGCCAGAAACAGGCACTACGAGGATGCGTGAAATGGTGCTCACCCGAAGTCGCACAAAGGAGTCCCACGTCGCCGGAGAACAACTTAGGAGGTCGTGCAATGCAGGTTAGAGTGCCGTGGACCCAGGCTGGACTGTGCACAAAGGATTTCCGCCGGAAGTGCACGGAGGCCGGAGTAGCTGCAAAAGTCGCGGTTCCCAGCAATGCAGTCTGGCGTGGGGAGGCAAGGACTTACCTCCACCAAACTTGGACTGAAGAGTCACTGGACTGTGGGAGTCACTTGGACAGAGTTGCTGGATTCAAGGGACCTCGCTCGTTGTGCTGAGAGGAGACCCAGGAGACCGGTGATGCAGTTCTTTGGTGCCTGCGGTTGCAGGGGGACGATTCCGTCGACCCACGGGAGATTTCTTCGGAGCTTCTAGTGCAGAGAGGAGGCAGACTACCCCTACAGCATGCACCACCAGGAAAACAGTCGAGAAGGCGGCAGGATCAGCGTTACAGAGTTGCAGTAGTCGTCTTTGCTACTTTGTTGCAGTTTTGCAGGCTTCCAGCGCGGTCAGCAGTCGATTCCTTGGCAGAAGGTGAAGAGAGAGATGCAGAGGAACTCGGATGAGCTCTTGCATTCGTTATCTAAGGAATCCCAAGAGACAGAGACCCTAAATAGCCAGAAAAGAGGGTTTGGCTACCTAGGAGAGAGGATAGGCTAGCAACACCTGAAGGAGCCTATCAGAAGGAGTCTCTGACGTCACCTGATGGCACTGGCCACTCAGAGCAGTCCAGTGTGCCAGCAGCACCTCTGTTTCCAAGATGGCAGAGGTCTGGAGCACACTGGAGGAGCTCTGGGCACCTCCCAGGGGAGGTACAGGTCAGGGGAGTGGTCACTCCCCTTTCCTTTGTCCAGTTTTGCGCCAGAGCAGGGCTAAGGGGTCCCTGAACCGGTGTAGACTGGCTTATGCAGAAATGGGCACCATGTGTGCCCATGAAAGCATTTCCAGAGGCTGGGGGAGGCTACTCCTCCCCTGCCTTCACACCATTTTCCAAAGGGAGAGGGTGTAACACCCTCTCTCAGAGGAAGTCCTTTGTTCTGCCATCCTGTGTCAGGCCTGGCTGGACCCCAGGAGGGCAGAAGCCTGTCTGAGGGGTTGGCAGCAGCAGCAGCTGCAGTGAAACCCCGGGAAAGGCAGTTTGGCAGTACCAGGGTCTGTGCTACAGACCACTGGGATCATGGGATTGTGCCAACTATGCCAGGATGGCATAGAGGGGGCAATTCCATGATCATAGACATGTTACATGGCCATATTCGGAGTTACCATTGTGAAGCTACATATAGGTAGTGATCTATATGTAGTGCACGCGTGTAATGGTGTCCCCGCACTCACAAAGTCCGGGGAATTGGCCCTGAACAATGTGGGGGCACCTTGGCTAGTGCCAGGGTGCCCTCACACTAAGTAACTTTGCACCTAACCTTTACCAGGTAAAGGTTAGACATATAGGTGACTTATAAGTTACTTAAGTGCAGTGTAAAATGGCTGTGAAATAACGTGGACGTTATTTCACTCAGGCTGCAGTGGCAGGCCTGTGTAAGAATTGTCAGAGCTCCCTATGGGTGGCAAAAGAATTGCTGCAGCCCATAGGGATCTCCTGGAACCCCAATACCCTGGGTACCTCAGTACCATATACTAGTGAATTATAAGGGTGTTCCAGTAAGCCAATGTAAATTGGTAAAATTGGTCACTAGCCTGTTAGTGACAATTTGTAAGAAATGAGAGAGCATAACCACTGAGGTTCTGGTTAGCAGAACCTCAGTGAGACAGTTAGGCACCACACAGGGAACACATACATATAGGCCACAAACTTATGAGCACTGGGGTCCTGACTAGCAGGGTCCCAGTGACACATAACAAACATACTGAAAACATAGGGTTTTCACTATGAGCACTGGGCCCTGGCTAGCAGGATCCCAGTGAGACAGTGAAAACACCCTGACATACACTCACAAACAGGCCAAAAGTGGGGGTAACAAGGCTAGAAAGAGGCTACTTTCTCACACCTACTATCACTTTTCTTAACACACATTTATAGCTTATCACAAACAGAAACAATTAAATGTGAATGCACCTTTGTACAGTGACATCTATTCACCAAATATATTTCTGGCTTTAAGTGGAGTCTTAACATTTTCTGAGTAGAAACCTGTAAGTTTGCTGCAACAGAGAACATTTTCGTGTTTTTGTAAAGCTTTGATCTCAGCTGATAGTTAAAAGGATTTGTAGTATCAGGAATTTCACAGGACTTTGGAGGGCGCAGTAGATAAATCTAAATATAGGCCCTCATTTCAACCTCAGCGGTCTTTTCCTAAGACCTCTGAGGTTCCGCCGGGCCGAAGACCGCCAATGTTGGCGGTCTTCCGCCAACCATATTATGACTGCTGGCAACCCTCTGCCCTTTTTTGGACGGAGAGCCGTCAGCAGCCATACTGGCGGTCGGCAGTATAGTGGAGGCTGCTCCACCGTCACCGTCACGTCATCAGAACACCGCCCACTGAATTACGTCCCAGTATTCGGCGTGGCGGTGTTCTGGTGATGGGGTGCTGGGGCGGAGCAGCCCCCATGGATCCCGTTCCCTCTCGGAGGACCACCGAAACAGGTAAGGTGATCGTCCGTCAGGGGAGGGGGGATGTGGAGGTGTTGTGTGGTATGTGCATGCATGGTGGTGTGAGTGTTAGTGTTTAGAGGGAGTGTGTGAGTGCGTGTATGTATGCGGGGGTGTGATGTGTGTAGTGGCAATGTTCTGTGTATGTATGTGTGCATTTATGTGGTCGTGTATGTGTGTGAGTAGTGTGAGCGTGCATGAGGGCGGGTGGGGAGGGTGTCCTGCTACCTTTGGGAGGTGGTAGGGGGGTTGTGGGTTTTGGGGTAGACTCAGGGGAGGAGGAGAGGGGAGTGGGAGACCCCTATCAGTGCCAGGGAACAAATTCCCTGGCACTGATACTGCCTACCGCCATGGAGTTCGTGGCGGTTCAAAACCCCATGAAATCCATGGCGGTATGTAGGGTCATGATACTGCCGGCGGACTAGTGGTGGCCGCCGGGCTGGAGACCGTTGTATCCAGCCTGGCGGTTGTTACAGCTGTGACGGACGGTGTGGTACATTGCTGGTTTGGCATGTGCCAAACCGCCAATGTCATAATGGGGCGGTAATGACCATGGGCCTGTTTGTGGTCCTACCGCCATCATTGCACCGTCTGCCAGGGTCGTAATGAGGGCCATAGTCATGTGTTGTTAATCTGGGTCATGCTTAAAAGGACCAAGAGCCAGACACAAACAAGTGGTCAAGAGGGAACAGGAAAAGTCGGTGGTGCCCTATGCACATGAACAGTGAAGTCGGCTTGGGTAAGATTAGTCTGATGATAAAACATAGGTAACCTGAATATCATGCCATATTCTGTTGCCCAAATAATTTGGCACGTGACAACAAACCGTCTTAAGAGCACATAAGTATTCACTATGCATAGTTATGGAGGGACCTGAAAATTGCCTATGTAGCAGATGATTGGAAGAATCAAGATTGCCTATTGTATCAATAAGTCATAGGCTGATAGAAAGAAATGGGTTTCGATGACTCTGTGAAATCTGAGGAAGTCTTTAATGAGATGTATGTTAGGGGCATTCTACAGTGTCAAGCCTTGTACTCGAAGGAATACTCCACACTTAAATTGTGCCTGACTATGTGTGCCACTAACTTTGAAAGCTCCCCAAGGAAAGCATTTGTTAGACCCTCCAGGTCGAATGTACCTATTCAACCATCTTCATACAGCAACTGCTACTTCCTCTTCTGACAATTAGGTGCAGATGTTGTAGTGCATTAAGAAAAGTATGGAAACTGTGATGTGCTCCCTGTGGGTGAGTGTGCATGGGGGCGAGGTTAAAGACATAACTCAAAAAAAAAATATTCTGTAACTTTTTTCGTCTTTTACCTTAGGTACTTCCATATAAAATAACACACAGTTTAAATGAAAAATAAATACAAGTTAAGTTAATCAGTGGGAATTGCACTCTCGTACATTATAAAACCTCTGTTAGTTAATACGCTGCCAATGTCTGTGTGTGTAATCAGAGAGCCACATAATTGAAACCTGGTTGGTGCAGTAGAGAGTAGTGACTTGTGTATCTAGATTTTAGTAATGCTCAGTCTGTACATAGTGCATTGTTTTTTAAATAACTTTGTTAAAAGCACACATTTCACAGCTGAGAACTCCCTTGCAATACCACTCAAAATGAATAATTCTGTGTCACCAGGAAACTTCAAGTGATTCCATCAATTAAAGCCAATACCGGCTTCCAAGCACCCTTTACAATTGCAGATTAACCAGTTGCATACATTTACGTTCCTTTAAGCAAGCAGACACCCTGGCAAGAAGGCTTGTTTAGTTGGCTGCCTGCCCTCCCTTCAGCTTTACTTCAGCTAAATGATTTAGGCTGTCTGAATTAACCTTTCAGGGATGGTTTTCTTTTCTGAAAAAGAAGGGGAACTGTTTTATTAAACTAAGGAAGCATGGGGTCGTTGTGCCCGTCAGATCCCACGCACTTCGACCGCTGATTAAATGGCCTAACTAGAGTCCACTTGTGAATGTAAAAAGGTGATAGTCTGATAGAGGCTGTCAAGCCAGCAAACCTATGGAGAGAGCCGAGCCAGAGTTTCACCATACGTAGGCTGGGCTCTAAGAGCATAATATGAGTTGTACAATCAACATATTTGGCAAGTAATCATGCAAAAAATGTCAGAGTCCTCAAAGTTCATAAAAGTATATTTATTTAAAATGCAGAAATGTTTACATTTCATACGTTAGATTATATTGCTGAATTCAGTGGAATTAATTAGAAGTGATAGCTTCTAAACCAGTGGTTCCCAACCTTTTCATTTCTGTGGACCCCCACTTTAACATTGATGGAACCCAGGGACCCCCACTGAATCATCATGGGAATCCGGGGACCCCCGCCTGAGTCATTACTGGAAGCTGGGGACCTAATTTGTCAATATTTGTCAATATTTGTTAATTTTCTAGGCTCTCACGGATCCCCTGAGAAGGCTTCGCGGACCCCCAGGGGTCTCCGAACCACAGGTTGGGAACCACTGTTCTAAACATTAACTTGGAAACATTCATTCCTCTCCCACCGCACTGCCGGCGGTGCAATCAATGAACCAAAAGTAAAACTAGTTGTTATGTGTATCCTATATGTGGCATTGGTTATTATTATAGGTGGATCAGCACTATAGTCTTTTAAAACAAATACAAGAGATATTTTTGTACAGTGCACATCCTGAACTGATTTATTTCAAGGTGCTCGATGTGATGATAAAGGAAAGCCTACTTTAGTGTTTCAGTCACCTGCTTCCCCTGACCTTGCAAAGATACTGATTTCAGGAGAGGCTCAACTCTATTGATGGCACTTGCATACCTAAACAAAACAAAGGTCTGAAAGAGTCCACAGGGTTCACATGAAACAAGTGAACCCCAGGGCTAACCTGACAGCAGATTTTCACATAGACCATAAAGAGGCTAGGCTTTTAAAAAAAATAAATTTTCCATTACTTCCTGGATTGGGGCAGTATTTATTTTGGGCTGACCATCAGACTGTGCTGTGGGCTGTGAAAGTGCTCAAAGAAAAGTAATTAGTATAACATCTCTCTCTGAGCACTTTCACAGCTCTCTTCACAGTTCTCACAATCAACCCTTCTGCAAACGAATGTGGCACAGTGCTGGGCAGCACCTGCTGTGCTGCAGGAAGGTTGGGGGGATGTGAGTAGGACTTGGTGATTGAGGCAAGAGGCTGGGCGTCAGAAACCACAGGCATGCTCAGCTCATTTTTTGCTTGAAATTCCAAGAAGTCCTTGAGCTGAGTCAGGCATATGGCTATGTACTTGTTTGTGTCTTCAGTGGGCCACCCACCTCTATAGCTTGTTGTGATATTGGTCGAACCCTCACTCACCCACAGACCTCTTGCATGCTTCATCATGGGCTTCAGTCTTGTATGGGAATTGATGTTCACCAGAACCTAGTGAAATGTGCAATGCTTAATTTGTAAAAAAAAAAAAAAAAAAAACAGTGCCAGGGCCCTTGTCTGGGGTCTGCTGCAGCTTGCACCACCCATTGCCCCCACTAGTCATTAAAGAATGTCAACCCTCACCCACAGACCTCTGGCATGCTTCATCATGGGCGTCAGTCTTGTATGGGAATAAATGTCCACCAGAGCTTAGTGAAATGTGTAATACTAAAACAAAATGTCAGGTCCCATTGCCCCCACTAGTGCTGCCAATGACAGTACCATAACAAATAACCATTACACTTGTGGGGATGTGTGTGTACTATATGATATGGCTGTGGGGCTTTATCATACAGTACACTCTCAAATAGCATCTTGGGTCCAGTCAGGTTTCTTACTTAACCTTAACCTCAACCCTGGATAGCTGTCCCTGCGAGCAGTAAGGTTTAGCAAAGTAACAACGTGTAAAGCTTTTAACAGCACCAAACAACGAAACAAGAAAGCAACAACACACAAAAGAATGAAGACACCAATTTATACAATAGATAATATTTTAATTAATTTTTAGAGACTTTGATGAAAAATACCCATCAGAGGGTTTCGGAGATTCTGATTTTATAAGATATTATCACTTTTAAGTGCAACCACAACCAAGCATTGGTCAACAAAAACTTTGGAAACCTTTGAAAAGTTTGAAACGGATGTTCAGCTACTTCGGCCCAGGTTAAGGCAACCAATTCCAGCAGGACAGAGATTTAGGGGGGCAGAGTGGACACTTTGGACAATTACCTGGCCACCAGAGCGATTTTGAAGTACCCTTAAGGAAGATCTGTGCTCTGCAGCTGTCCTAAAGGCAGCTGACTGCAGTAAAGAGTTTGCAGACTGTATGCAATTTGTGTGTGGGTCTCTCTGGGTGGTATAAGATATGCTGCAGCCCTTAAGGATCTTCCTTATTATCCATGTCCTAGGTGCAAGGCGTACCATTTACTAGGGGTGCTAAAGTTCTGTGCCAGTTGTACAATAACCAGACTGTAACCGTGCGGGTATGGATGAATCACTCTAGACCACGTGATAGTCTTGAAAGAAAGGATTTTTATTGATGATTTTGGATGTGGTATGAAGCAGGTGAGTATACGTCAGTCTTTGGTTGCTGGGTATAGGGTGGTGGGATGTTCTTGAGGTTTGGTCATCACTCTTCTCTTTCTGTCTCCCTTGTTCACAGGTCGTCCCCCGGGAAGCGCATGTGGAGAGAAGAGAATGAGAGCAGTAAGTGAACGTGCTACTGGTATCTATTTTGTTTCCTTATGCTTTCTTTGTTGTCCCTGTCTCACTGTTCTTGCACGGTTACTTTCTCAAACTGGTTCAGGTTAGTATGTGCTTTCTTCCATCTGTTTCTTAGTGGTCTAACTCCTGTACTTTCTGTCTTTTTATTTTCTTTCAGCGCTGTATCGCTCCTGTGCGCGAGTCTTGGCTGGTCTATTTAGTGGCAGTGCTCTAAGGTGCCCGGTGGTAAGTTATTTATCTCTCCCTGTTGGACCTCTCCCTTGTCTGTGTTTGTTTCCTTTTTCTCACCCACCCCTTTCCCAGTGCTCGTGCGTTCGTTTCCTGGTGTTGTCCTCCCCCCTCCCTTCCTTCCGTGTTACCGTTTCGTTCCCCCTCCCCCCTTTCTCTCACTCCGCTAACTTTCTCTCAATCACTCGTTCAGGGACGTGGTCCCACGCACCTGAATGGCCATGCTTCTCCTGAAGCGTGGCAGGATGCAGCACTCCGTCCTCCCGGTTGCCTGGAACAGGATCTCCCGTCCCTCGCCTTCCGCCTTCTCCTCCTGTACTTGGACGGTACCGCTGTCTCTGGATCTCGAGGGGGTTCCGCTCCTTGTTCTCCTCGTTCGTCTCTTTCTCGCTGGGTTTCTCCTCCTCCGACGGCTGGTTCACGGTTGTCTTCTGGCCTCTCGTTTTCTCCTCCCAACCTCTGAACGCTGTAAGTGCTGGCAGTGGCTCTTTTGACCTCCCAGCGTCCCGCCACTGTGGGTCATCCCGCCAATCAAAGGCAGAGAAACTAGGAAGTCTCGGGGTAACAAGGGCAGCGTCAGCACAAGTAAGAGTCATGTGCGGGCGAAGAAGGTACCAGCCCGTCACATACACTCCCCCTAGAGAGCGGCCAGTCGAGACGCTCCAGGACTGGATAACAGGAAAGAAAATCCGCAGTCACCATATGTTTTCCCGGAAGATGCTGAATTCGAAAGGAGAAAGGCTGTAAGGAAAGGAACCAGCGGAGAACACGGGAATTAGTGTCCTTATGATGGGCGAGCCATGTAAGAGGAGCGTGATCAGTAATGAGGGTAAAGGTCCTGCCGGACAGGTAATATCTGAGAGATTCAATTGCCCATTTAATCGCCAAACACTCCTTCTCTATAGTTGGATAATGCACTTCCCGCGGTAGAAGTTTCCTGCTGATGTATAATACTGGGTGGAGGGAATCATCATCCTGCGGCTGGGATAACACAGCCCCAAGACCCACGTCGGAGGCATCGGTTAGTAATACAAAGGGTTTATCAAAATTAGGACAACAAAGTACAGGTTCAGATGTGAGAGCGGCTTTTAACTTTTCAAAGCTACGTAATGCAGTCACAGGGGGGGGTCCAAGGGTGTTGGGACAGGTGTTTTTTAGCATATTAGTAAGAGGTTCCGCAATGGTGGAGAAATGGGTAATGAAGCGCCGATAATAGCCGATCAATCCCAGGAAAGCCCTAATATCTTTTTTTTTCTTGGGGAACTCCATTTTAGAGATGGCTTCTCCTTTTTCTACTTGGGGACTAATCCTACCGCTCCCCACAATATAGCCCAGATATTTGATACTAGTCTGTCCAAGTCTACATTTTTCAGGATTGGCGGTTAACTGGGCCTTTCGTAGAGCTTGTAATATGGTATCTAGATGTGTCATGTGCTCCTCCCAGGTCTTACTATAGATGACAATGTCATCAAGATAGGCAGCAGCATACTGCTTAAAAGGTTGTAGGATTTCATCCATGAGTCTTTGGAAGGTGGCGGGGGCCACGTGAAGCCCAAAAGGGAGGACGTTAAAGTGATACAATCCCGAAGGGGTGGCAAACGCTGTTTTTTCTTTGTCTTCCTTTCTTAGGGGTATTTGCCAATAACCCTTCGTGAGATCTAGGGTGGTTAAGTACTTGGCTTGGCTTAATCTCTCAATGAGCTCATCGATTCTAGGCATGGGATAGGCATCAAAATATGTTAAGTTGTTGACGCCCCTATAATCTACACAAAACCGAGTACTGCCATCTGGCTTGGGCACTAAGTCGACTGGCGAGCACCAAGGGCTGGTTGATGGCTCTATGATGCCAGCTGCCAACATGGCTTGAACTTCTTCTTCAATAATTTTTTGTTTTGCTTCGGGGATACGGTATGGCCGCTGTCGTGAGACAGTATTCGTTTTCAGGCGAATGGGATGTTGGACTAGGGTGGTTCTACCCGGATATTTAGAGAAGACATCTTGATTGTGACGCACTAGGCGGTTTAGTTGATTGTGATACAACCTAGTAAGATCGGGATTGATCCATGGTTGTACCTGGTCGGACAGGTCATGGGAGGTAACCTGGGATACGGAATGTCGTCAGTAATATCAGAATTTATAAAGTGAACAGAATAGTCTCCTGTGGGTGCTAGCCATAAGAAGATTGATGTGATATATCTGCTCCCTACCACTTCCTTGGGGAATGGCCAGCTTATAGGTGGTGGGGATGATCTGTGCTATCACTTCAAATGGTCCCTGCCATTTGGCCAATAATTTATTTTCAGTGCTAGGGAGTAAGACTAGAGCTTTGTCCCCTACGGTTAGGGTGCGAACTGCGCTTCGGGTATCATATATTTGCTTCTGCTTATTCTGTGCTTCCTGTAGGGCAGTATGAGCTTCATCCCATACTGTATGAAGATTCTCTCTTAAATCTCTGGTATAGGTTAAGAGGTCTTTTACTTCCTCTTCTGTGTCCTCCCACTGTTCGGCTAACATATCTAACAGTGTGCGAGGTTGTCGACCGAACAACATCTCAAAAGGGCTATGGCCTAAGGACGCTTGTATGTGGGTGCGGATAGCATATAAAACCAACGGTAGTTTCTTTTCCCAATCCTTACCAGCCTCAGATATACTTTTTCTTAGTAATGATTTAATGGTTTTGTTGTATCTTTCTACCAGCCCGTCTGTCTGCGGATGATATACTGCTGTCCGAATTTGTTTTACCCCAAGCAATCAACATACTTCAGCCATTAACCTAGACATAAAAGAAGTCCCTTGGTCAGTCAATATCTCTTTCGGGAAACCCACCCTGGAAAATAATTCTATCATTGCCTGGGAGATAGCTTTAGTGTGTATACTGGGAAGGGGAATGGCCTCGGGATATCGCGTGGCATAGTACACCAAGACTAACACATATTGTCTACCCCGAGTGGAAGGGGTGAGACGACCGATAAGGTCCATTCCAACCCGGGTAAATGGAATATCGATAATAGGAAGAGATTGCAGTGAAACGGGTTTGTGTGGAGAGGGGTTGTACAACTGGCATTTGGGACACTCAGCACAATGCTTGCGTATTTCGCCATAAACCCCTGGCCAATAAAATCGTCTAAGTACCGCTTCCTCAGTTTTCTCCCTTCCCAAGTGCCCTTCCCCGTTATCTCCATGTGCTAATTGTAACACTTGTTGGTGGTGACTTTTAGGCACTACTAATTGTAGATCATTTCCTCTTGTGGGGGTGGGATTTCTGTATAATAGTTTATTACGAATCAGGAATCTGGGACCTACCCCTTGTGCTGCCCCGGACTCGACCTGCTGCCATGCGTTTTTTAAGGTAGGATCCTCATTTTGATTCTGCCTGAAATCCCTGGTGATTGTGCAAACCGGCCCGCCAATAGGACCGTCTGGGGATGGGCAGTTCTGTATATAGGAACGTCGTTGCTCTCTTTTTTGTCTCTTGCTGAGGGCAATTCGTACCCGTTTGGGTTCTTCTGAAATCAGTCCATTAGGTGCGTCCGTCCACCAATCCCTCAAAAGGTCCTCTTGTCCGTCTTTCTCTAATAAAGAGGGAAAATCCTCATAATCTGTCCCGGGGATTATGTCCTCATCTAGGTGTGGAGAGCACCCCTACCCGGAGACTCTCGTTTCGTTCTCTCCATTTCAACCTTATAGTAGCAATGGGATAATACAGTTGGTCACCATGTACACAGGTGATGAGGACCTGGGTTTCTGTATCCTCTTGCCCTGGCAATACTAAATTTCCCCTGATCACGCTCTGGCTACATCCAGAATCGATTAGAGACATTCGTTCTACATCGTTGACGATGATAGGGAGGGTATATTTAGGTTTCTCCCCTCCAGTCCAGAACACCCTTCCCTTGGTCAGGCCTATCTCCATGGGCTCCTCTACATCTTTTTTATGTGGGCAATATCGGGCAATATGGCCCCACTCTGAGCAGTTGTAGCACTGGGAACCAGAGCCTGCGTATCCAGAGGGACCCGGGCCCGCTGGTTGTGATCGGTCCGCTCCGGGAATTACTACCGGCCGTGGTGGCTGTATTCTAGGTATGGCCGGTCTACCCGGAGGTGGAGGAGCCCGACTAACGGTAGCCCTGGAAATCCGATCCTCTATGATAAGCACAGGCAAGATCTACAGCCGTCTCATTCGTGAGCCCAGGATGTTGTCGTACCCAGTTCCGGGTGGTAGGTGGTAAAGCATCCAAGTATTGTTCTAAGACTATGATGTCAAACATGTCTTCTCTTGTTTTCTCTGTGGGATGTAACCACCTCCCGGCTGCATGTTGGACTCTATAATATAAGGTACGGGGATTCTCCTGATGTTGCCATTTGATTTGTCTGAACCTAATGCGATAACTCTCACTATCCAAACCTACTCTTTCTAAAATGGTTTTCTTAAGGTCCTTGTATGGAAGGTTACCGCTCGGATTAATAGCTTGGTATGTTGTTTGTAGGTGGCCGGTGAGTAGGGGGGCGATATACTGACCCCATTTGTCCTCCGGCCAATTAGCAGTACTGACTACTCTTTCAAAGTTTGTGAAGAAGGAGTCTGGATCTTCCTGCTCCTGATAACGTTGCAACACACTACTTGGTACTGTGGGGTGTACCTTTGTATGGGCGATGGTATTGGTAAGCTTACCCAGGGCCGTCTCATGTACCAGTTGGTTATTGGCCATAATCGTTGCCTGGCTCTTGAGCGCTGTTTGTAATGCTTCCCTTTCCTCTTTGGCTTCTTTCATTTGTTGTTCCCATATCAACTGGAGATGCCGTTGTCCTTCTGCCAGTTGTGCAATTACATCTGCCATTGTTGCCTTTTCTTCCATGGTGGCGGTTTCTCCAATTATCCCACTTCTGACACCACTTGTAATCGTGCGGGTGTGGATGAATCACTCTAGACCACGTGATAGTCTTGAAAGAAAGGATTTTTATTGATGATTTTGGATGTGGTATGAAGCAGGTGAGTATACGTCAGTCTTTGGTTGCTGGGTATAGAGTGGTGGGATTTTCTTGAGGTCTGGTCATCACTCTTCTCTTTCTGTCTCCCTTGTTCACAGGTCGTCCCCCGAGAAGCGCATGTGGAGAGAAGAGAATGAGAGCAGTAAGTGAACGTGCTACTGGTATCTATTTTGTTTCCTTATGCTTTCTTTGTTGTCCCTGTCTCACTGTTCTTGCACGGTTACTTTCTCAAACTGGTTCAGGTAAGTATGTGCTTTCTTCCATCTGTTTCTTAGTGGTCTAACTCCTGTCCTTTCTGTCTTCTTATTTTCTTTCAGCGCTGTATCGCTCCTGTGCGCAAGTCTTGGCTGGTCTATTTAGTGGCAGTGCTCTAAGGTGCCCGGTGGTAAGTTATTTATCTCTCCCTGTTGGACCTCTCCCTTGTCTGTGTTTGTTTCCTTTTTCTCACCCCCCCCTCTTTCCCAGTGCTCGTGCGTTTGTTTCCCGGTGTTGTCCTCCCCCTCCCTTCCTTCCGTGTTACCGTTTCGTTCCCCCTCGCCCCATTTCTCTCACTCCGCTAACTTTCTCTCAATCACTCGTTCAGGTACGTGGTCCCACGCACCTGAATGGCCACGCTTCTCCTGAAGCGTGGCGGGATGCAGCACTCCGTCCTCCCGGTTGCCTGGAACAGGATCTCCCGTCCCTCGCCTTCCGCCTTCTCCTCCTGTACTTGGACGGTACCTCTGTCTCTGGATCTCGAGGGGGTTCCGCTCCTTGTTCTCCTCGTTCGTCTCTTTCTCGCTGGGTTTCTCCTCCTCCGACGGCTGGTTCACGGTTGTCTTCTGGCGTCTCGTTTTCTCCTCCCAACCTCTGAATGCTGTAAGTGCTGGCAGCGGCTCTTTTGACCTCCCAGCGTCCCGCCACTGTGGGTCATCCCGCCAATCACAGGCAGAGAAACTAGGAAGTCTCGGGGTAACAGGGGCAGCGTCAGCACAAGTAAGAGTCATGTGCGGGCGAACAGGTACCAGCCCGTCACACAGACATACCCTGTTTTAAAAGAAGGAGCACTGGTATTGAGGTCTGTTTAGCAGGCCTCAGTGCACCGTCGGAGTCGAAAACTGGCATCTAGTAGTTCTAAAGAGGGCAAAAAGTGGGGGGACATCTGCAATGAAGTCCAGTTTTGTACACCCTCCCCCCAGCCAATTCGCCCAGGAGACTTGGCCCACACCCTGGAGAGTTTTCCTAGTGTGTCAGGCAAGGAAGAGGTAAGGAATCTGGGTATGCTATTGCAGTGCCTACTCTGTCTCACGTCCTCCTGTCAAGGTCAATGCCTCTGGGCAGTTGACCTATCCCAACAGTAATAGGGCCCATTTAAACTGGACTAGATCTGATTGATCTTTTCTTCTTTCCTTGGGGTTAGATGTATCTGCCTCTGCTAACCATATCTTAACTAGGAAAACACACAGCTTACCCAAACCGGTTACCCATAACTGGAGTAACCCCACCATGACAAGCAGGGTCAGGGGGCCTATCTTGGTATCTTACTTTGTCACGATCCGTCTTTCTCTTACCGCCCTGGTTGGATGGAACTGGAGTGCGACTTTGGTTCTTGCTCGTTCTGGTCAGGCCGAGATAGAGGTGACCCCTTCCGGTAGCCACGGTGCTGCTGACAAGAAAATGCCTAGGCAGTCCGTGCCCTCCAGAAGAAGTCCCAGAGGAAAAACCCCAAAAGGGGAAAAAAAAACAATTTCGCAGGAATTTCCAGAAGCAGGAAAAAGGTGAGCGTCAGGATACCAGGACTTCAGCGAGCAACAAGAAAAACGGCGCAGTGCAGCAGGTGGCCCGTGGTGGGTCCGACGGCCCAGGAAACAGACCGCAGACCTCAACGTGGGCTGAAAATGAGAGGTCATAGACACCAGTGGTGTAACAGTAGGGCCCCCCGAAGCTCCATGCTTGTCTGGAAAAAGACAGAAAAAACATCAGACAAGAAGAGGAGCATGAACAAAAGAAGTGTCTTCCCAGGAGCACTCGCTAAGGGGATAATCCTTCCATTGAATGAGGAATCGAAGACGGTTCCGGACGAATCGCCAATCACAGATTTATTGCACCTCGTATTTGGGTTCATCATCCTCCAAAAGAGGAGGGGGGCAGGAGTATAGTCTGAAAAGAGTCAGGAACATAGGGTTTTAACTGGAATAAGTGAAATATTAGGTGTATTTTGCAAGTATGAGGTAAACGGAAACTAAAGGAGACTGGATTTACCACTTGCAGGATCTTGAAAGGACCATAGTAACAAGGTTTGAATTTGTTTTGGGATAGATGGAGAGGAAAGAATTTAGAAGAAAGCCAGACCTTATCTTGTACTTGGTATGATGGTGCTACACTCTGTCTAGCATCAACGGTCTTTTTCATGTGTTGTTTTGCAGCCAGGAGGTCGGAATGTATGATCCGACTGATATTACAAAGTCGCTGAGAAAATTAGGTTACTGCAGGAACAGTAGGTGATTCTCAGATAACCGTAGGGAAGGCCTTGGGATGATAACCATATGTACAAAAGAAAGGAGTGGCCTTTGATGCACTATGTACTGCATTGATGCAAGAGAACTCTGCTTGTGGTAAATATGTGCAGTTACTCTGTGTGGTGTTACAAAAACAGTGTAGATGTTGTTGGAGTCCCTGATTTAGGCGTTCTGTTTGTCCACTGGTTTGGGTACGGAAACCAGATTATAAGGCTACTACAATATGTAGGGATGAGTAAAAGGCTTCCAAAAATGTGAAACATATTGAGGGCCTCGATTAGATATAATGACCTGAGGAAGGTGATGAAGGCAAAAAAATTCCTGTATGAAAATATGAGTTTAGCAGTGGGTAACTTCTTTTGCACTGTGAAATGGGCCATCTTGGAAAAAGAATCCACAGTTACCATTATTACACGGTTTCCTGTGGGAGGTGGTAGTGAACACAGGAAATTGGTGGACACCATATGGAAAGGGGCTGGAGGAATGGGTAAGGGTTGAAGCAGCCCTGCTGGTTTGGTACGTGGTATCTTTGCTTGTGCACACAGAGGAGAAGAAGAAACATATGCTTCGATATCATCTTAGATAGTTGGCCACCAATTAGAACAGAGTAGTAATTCTTGGGTTGCCTTGACTCCACGGTAACCGGCAATATATCAGTCCTGACACATATGTAATGCTTCTATTTGGACCTTCTTGGTAGGAAGGAATAACGTATGTTCATGATAGTAATACCCCTTAGCCTTACGTTGTTGAGGATTCAATTCATCCCATTCTTCTTTAGGGAGAGACACATACTCTGATATTACTTTGTCTAGGAAGGATTGTACAAGACCAATGATTCGATGTGGTTCTATGATATGCTGTGAAGGAAGAACAACACCTTCTGGTTAATGACAGGATAGGGCATCCACCATGATTTTCTGAGATCCATCTATATAAGTAATGACAGAGTCAAATTGGCTAAAAAAGAAGGCCCACCGGGCTTGCAGACTGTTCCAGCACTGAAAACTGAGGCGTTACTGCAAATTTCAATGATTTGTCTATTCTCAAAGGTTTCTCTAGTGCCCATTAGAAACTGTCTCCACTCATTACAGGCTGCTTTTATGATGAGCAGTTCTCGTTCTAATACAGAGTCATTGCGTTCGGAATCTGTCAAGACGTGATAAACAAAAGACTGGGTGTTCTAAACCATTGTCGTCTTGTCTTTGTAGAAGAACTGCTCCTATTGCTCTGTCTGAAGGATCGTTTTCTACCATAAACTTGTTTGTGGTATCTAGATGCCATAGAATTGGAGCTTGTGTAAAAGCTTGTTTAAAATTTTGAAAAGCTGTCTCTGTGGTCTTTGTACAGCAGAATCCACTCCAAAGACTTTCATTATGGTCTTAGTAATGTAACTTCTCCGCTGAGTGAGATTTGCTATGAACTGTCAATAGAAATTTGTCAAGCCTAAGAAGCATTGAGTTTCTTTTTTAGTGGAAGGAGATGGCCAATCCTGGATAGCTCAGACTTTCTCTTGATCCATAGCAATGCCGGTCTTGTTAATGGTATAACCAAGGAACTCCACATCGGTCTTATCAAATTAAAAAAATTATGGTTTACAATACAGCTGGTGTTGTCAGAGTCTTTCCAGGATTGAGCTTCATGTGTTGTATGTTGTTTCGGATGAGTAGAATACACCAGGATGTCATCTAGATATATTAACAACAAATTGGTTTAGGAGATCTGAAAACACATAGTCCATGAACATCTGGAAAATAGATGGAGCATTGGTTAGGCCAAAGAGTATTACCCGGTCTTCGAAGTGAGCCAAAGGAGTTAGAAAGCTGGTTTTCCACTCATCTCCCTTCTAGATTCATAGGAGGTGATAGTCACCCCTTAGATCCAGCTTGGTGAACATTTGTGCTCCTCTAGCTGATTCCAGGGTGTCTTTGATAAGGTGCAAAGGATCCCTGTCCTTTATTGTAATTTTATTCAGCCCACAAAAGTCTATGCAGGGGCGTAAATCCGTTGTCTTTTTGGGTACAAAAAAAGGAGGAGCCCCAGCGGGTGAGGAGGAGGGAGTAATCAACCTACTCTGTAAGTTTTCCTTGAGATATTCTATAAGCGTCTCTTTTTCTGGTTCAGAAAGTGAGTACTTTCTCCCAAAGGGAACCACCGCTCTGGGCTCCAAAGGAATGGCAGTCATATTCTCTAAGCAGTGGCAAAACCATCTTCTCTGGTTTGTGAAGACATCTGCAAACTCCAGGTAATGACTTGGTACCCCTTGCACAGCGTTGATATAACAGCCCACTTCCTTATTCTTTAAGGTCATGCTGTTAGGTGACCAATAGGTTTCTGAATGATAGCAATTAATTTTGCAAAACTGTGACAAGAAAGAAATTGTTCTAGTTTCCCAATTAATATAGGGATTATGCCTTGTCAGCCAGGGTATACCTGATATTATAATGTGATTGGGTGAAGCAATCAGATCGAAGGCAATATACTCTTAATGTTTCCCAAACATCAAACACAAGGTTAGAGTTGTATCTGTGACCGGTCCTGAAGCAAGAGGAAAGCTGTCTACCGTATAGTCGAGGGATTTCCTTTTCCTCAGCCTAATTCTCATTGAAATATATTCCATTAGCAACACAGTCCAGCAATGCCAGTACTCTTTCTTCTCTACCATCCGTTAGCTGTAACACGATAGGCAAATAGAAAAGAGACTTTGGGGGTTATTACAACTTTGGAGGAGGAGTTAATCCGTCCCAAAAGTGACGGTAAAGTGACGGATATACCACCAGCCGTATTATGAGTCCATTACATCCTATGGAACAAGTTGTAATAACCCCCTTTGTGTTTTCTTTGGAGGAGCATATAGAAGGTATCTCTTAATGTCTCATCCCCTCCCTTCTTATAATGGATGGGAGTTGGCAATTCCTATTAGCTTAGTAGGACAGGCACGAATCAGATGACCGGAATTGTCACAGTAAAGACACAGGTGGTCATTACAACCCTGGCGGTCGGTGTTAAAGCGGTGGTAAGACCGCCAACAGGCTGGCGGTAAAAAAAATGGAATTACAACCGTGGCGGAAACCGCCAACATAGACAGACACTTTTACACTCTGCCACGGCGGTACAAATAAACAGCTTGGCGGTCACAGCCAACAGACAGGCGGAAGACAATGTACCGCCCACAGTATCACAACCTACCAATCCGCCAACTTTTCCGGGGCGGATTCACCGCAAACAAAAACACGGCGGAAACAGGACTTCGAAGGGAAAACGCTCACCTCTACACACCCCACGAGGAACCAGAACGCCATGGAACCAGAGCTTCACATTTTCCCAGCTTTCATCTTCTTGCTCCTCTACCAGGAGCACGAACGCCAGCGGCGAAGACCATGGTGAGTACTGCACCTGCGACACAGGGGAGGGAAAAAACAGGGACACACACATGCAACACGCAACACCCCCACCCCCACCCTCACCCACGACAACACACACACTAATACATATTGATACATCACAGTTATACCCCCCAACCCCCCCCCCGGAAGAATGCAAAGACAAAAGGAAATGAGTGTAGGCATTGTAATCTATTAAAATCCAGTACGCAAAAATATATATACACTATTAACAAAATATACACTAAGAATAGAAGTCCAGGTATTGCTCCATTTAAGTCCGTGGAACACTGGGCCCACACTGCATGGGCGAGGCCCACACAAGGTACCCAAACATGATGGAGAGAACACTGCAGGGGCATCAGATAGAAATAAAACAGGCACCTCAGGGGGAAGGGAAAGGGGGTGCACCTCAGCCGGATGAGTGCACGACACCAAATCCTTGAGGGGGCCACATGCCCACTGTTCAATCCTGGGGAGTGCAAAGCCACAGTCTCTCAAGTCTCTACAGTGGGTGGTTTGCCCACTGTTCAATCCTGGGGAGTGCAAAGCCACAGTCTCTCAAGTCTCTACAGTGGGTGGGTTGCACACTGTTCAATCCTGGGGAGTGCAAAGCCACAGTCTTTCAAGTCTCTACAGTGATTAGTTTGCCCACTGTTCAATCCTGGGGAGTGCAAAGCCACAGTCTCTCAAGTCTCTACAGTGGGCGGTTTGCCCACTGTTCAATCCTGGGGAGTGCAAAGCCACAGTCTCACAAGTCTCTACAGTGGGCGAGTTGCCCACTGTTCAATCCTGGGGAGTGCAAAGCCACAGTCTCTCAAGTCTCTATAGTGGGTAGTTTGCCCACTGTTCAATCCTGGGGAGTGCAAAGCCACAGTCTCTCAAGTCTCTACAGTGGGTGGTTTGCCCACTGTTCAATCCTGGGAGTGCAAAGCCACAGTCTCTCAAGTGGATAACAGTCTCCACTGGTTCTGGATGGGGCTTCGTGCCCAGAGTGCTTCATCCTGCCAAGGACTGAGGTAGTGGATGTAAATCTCCACTGGTTCTGGAGGGCGCTTTGTGCCCAGAGTGCTTCATCCTGCCAAGGACTGAGGTAGTGGATGTAAATCTCCACTGGTTCTGGAGGGGGCTTTGTGCCCAGAGTGCTTCATCCTGCCAAGGACTGAGGTAGTGGATGTAAATCTCCACTGGTTCTGAAGGGGGCTTTGTGCCCAGAGTGCTTCATCCTGCTCGTGGCGGACTCAGTAGCGTCAGTGCTCTTGGCGCTCATGGGCCAGCTGTGCTTGTGGCGGCGGTGGCCATTGCAGCAGTGCTTGTGGTGGCAGTGTCCTTGGCAGCGGTGCTTGTGGCGGCGGTGTCCATTGCAGCGGTGCTTGTGGCGGCGGTGTCCATTGCAGCGACTCAGCTGCTGGCGGTCCTGTTTGGGCCTGCAGGGCTGGTGCTGGCGGTCCTGTCTGGACCAGTGGGGCTGGTGCTGGCGGTCCTGTCTGGGCCTGCGGGGCTAGTGCTGGCGGTCCTGTCTGGCCCAGCGGGGCTGGTGCTGGCGGTCCTGTCTGGGCCAGAGGGGCTGGTGCTGGCGGTCCTGTCTTGGCCTGCGGGGCTGGTGCTGGCGGTCCTGTCTGGGCCAGCGGGGCTGGTGCTGGCAGTCGCATCCTGGCCAGCGGAGCTGGTGCTGGCGGTCCTGCCTGGGCCAGCGGGGCTGGTGCTGGTGGTCCTGTCTGGGCCTGTGGGGCTGGTGCTGGCGGTCACCTCCTGGCCAGCGGGGCTAGTGCTGGCGGTCGCCTCCTGGGCAGCGGGGCTGCTGCTGGCGGTCACCTCCTGGCCAGCGGGGCTGGTGCTGGCGGTCGCCTCCTGGGCAGCGGAGCTGGTGCTGGTGGTCCTGTCTGGGCCAGCGGGGCTGGTGCTGGCGGTCCTGTCTGGGCCTGCGGGGCTGGTGCTGGCGGTCGCCTCCTGGGCAGTGGAGCTGGTGCTGGCGGTCCTGTCTGGGACAGCGGGGCTGCTGCTGGCAGTCGCCTCCTGAGCAGAGGGGCTGATCCTCCTGGACAGCGTGGCTGATGGCGGTCTTCTCCGCCGTGCCGATCTTCCCAGACTTGCTGAGTTTCTTGTGCCCCTTCCCCACCTTGGAAGGTGTCGCAGCTGACTCCACACTCCCACCTGTACCCCTGGGAGTAGCTTTGGTGGCTGGTGTCTTCCCCTCTCCCGCCGGGCACTGGCCAACTTTTGATGCTTGACAGGTGGGGGACTGTCCGTGCTGTGGCTCCTTGCAACACTGGCTGCCCTGCTGCCTGGTGCACTCCAGAATCCAGTGACTACTGGCACCACTGATCCCGCCGATGTCGTGGCTGAGGTGCTAGGTTGGGACCTGGAGAGTCGGGCCCTAGGGAAGTGACGGGGTGGAGGAGGTGAGGGAAAGAGGTCAAGGGTGGACAGGAAAAGTTTCTTGGGAACACTGGGACGGGAGCTGGAGGGGGTTTGGGAGTGGAGGAAGAGGCTGTGGTTGTAGGAGGTGTACGTTTGGTGACTTTGGGTGAAGGTGCATGTGCAGGAGGTTGTCGTGAGGTGGATGGCTGTTGGGTGGGTGTGTGCCTGCGTTTGTGTACCTTGGGAGGTGGCGTCACAGACACACTGGGAGAGGACACAGGGGATGTGTGAATTGTAGTGGGGGTGGTGACTTCACGTGAGCGGGGTGTGGTGGTGATGGAAATAGTGGCTGAAGATGTAGTGCATGCAGGTGTGAGTGGAGACCAGACTGGGAGGGAGGAGGGAGACGAGGAGGTGGGGGACACAGTGGAGGCAGTGGATGTTGCTATGTCTGCATGTGTGTGATGTTTGCTGAGTGCCTGTGGGATGTGTGGTGCTTATGTTTGCCTGAGCTTCCTTTGTGTGTTGGGGTGTGTGCATGCTGGTCTGGTGGTGTGCTTGGGATAGGCTGAGGTACAGGGGTGTGGGTCTGGGTAGAGAAAGTTGGAGGGGGAGGCTAGAGATAGGGACAATGGCTGCCATCAGTTCTGAGGCCAGAGTCTGAAAAGCTCTCTGAAGGGCTGCCTGACCAGAATGAATGCCCTCCAGGAATGCATTTGTCTGTTGCAACTGCCTCTCTACACCCTGGATGGCATTCAAAATGGTAGACTGCCCAACAGTGAGGGACCTGAGGAGGTCAATGGCCTCCTCACTGAGGGCAGCAGGGGTGAATGGGGCAGGGCCTGAGGTGCCTGGGGCGAAGGTGATTCCCACCCTCCTGGGTGAGCGGGCACGGGGCAAAGGCTTAGGGGCTGCAGGGAGGGCGGCTGGGAGGGCTGGAAGGGGGGGTGGCAGCTGTACCTGTAGATGGGGGGGTGGCACAGATGGGCCCACCACCACAAGGGAGCTCCCATCAGAGGACGAGTCCGTGTCACTGGTGTCAGCACCTGTCCCCGCCATGGAGCTCCCCTCGCCCTCTGTCCCACTGGTGAAATCTGACTCCGTAGTGTCGCCCTCCAGGGCCATGTGGGATGCAGCTCCCTCCTGCTCCGGTGCCACTGCTCCTCCGCCTGATGATGCTAGTTTACACAAGAACAGGGAGACCACAAAAAGGGGGGGGGGGCGACAGAAGAAAGGCATGTTGAGTGCATGCATTACCGCTACCGTTGGCGGACACGACAGACACAGAAGCCCCCCGCACTACGCTGCGCACTTGGGGTCTACTATTCAATCCCTGGGACATGGCCTACAAGGCTATGGGCGACATCTGCACACTTGGATGTCACAGTAGCCTGACTAGGTGTAGTTGGCACTGTACCCAGGTGGGGTGGGGTGCCACAGGGCCTGCCAGAAAAAGGAGACCCAACTAGCACACACACCCTGGCCTAGGGGAACCCACAGCCCACCTCCCCCACCCAGACACCTCCACTGCGTGCTGAATCAGCAGAATGAGAGTGTACTCACCCCCTTGTTGCTGCTGTGATGCCCTCAAGCGCCCATCCAACTCCGGGTACGCCACCACCAGGATCCTGAACATCAGGGGGGTCATGGTGCGATGGGCACCCCACCCACGTTGGGAAGCCATCACCAGCTTGGCCTCCGCCGTCTTCTTGCTCCAGCGGCGAATGTCCTCCCATCTCTTATGGCAGTGGGTGCTCTGTCTGTAATAGACCCCCAGGGTCCAAACGTCCTTGGCGATGGCATGCCCAACAGTGAGGGACCTGAGGAGGTCAATGGCCTCCTCACTGAGGGCAGCAGGGGTGAATGGGGCAGGGCCTGAGGTGCCTGGGGCGAAGGTGATTCCCACCCTCCTGGGTGAGCGGGCACGGGGCAAAGGCTTAGGGGCTGCAGGGAGGGCGGCTGGGAGGGCTGGAAGGGGGGGTGGCAGCTGTACCTGTAGATGGGGGGGTGGCACAGATGGGCCCACCACCACAAGGGAGCTCCCATCAGAGGACGAGTCCGTGTCACTGGTGTCAGCACCTGTCCCCGCCATGGAGCTCCCCTCGCCCTCTGTCCCACTGGTGAAATCTGACTCCGTAGTGTCGCCCTCCAGGGCCATGTGGGATGCAGCTCCCTCCTGCTCCGGTGCCACTGCTCCTCCGCCTGATGATGCTAGTTTACACAAGAACAGGGAGACCACAAAAAGGGGGGGGGGGGCGACAGAAGAAAGGCATGTTGAGTGCATGCATTACCGCTACCGTTGGCGGACACGACAGACACAGAAGCCCCCCGCACTACGCTGCGCACTTGGGGTCTACTATTCAATCCCTGGGACATGGCCTACAAGGCTATGGGCGACATCTGCACACTTGGATGTCACAGTAGCCTGACTAGGTGTAGTTGGCACTGTACCCAGGTGGGGTGGGGTGCCACAGGGCCTGCCAGAAAAAGGAGACCCAACTAGCACACACACCCTGGCCTAGGGGAACCCACAGCCCACCTCCCCCACCCAGACACCTCCACTGCGTGCTGAATCAGCAGAATGAGAGTGTACTCACCCCCTTGTTGCTGCTGTGATGCCCTCAAGCGCCCATCCAACTCCGGGTACGCCACCACCAGGATCCTGAACATCAGGGGGGTCATGGTGCGATGGGCACCCCACCCACGTTGGGAAGCCATCACCAGCTGGGCCTCCGCCGTCTTCTTGCTCCAGCGGCGAATGTCCTCCCATCTCTTATGGCAGTGGGTGCTCCGTCTGTAATAGACCCCCAGGGTCCAAACGTCCTTGGCGATGGCATGCCAAATAACCTTCTTCTGGTGGGCGCTGACCTACAGGAATTGTACAGGGGAAAAAGAGAAGTTATTTCCAACTGCACCATCACAGTCATTGGCTCGCATCCCTACCCTTGCCATGTGGCACATGCACTCACCGTCATTTCATGCACGCCTCATTCTCCCCCCAATTCCCCCCCCCCATCTTTCATCCACCCCACTCCACACAGGCATAGCCCATACAGCATGCTCCCAGTGTACTTACCTGTTTGTCTGGAGGACCGTAGAGTAGCGTGTACTGGGGGAGGACCCCATCCACGAGTTTCCCCAACTCCTCCGATGTGAAGGCAGGGGCCCTTTCCCCAGACGCACGAGCCATTGTCTCTTCCAGACTGAGGTCACAGCAGCACATGCAGAGTAGGTCCTCTCCTGTGGAAGATCAGGTATCGAGTGATTGAACAGATAGAAAATGGTGGTCACGTCCGTGGCGATGCGTACCGTCACCGCCGGTGTACATCGTCATTGGCTCCTGGGACCCATAGGGTCCAATGTTAACCAATACAGAATTGTGCCGCGGTCTTTGACCGCCTACCGTGACGGTGTACAACGCCAGCGCAGTTACCTCATATTCCATTGTCCCACTTTACAGGTCAGGCAGCCGCCATTTCAGGGGCCCACATGGCTCTATTTTTAACTGCGTCACACATAACTAGGCCTTGCCTCAACACACATAGCTGCTTATTTCGGATTATGAATCATGTTCTGTGTAAGCTGTATGTACGTACCTCTGAGTTGTTTGACTCTGTGCTCGCTGTTGTCCTTCATAGGGACCATCTGCTGGGACATGTGAGGAGATGGCGGCATCCTCCGGTGTACAGACCGCTGGTGGACCTGTCGACAATGGAGGAAAGACATGTAATCATCACATACAGGCTAGATTGTGCTACAATCCTGGACCTGTGTGCCCAGTTGGAGCCAGACCTGATGTCAGCTATCCGCCGTCCCACAGGAATCCCCCCTCAAGTGCAGGTGCTGTCAGTACTCCATTTCCTTGCAAGTTGGTCATTTCAAACAACAGTGGCCATAGCATCAGGGATGTCCCAGCCTATGGTTTTCAACTTGTTGTCCAGAGTGTTGTCTGCCCTGCTGAAAAACATGCACAGCTACATCGTTTTCCGTCAGGTGGAGGATTTGCCTACAGTGAAAGGTGACTTCTATGCCCTGGGACATATCCCCAACATCATAGGTGCCATTGATGGGACACATGTGGCCTTGGTACCCCCCGCAGGAGTGAACAGGTGTACAGAAACCGGAAGAGTTATCATTCGATGAATGTGCAGACCAGTACATCTCCCATGTGAATGCCAAATTCCCTAGCTCAGTGCATGACTCTTACATCCTGTGGAATAGCAGCATCCCTTATGGGATGGGCCAACTCCAGAGGCACTGTGTGTGGCTATTAGGTGAGCACCTGGAACCAAATCAGTGGGAATAGTTGTCTGGGTCTGGGGATATCCCTACAGTTTAGTGTGTGTCTAACAGTTGTCCCTCGCCTTTTTCAGGTGACTCTGGGTACCCCAACCTGTCATGGCTACTGACCCCAGTGAGGAATCCCAGGATAATGGCAGAGGAACGCTAAAATGAGGCCCATGGGCGAACTAGGAGGATCATAGAGCGGACCTTCGGCCTCCTGAAGGCCAGGTTCAGGTCCCTCCATATGACAGGTAGTTCCATATTCTACTCACCAAAAAAGGTGTGCCAGATCATCGTGGCCTGCTGTATGCTTCACAACTTAGCTTTGCGATGACAGGTGCCTTTTCTGCAGGAGGATGGTCCAGATGGAGGTGTTGTGGCAGCTGTGGAGCCTGTGGACAGTGAAGAGAGGAAGCAGAAGAATAGGACGTCGACAACAGGAACTCGGTTATCCTGCAATACTTCCAGTGAGACACAGGTAAGATGACAAACCTGCCTACTACATGTAATTTCACACTACTACCTCTCTACTGTCTGACCTTTTCACCCAGTGTATGGTCACTGAGTTTTCACTTTCCCTTACCATTTCACAGATGTGGGTCCCACTGTGTGACATCTGCTTTGTTTCTTAATGGACTAGAGCTGTGTGACATAGGTATGTTGACATTACAATTGTAAGAGCATTTTGTCACTGTCATTGCTAATACACTATTTCGAAATCACAGACAGACTCCAGATTGTTTTGTGCCTTAAGGGTGTTTATTTAAGTGCTCAGTATTGGAGGGTGCTGTAAAATGGGGAGGGGTGATGGTGGAGGAATGTCCATGGCAGAGTCCAGTCTATCAGTCTCACAGGTGCATTGTCCAAAGGGGTATAGTAAGTGGAGCTGGTGCAGTTTGAGGATGGACAGGGTGACAAGGTGGGACAAAAGGATGACATTCAAGGCGGTCTAATTTCTTGGCGGGGGTCTTGGCATCGTTCTCTGTCTTTGTCCTGGATCTCAGGGACCGTTTGCGGGGTGGTTCTCCATCTGCAGGGGGCGGGGTTCTGGTGTGGTGGTCCTATGGTGGTGCCTCCTGTCCACTAGCGCCGGCGGAGGTGGTCGGCAGTTCAACGTCCAGGCTAGTGTCAGGGGCCTCTTGTTGTACCACAGTGTCCCTCCTGGTGTTGACGAGTTCCTTCAGCACCCCTACGATTGTGCCCAGGGTTGAGTTGATGGATCTGAGTTCCTCCCTGAAGCCCAAATACTGTTCCTCCTGCAGCCGCTGGGTCTCCTGAAACTTGGCCGGTACCTTTGCCATCGTCTCCTGGGAATGGTGGTAGGCTCCCATGATGTTGGAGAGGGCCTCGTGGAGAGTGGGTTCCCTGGGCCTGTCCTCCCCCTGTTGCACAGCAACCCTCCCAGTTCCCCTGTTTCCCTGGGCCTCTGTACCCTGAACGGTGTGCCCACTGCCACTGCCCCCAGGTCCCTGTTGTTGTTGGGGTGGTGGGTTAGCCTGGGTTCCCTGTAGTGGTGGACACACTGCTGATTGACGTGTCCTGGGGACAGAGGTATGGGCCCACTGGGTGGGTGCTGTGCTGGTGTTTCCAGAGGGGGAGGCTCTGTGGTGGCCTGTGACTGTGTGAGGGGAACCGACTGTCCCGAGGTCCCAGATGGGCCGGGCTGGTCATCTAGATCCAGTTGGACAGAGCTGCTGTCATCACTGTGGGGGCTGGTCGTCTAGATCCAGTTGGACAGAGCTGCTGTCATCACTGTGGGCCTCTTCTGTTGGTGGTGTGGACATGTGTGGTCGATCCTGTGCAGTGACGTTGGGTAGGGGTTCTGCAGGGGTGTAAAAGCATGATTATTGTATCTGTGTGTACCATGGTGTGCAATGGGTGGGTGACTGTGTACCCCAGTGCTTGCATTCCTGTGTGGGACCTTGTGTGATAATGGTTTAGGGGGGTGTATGGGTATGTGCAGTGGCCATGCTTTGGTGATGGGTGTCCATGCTTTGGTGTTGCATGCAGGGCTTGGGTTTGGGATGTGTGGTTAGTGATATTGGGACATGTGTGAGGATTTGGAGTGATGGGGGTGAGGGCGAGGGTGGGGGTATGTGATAGCATGCAGGTAGGGTGGGGGATAAGGTAGTTAAGGTTTGACTTACCAGAGTCCATTCCTCCAGCTACTCCTTCGAGGCCCTGAGAATGCAGAATCGCCAAGACCTGCTTCTCCCATGTTGTTAGTTGTGGGGGAGGAGGTGGGGGTCCGCCGCCAGTCCTCTGTACCGCAAGGTGGTGTCTGGATACCACGGAACGCACCTTCCCCGTAGGTCGTTCCACCTCTTCCTGATGTCATCCCTATTTCTTGGGTGCTGTCCCACTGCGTTGACCCTGTCCACTATTCTGCGCCATAGCTCCATCTTCCTAGCTATGGAGGTGTGCTGCAACTGTGATCCGAATAGATGTGGCTCTACCCGGATGATTTCCTCCACCATGACCCTGAGCTCCTCCTCAGAGAACCTGGGGTGTCTTTGCCGTGCCATGGGGTGGTGTGGGTGATGTGTGGGGTGGTGTGTGTTATGATATGTGGGGTGAGATTTAGTGGTGTGTTGTGTGGGGTGCGTGGTTGTTATGTGGGTGATGGTATTGTGTGCCTGTGGATGCCTGGTTATAGATTGTGGTGTCTCTCTCTGGCCTTCTATCGCAATTGTGGTCGTAAGGGTTTGTGGGTGATGTGGGTGTGTGTTTTATATTGTATTGGGTGTGTGGGAGTGGTGTGTGTATGTGTATCAGGTGTGTGTATTTCGAATTGTCCAATGTGGCTGTGTTTTGTATATGTGTGTGTATTTTGAGCGCGGCGGTGTGTACCGCCAATGGAATACCGCGGTTGAAAGACCGCTGAGTTGATTCGTGGGTAGTGACAGTGTGGGCGTATTTCTGTTGGCGTGACGGTGGAGGTTTTGTTTTCACCAGTTTATCACTGACCTTTGATGTGGCGGACTTGTGTGGGTGTCTGAATTTTGGCGGATTCCGAGCTGTGGGTCATAGTAGCTGTGGCGGAATTCAGCGGCTGCAGCAGTGTGTTGGCGGTCTTCTGCATGGCGGTAAGTGGCTTTTACCGCCAATGTTGTAATGACCCCCACAGTCTTTCTGTTCTCTGTGTTCACAATCAGTCTCAGTTAATGGTCCACGGGCCATATCTATTTGTCTATTTGCGTGGGTTTGTCTCCAGAAGAAGCTTGAGCCTCAGATCGTTTTTTTTTTCTCGACGATGAACAACTGTACATGTGGTTCCCATATGTGATTGGACACAACCTTTTTGTTTCTCCAGTCTATGTTCTCGGATGCAGTATTCTGTGAATAATGCTAAGTCTATCAGACCTTTCATATCGTCTACTTGAGGAGAATGTACTGATTCATCCTTTATTTTGTCATGCAATCCCCTATGAAAAAGAGTAATGAGGCTGAGTTCCTGTCATGACCACACAAACTTGCCAAATCAAATCAAAGAAATGCTTGAGAAAAGCAGAGAGATATCCTCAGTGGAGACAGCAAAGCCCAAACTGGAAGAAGGTTTGCAGAGTAATCTTGCGCTTATTTCAAAGGAAGAATCAAGAAGAGAAGATTCAAGATGGCCGTCGTGAGTCCTGAAGGTTAGTTACAGTTCTGGTCTTGCAATCGGTTGGTTGCTAGGTTACAAGCTCACCAGCTGGAAGCTTCGCACTTCAACTGAGGCCTGACAGGAATCAGCTGTGTGGAGAGAGAGCGTGCTTCAGAGCAGAAACTCCTGTGAGGTAAAATTACTCTTTAAGACTATTTTACAGAAAACGTGATAAATATTGTCAAGGTTTATTTGAGGAGTTTGATAGTAGACCGTTCCAGTGGAGGTTTGGCAAGGCTACAGAGTTTAATGTATGAATAAACCTTATGTTTACAAGGTTCCTGTTTAAGATACCAAAGTCAAAAGAAAAACGAACTTTAACAAGCAAGTATTTACAAATACCAAGGTTATAAACGAAGGCCGAGTTTAACGGAGAAATGAATGTTAACAAGTAAGCATTTACAAATGCAACGGTAATAAACCAAAGTAGAGTTTAAAAGAGAAACAAACGTTAATAAACAAGCATTTACAAATACAAGTTATCAACAGATGTCGAAGTAAGAAAGAATAAACAAACTTTAACAAACAAGCATTTACAAATACAAGTATTGACAGAAGTCAAAATAAGACAGGAGAAACAAACTTTCACAAGCAAGAATTACCAATGCAATAAAAGTAATTGAACTCTCTAATGTAAGGTAGAAACCAACTAACATCAGCTGATTTGGAGAACGCACTATCACCAACTATATATATATATATATATATATATATATTTATATATATATATATATATATATATATATATATATATATATATAAATAGCAACATAAAACCAATCTCTAACAAAGGTTGAGAAGTTCTTCCAGAATCAGTAATAAGCATTTTTAAGAAGAGCTTATCATTCATAGAGAGAAGCAAGGCTACAGAGAACTCAGGGTGAGTGAAGAAATAATAGAATTAAAGAGAATTAAGTGTTAAGAGTAGAAAGTGTAAAACTGATGTTGTATGTCCCTAGTAATTGCGACTGTGACTCTTGCAGGTGCTGCATCCAATCTTAGACATGAAGAGGCAGACTGAGTACTGACGTTCATCATCTCTGTGGCAGTCTCTCTACAATTCCATTCCCCTTTCCCCCTCTGAGGTACTCAGCACGAAGGATTAAAATTTGTTGTGAGTAGCTCGGGTCGGGACTGAGGAGTTATCTTCTGCTTCTGAGGAAACCGAGTTGAAGTATCCTGACAGTTCCACCCAAGTGGTTTTTGCCGCTAATTGTCTAAAACGTGTTATGTATTGTAGGACATACTGGTTCCCTTGCTGGATGTCACATAAAGCTTCTTCCGCAGAGGACTCAAGTCTGGGTCGCTCAAACATTTGTTTGAGGGCATCGATAAAGGCGGTATAAGTAGACAACCTAGGATCATCTGTAGCTACCAAAGGAGTCGCCCAAGCCAGAGCTGGACCAGACAAGGCACTGATCAAATATTCCACTTTGGTCTTGTCCTGAGTAAATTGAGACTGTTGAAATGCAAAATAAACCGTTAAAGAGGCAAGGAATTCTCTTACTTTATTAGGATCCCTGGAGAAATGTGGTGTAGTAGCGGAAATGGCTGGAACGTCTGTGGTTCTTGAGGCCAAGGCTTGTTGTAAAGCAGCATTTTCAGCATGTAGCTGTTGCATTTCCTGAGCCTGTTGTTGTACAGTATGGATTAGCGACTGGGCTGTCTCCACTATGTCCTCTGGGGGGTCTTAAAGAGTCTTTGAACAAAAACAGAGTTTTGGGCATTGAAACCGGTCACGATCTGCCTTTCTCTTACAGCCCTGATCGGATGAAACTGGAGTGTGACTTTGGTTGTTGCACATTCCGGTTTGGCCGAGATAGGGGTGACCCCTTCTGGTAGCCACAGTGCTGCTGACAGGAAAATGACTAGGCAGTCCGTGCCTTCCAGAAGGAGTCCCAGAGGAAAAAATCAAATGAGAAAAAAACTCTTTTGCAGGAACTCCCAGAAGCAGACAAAAGGTGAGCATCAGTACACCAGGACTTCAGGGACTGGAACCCCAAAAAGCTGCAGGAAAAACAAGTAGGAAAATACTCCACAGAAATAGCAAGCAGGAGCAAGGCCCACCACCAACAGGACGTGTTGCAAAGCAAGGAGTTAAGGAATCTGGCTCCTTATATACTAATAGACAGGAAGTGACATACAAGAAAGAAGAAAAAAGCCATCTTAGATTGGGACTGCACCATAGGAATAACTGGAGAAAACAGCATCTTAAAAAAGGAAAGAGAAAATAAACCAGTGCATGCAGGGATGTGAACACCATTCTGGGAAGAAGATAAAATGACCCAGAAAGAAGAACATAAGACAAGAACCACATGTATAAAAAGGAGGTATGTATTAGTATGGGGGCCTGTGGGGCGCGTTTGCGGTGCAACACCATGCCATGCATTGATCGCGACAAGGTCTGAAACCCAACTCTGGGCTGCCTGACCTCACAGCAAGCAACAAGAAAAACATTGCGGTGGGTCTGAATGCCCAGGAAACGGATTGCGCGTGTCACAGAGGGCAAAAAATGAGACATTACGGGTGCCCCCAGGGTAACAGACATTTGGGTCAGACCGCCAAGCACAGTGCAGCCATAAAGGCTAACACCCAGCAGAGGCTATCGGCAACTCTCAGCATCCAGAATCACACCTTTAGCTCACCACTGACACGTGGATGGGCTAACAAATAGGTTTCTTTGGTTTCAGGGGATCCTACTGCTGTTCTGATGGGGGTTACTATATCTTATAGCAAACACCCTCCTTCCACTCTCTTTTCTGTCAGCTGAGGGACTAAAACGTCCTGCTACACAGTTGCCTGACTAGTCAGGACATTTTCTAGGGCAGGTAAGGCTTCATCTGTGTTAACTTTGGAGTTTTTCCTTACTAGATCAGAATCTCCTTAACTTACTGGAACTTTTTATAAAAGTTGGCAACCTTTTCTACACTTTTTTCTTGCCTTTCTTCTGGAGCCTAATTTTACTATCTGTAGGTTCAGCACCTCCACTATCCTTGTGAGAGGACTGGTACTGAACCAGTACTTCTTTTAGACTCAGATCAACCTCTGGGAAGTCAATTCCAAGGAGATAATCGAAGAGGAGGTCTGGACTGACTACCACCCTCTGCCAACTAAAGGACACAGCTATCTCTAAGGGTACTAACTTAACCTCCCCTGGGACAGCTTTTACTCTTATAGTCTCTCTGGTAAATACTGATCTGGGGATACCAACCTGTCATGCACCATTGTGTGACTGTCACATGCATCCGTCAGGGCAGTCATTGGGATTCCATTCACCTGGGTGTGATGGAAGTGTCTGCTTTCCCCTGAAATCATTACCTCACTTTCTGGCCTACTTCCCAGTTAAAGGCTACAAGAATGTCCTCATCTGAGGAGCAATCCTGAACGGCTACACTGACAACCCCAGTGCCTATCTTTTTCTTGGGACAAGCTGAATCCCCTCTGTAGTGCCCAAACTGCTAACAAAGCAGGGCCTACTTTCCACTACTCTGCTAACAACTATAGTTGGGTTGGGATGTACTATCCTGTTTTCTAGGGGCTTGAATCCCTGAAGGAAATTCTTTGGGGGACCTACCTCTTCCCTTTTTCCCTTCTTTGGACCTCAACTCAATTTTTTGGAATTTCCCCTCTGGTGTTTTTTGGGTATCTTATTCTTAACCCATTCATCAGCTTTCTTAGCCGGCTCTGTGGGACTAGAAAGTGATGTATCTACTAGATGCTGATTTAACGTTTCTGATGTACAGTTTGACAAAAGGTGCTCATAATCAAACTATAGAGCCCTTCATAGCCCTGCACCTTAATACCTTTTAACCAGTCACCTAATATCTTTTCAACAAAATCTACCCAGGTCTGACTCGCTAAACCTAATCCTGTATTCCTCAGTTGTGAGTCAAAAGCACTCAGTCAGGGTCTTCTTTATGAGGTCATCAGAATCAGCATCTGTCTCACTAAGTGTCAGGAGTATATTCCTGTACTTGCCAGAGAGCAGATCCTAGAGTAGAGAGCCCCAGTGTAGACATAATACTATATTCCCAGGAAATAAATTCTTACAGAAATATTGCACATTACCCAATCGATTAATATAAACAATGGCTCAACTACACATGATTTCAGCCTATAAAAATATAACAGAATAAGCATTTAAAATTTCACCACACTAAAACTCAATAGGTAGTCCACAACCCAAAGTCCCACAAATTTTAAAAACATTAAGAAGAGAAAGAAAAACAAAATAATTAGCATTATACAACACGTTCAGCCCAAGTAAGACGTTATAAAGTGTAATTTGCGTAGCAGCTTATCGTAATCACAAGGGACTTATTTAATAGACTTCACTGGGTATGACAACTTATCCATCTTCTCACTCGAGCTTGTCAGTGCATTCCATTGATGTGGTTAGCAACTGCTTATCAGTTGAAGACCCAACACTACCGGCATGGAGAGAGGTACTGACCTAGAACTTAAAACAGTAGGAGGAGGAAACCCTAGCTTGGGACGTTATGATTTTACATAGGTATTGACCCGTAGCAATGGCCACATCCTGATGTCTGAGGCCACATGTCAAGTTTAGACCCTATCTCTAGACCATATCTCATACTTTTTAAAGGCAGGCTGAAAAATCTTTTCCCTTTCCTCGAGAAAGAATACACAGCTCATCAACAAGTGGCTCACTGAGTATTTCCTGTCCCGCTTAGAAAGGCATTGACCATCATTCTCGACTATTTTGGATTTTAGCCCGATATTCGCCAACCTGGGCCAATTCCCACCCTCAGCTGACGAATTTCATTTTGAAGAAGCATATCTTCAATTTCATATAAATACGGGAGGAGATCCATACTCTTCTTGAAAACTAAGAAGGGGACAACTGAAAAGTTTGGCCTTGAGATACTGAAGGTCCTCCCTTCAGCTGGTTTTAATAGCACATTGCCTAAGAGTACCCCTTATTTGACTTAACTGGCTTCCTTGCCTCCTTCAGGGTGCTTGTCGGGGACTCCCAAGCTCTTTAACATTATTTCCACAGGGTTCCCCTTGGTGTGGAGAGCTGGCAAAATCTCAGGTAAAATTAACACCAACATTTTATCACCGGGGATCCCATTTTTGATCGAAAAACAAAAATGTAAGGCTGTGGCATCCACCAGCACTCCATGCTAGAGTGCTCAAATCCCGTCTTACAGCTTGATTCATCATATTTTTAGGTAAGTCAAGAACCAACTTCAGGGCATTACCTTCTAGGCCTTCCCATGGAAACTGTCTGTCAATTGCCAGCACCTCTACTACATATAAGGACTGGGGGATCAATTTGCTCTGTATGACTTCACTTAGAGGTTCAAAGGTATAACTGCCATATTTATGATCAAGCCCTTTTAGTCCATTCACTTCTGCTGATAGCACAAGTCCCCGGGAAGTCATATATTTATCTCACTTCAGGTCATCTGAAAAAATCATGCCTAGATACTTATACTTACTAACCTGCTCCAGCAGTGCCTTTCCTAAGAACCAAGCAAATTTCCTTTTCTTGCTAGCAAAAAGCAAGGTTTTTGTCTTGTCAACATTTATCGTTAGTCTATTTTCAAGACAATAAGAATTTAGGGCATTTAATTTTCGTTGAAGCCCTATGGGCATGAGATCCATCACAACCAGATCGTTTGCATACATAAGACAGCTGACATGCCTATACCCAATCTTTGTAGAGTCCCAGTGTTTCTGGTGTAACCTTCCAATTCTACATGCCCTCTAAAAAGCAGTGAACCACTTGGATATATCATCAACCGCAACATATTTTGAGACAGTCCTTTTGGGGATTTTAGGGTTAAAAGTTTTCTCTTTTTTCCTGTTTGTATTGCTGCTGCCACCATTCATTGGTGCTAGACCCATTTCAGCCCTTTCTTTTTCTATGACCATCACTTTGGCCTCAAGGGGTACTCTTTTGGCTAGTCTCTCCAGCTCTGGATCTGGTTTTGGTAGTCCTTCTGTGGGCCTGGAGAGGCCTCGCCAACCACCAGGAACAGTTTTTGGGTAGAGGTTTCTGTTGTTTTTCTGTCCTTCTGGACTTATTGGAATGAGAATCTTCACAATGAGTACTGATTGCTTTTAGACCTGACAGCCTTAGGGTGGTCTTCTCCCAACTTTTTGCCTGCCTCCCTCCACTTGTCTGACTCTGTTTTTGCTGGTTTTAGGACTCTGTGCACTTTACCATAGCTAACCAGTGCTAAAGTACATTTGCTCTCTCCCTAAAACATGGTAACATTGGTTCATCCCCAATTGACATATTTGATTTACTTGTAAGGCCCTAGTAAAGTGCACTTAGTAAAGTGTACTACATGTCCCCAGGGCCTGTAAATTAAATGCCTGCAGCACTTTACAGGTTGTCAGAGAGGGTCAAGGCCAGCATCAAGGAAGAAGTTGCCAAGATGCTGGCTCTTGTGGTGATTGAGAAGTCCAGCAGTCCCTGATCCAGCCCTGTGGTGCTGGTTCCCAAGTCTGCTGCACCTGGTGCTAAGCCAGAACTTGGGTTCTGCGTCGACTACCGGGGTCTCAATTCTGTCACAAAAACAGATGCTCACCCCATCCCCGTAGCTGATGAGCCAATGGAAGGGTTACCCGCTGCCAGATTCCTCAGTACTTTCTATCTCACATCAGGGTACTAGCAGATCGCCTTTACTGAGGGAGCTAAAGAGAGATCTGCTTTTTCTACTCCTGAGGACATTACCAGTTCAGAGTGATGCCCTTTGGGTTGAAAAATGCCCCTGCTACCTTCCAACGGTTGGTTAACGGGGACCTAACTGGGAAGGATGTGTAGACAGACGCTTCAGAGCATGGCATAGAGGCGGTTCTAGCACAGCTGAATGAGGACGGCCTAGATCAACCAGTACTCTTTATTAGCAGAAGGCTATTACCACGGGAACAGAGGTGGAGTGCCAAAGAAAGAGAAGCATTTGCTGTGGTCCGGGCACTGAAGAAGCTGAGACCCTGCCTGTTTGAGACTCACATCTGGGTTCAGACAGACCACATGCCCCACAGATGGCTGGTGCAGATGAGGGGTGAAAATCGTAAACTCTTTTGGTGTTCCATTTCCCTACAGGGGTTGGACTTTACGGTGGAGCATCGCCTGAGGACTGACCACGCCAGTGCTGATGATCTCTCAAGATACTTTCTCCTTAGTGATGAGAGCTCCCAAGGGGTTGTTTAACTTTTCCCTCTTTCAGCTTGGGGGACACAACTTTTTGCCTACCTCCCTCCACTTTTCTGACACTGTTTCTTTGCTGGTTTTAGGACTCTGTGAACTTTACCACTGCGAACCAGTGCTAAAGTACATATGCTCTTTCCCTTAAACATGGTAACATTGGTTCAGCCCCAATTGGCATATTTGATTTACTTGTAAGTCCCTAGTAAAGTGCACTACATGTGCAGAGGGCCTGTAAATTGAATGTTATTAGTGGTCCTGCAGCACTGATTGTGCCAACCACATGAGTATCCCCTTAATCATGTCTTAGGCCTGCCATTGCAAGTCCTGTGTGTGCAGTTTCACTGCCACTTCGACTTGCCATTTAGAAGTAGTTGCCAAGCCTTAAAATCCCCTTTTTCCACATATATGTCACCCCTATGGTAGGCCCTAGGCTACCCTTATGGCAGGGTGCTATGTATGTAAAAGGCAGGGCATGTACATGTGTGTTTTATATATCCTGGTAGTAAAAAACTCTTTCATAAGCTAGCGTTAGGGCTATCCTCATATACTGTTTGAGTGGTAGATTCTGATCAGAAAGGAGTAACCAGGTCATATTTATCATTGCCAGAATGTTAATAGAAACTCCTGCTTATTGGTGAGGTTTGATTTTATATTACTATTTTAGAAATGTCACTTTTAGAAAGTGAGCATTTCTCTGCACTTAAAATCCATCTGTTCCTTACAGCCTGTCTCCAATGGACGTCTGGGCTGGTTGACAGCACCCTTGTGCATTTCACCCAGACAACCACAAACACAGGACACTCAGTCATACTTGTACTCATCTGCATACTGAATGGGTCTTCCTGGGCCTGAAGGGTAGAGGGGCTGACACTAACATTTCAAAGGCTAGTGGCCTGTCCTCACACAATGGACTGCCAACCCCCCCGTTGGGACCCTGACAGACAAACCTGTAATGAAAGGGGAAATTGTACACTTCAAATCCACTCTTTGAAGTCTCCCCCGCTTCAAAGGCATTTTTGGGTATATAAACTGGGTCCCTGACCCTACCAAATTAGACACTTCTGGACCTGAACCTGCAACCTGTCACGAGGAACTGCCTGGCTTCCCAAAGAACTTACCTGGACTGCTTTGCTGAGAAGGACTGCTTTGCTCAGAAGGACTGCTGCCCTGCTGTTGCCCTGCTGCCCTCTGACTTTGCTGAGAAGTGCTCTCCAAGGGCTTGGATTGAGCTTGCCTCCTGTTTCCTGAAGTCTCAGGACCAAAAAGACTTCACCTCTTGAGGAAACTCCTTGTGCCCCAAAAATCGACGCACAGCCTGCCGGAAATGATGCAGCCCGACTTCGTTAGTGAAGAATCGATGCAGCGCCTGCCTTGCGGCCAGAAATTCGATGCACAGCCTATAGGATCGATGCACAGCCGAACCGGAATGATGCAGCCCGACTTCCCGGGTGAAGAATCGACGCAGCGCCTACTGTGCAACAGAAAATTCTACCGGATCAACTCAACGCCAGTGACTTCTTCCTGCATGCCCAGGATTTCCTCACATCGTCCCTGGGCATCAAAAAGATCCCTGCATCGAAGTGAGGAACCAAGACTGCGCACCGGAAGTCGACGCAAAGCCCCTTGCAACATGCGAAGAAATGATGCATCATATGTACCGCATCGGAAAATCCGACGCACACCCTATTTTTCTACGCATCTCCTCCTCTGCGGTCTTCGTGCGCATTATTTTTACGCAAACCAGATACTTTGTGAAACCAAGAGACAACTGTTGATTACTAAGATTTAAGACTCTTTTCAGTCTTGCAAAAGTGATATCTTAACTTGTGCTTATTGAATCTTTATTGTTTTGACCTTAATTTAATCAAATGAATATCATATATTTTTCTAACCTCTGTTGTATATTTTTGTGGTGTTTTCACTGTGTTACTGTATGATTTATTGCAAAAATACTTTACACATTGCCTTCTAAGTTAAGCCTGGCTGCTCAGTGCCACGGTACCAAAGGGTGGGCAGAGGATTATTTGGATTGTGTGTGACTTACCCTGACTAGGATTGTGGTCCCGTCTTGGACAAGGGTGTACACCTCTGTCAACTAGAGACCCAATTTCTAACAATTGCAGTCTCATCTTCACTGACTATGCACGACTTTGGTGGACTTTTCGGAAGACCGGTGCAGTGGCGGCTGCCAAAAGACTGCCATGTTGGCGGTAATCTGACCACCGTATTACTACCTACAACGTGAAGACCACCAAAAAACAACAACAAATCTGACACCGCCAGGAGACTCGAGGGCGGGAAAGAGGCAGTTCTACCACCAGCACCGTCAGTCTGACACAATTGCCCCCACCAGATTATGAGCCACAGATCACGACAGCAGTTCTTTCACGGTGGAAAAACCATTGGTGGTGCGACCGCCCCACTCAGAACCCACTACTGTCTGAACACAACACCACATTGGACAGTTTGAATAACCCACACCTGACACACATACACACACCTACTTACTGCAATGTATAACACACCCCCATGCAACCCACAATCCTTTGCTACAAAATCGATGTTCACTTACACTGAAAGCAGGCAAATACACTTATATAGCACCATTACACCATAGGCACACAAACACATCTCACTCAGCACACACCACACAACTGCACTACCAACACAAAACACACATAAGAAGCACACACACACCACAAGTATCCATCACTCACCACGCTCCACCCACCCCATCACCCTACACTGCACCCTCACACACACACACACAACAACCTCCCTCAAAACAACCACTACCATGTTCCCACAAAAGCACCCATGGTTCACAAATGACGAGTTGAGGGTCATGGTGGATGAAATAATCAGGGTAGGGCCACAACTGTTTGGAGCACAGGTCCAGCAAGCATCGAGTGCCAGGAAAATTGAGTTGTGGCAGAGAATAGTTGACCGGGTCAACTTAGTAGGCAACCATCCACGCACAAGAAAAGACACCAGGAAGAGGTGGAACACTCTTAAGAGGAAGGTGTATTCCATCGCATCACAACACCAGATCACTGTGCACAAGAATGGCGGTGGGCCCCCAACTCCTCCCCCACATTTCAGATCATGGAAGGAGAAGGTCTTGGACATTCTGCATTCCAAGGGCCTGACTGGAATACCTGGGGGACTGGACTCTGGTAAGTGCCTATAACTTGCATGTCACACAATTGTGTCCTGTATGTTTCCTCACCACCCAAATACTTCCCACTGTATGTCTCACTACACCTCCCACCTATACACCCAATGCTCCTCTCCTGTATGCCATACCTCCACCCAACCCAAATGCCCATACAGCCCTTTGCAACGACACAGATGGCATTGGCTAAAACTATGACTAAGACTCCTACAATGCACTGGCCCACCTACGTGAATACCTGGAATGTGCACATCACATCAAATCTCTTCCATGTATGACTATTGTATTAGTTATACCAACTAGATGCTAAGACTGAAGACCACTACATGGCAATGACAATAATGCAATGACACAACACAATGCCAAACAAGCCTAAACACAGCTACAGCACAATGACTAATCCAATCAGAATACGCAACCCAGAAATTGACCCACCATGGTATGGAATGTAAAATGGCAGACTCCATGCACATCATGCACAGACAGGACAATTATCCTTGCATACATATAAACCCTCCTCCCACTGGGACACCATGCTGCAATGTACAGCCACTACCTCCCACAACTAGCAAGCCTGAATAGTCACTAGCTAACAGTGCAGAACAGTCATGTGAACTATCAGACTGTACCAGAACCCACGCACATAGTTACTAAACCTGAATGACACCAACCGAAATGGAGTATGGTACACATGACACAGACCACTAACTACCACCAATGATATGCCATGCAACATCTGCCATTGTCATTGCTGGGAATCATGTCAAGCCACTGTATGCATGTGATAAAGAGAAAAACAAACACATGTTCAACATTCAACTCCCTCTCTCACTCCATCTACAGGAACCCTAGCCAGTGCCACCAAAGAGAGGATACCAGAGACTGCCAGCACTCCTCAGGATGAAGGCCCCACTGAGGACAGCACACCTGGATGTCAGGACAATGACAACCTACATGGCCCATCTGGGATGCCTGGTCAGTCTACGACTCACTGCCTCACTCTGCCCACATCTATTCCCCCCAACCCTGTGGCTTCTATATCACAGCCAACCCTTCGTCCCCAAACCTGTATTCCAAGGACTGTTCAAACTATTGTGTGCTCTACAGTACAGGGACCTGAGTAGACCCCTTACACCCCAGACAATGAAGGTCCTGCAAACACTCAGAGGGGGCACACCATGCCATGGACACAGGCACATGTGTTTCAGGCAGCTTGGCCTTTTAAAAGTGCTGTTTTTTAGCTGTGACTGTTTGAAATTTCCCTCCTGGTTGGGGCAAAAAGACTGCATAAAGCCCTGCCTCCTTTTTAAAGTTAAAAAGGCTACATACACTCAGTGGTTAACCAGAGTGTGTTTAGGAGACTGCTTAATCTGTTTCTGTGTTTTAAATTGTGTTTAGGAACTGTCTGCATCCTCTGTTTTGCCTTGAAAAAGCCACATTTCTGAGTGCACGACAAGCAGTATTTCAGTGTTTCTTACAATCTCTCCCTTACCTGAAAAGTAGACTCTGCTAGCTTAGTAGTGTGGATTCAGCCTGTCTGTATCCAAGGAGATTCTGAATAGAGCAGCATCTCCCTCCTCCCTTCCCACAGGGTCCGGGGCTTCAGTTAACTTGGCCCTTATATAGGTTTCCATTGGTTGTTGCATTTGGTGTTGTGATAGGTTGTTGGGGTTGGTCTTTCTATTGGCTTAGGGATTAGGGTTGGGGTTGTGATTGGTAGTAGGGTTGAGATTCCTATTGGCTCTTGGTGTTTAGGGTTGGGTTTGTGATTGGTAGTAGGGTTGAGACTCCTATTGGCTCTTAGTTTTTAGGGTTGGGTTTATGATTGGTAGTAGGTTTGAGACTCCTATTGGCTCTTGGTTTTTAGGGTTGGGTTTGTGATTGATAGTAGGGTAGAGATTCCTATTGGCTCTTGGTTTTTGGGTTGGGTTTGTGATTGGTAGTAGGGTTGAGACTCCTATTGGCTCTTGGTTTTTAGGGTTGGGTTTGTGATTGGTAGTAGGGTTGAGATTCCTATCAGCTCTTGGTTTTAGGGTTGTGATTGGTTGCCAGGATTAGGGGTATGATTGGTGAATAGGGATGGGTCTCCCATTGGTTGTGAGATGGAGGGTTACAGATCTAATTGGTTAGGGTTAGGTCTAGGTTTCTATTGGCCAGTAGGGCTATTTAAGCCTAGGGCTCAGGGCATCTCAGCCCGGGAGTCAAGGCTAATGGTGGGGAGGACAAGGGCAGTTGCCTGTTTGGGCCTGTTTGGGACTAGTAGGGTCTAGGGCCAGAAATGCTGCCCAATTTGCCATTTACCAAAAGGGACCTTACTTCCTACACATCCATCAACATGCAAACACATTATCAGCAAAGACATCCAACTCTTGCATCACAAACTGACCTCATACAGATTGCAAAGTCTCATTAACCAACACAGAATCCCATATACCACAACTATACACATATCCACCACAACTACACCAGTAAAACACCTTCATTCTCACAGCAAACACAACTCTGTCCATTTCCACTAACACCACCTGCCATCACCCACACAACACAAAACCACATTATACATTACTTTCAGCCATCCAGGTACACATCCTGTTCATACACACCCACAGCACTATCCTCTATTTGCTCCACAAAGACCCCCTTTTATCATGACAATACCTAAACCCAGCGTTCCAACACAACATCTACAAACACCCTTCCCCTCTCTTCACCAATTACACACAACCATACAATACTCACACTCCACTCCACATCACATATTACCTCTTCCAGTTATCACAACTAACACAAACTCCCCTGACACACATCCATCCCCTCTTACACACATCATACTCTCATCTCCAAATCACATCAACAGCCCCTGTAATACTCTAATACCACTCACCAGCACTAACTCCCATACAAACACTTCATAGGAAACCATTACATCAATATCCCCTCTAATTATTCCACAAAAACAATACAGACCACACACATCAGCATATAAAAATAACACAAACTTTCATTATACTTTCCGTCACACCCACTCCAACTGTCATGACTACACAAAGAATGCAAATCCTGACCTATCTTTACTCCTACTTTCTCACTCTTCACAAACATCTACCACAAGCACCCCAACACAGCAACATTCATTAACCCCCTCTCACCCATTGCACAATTTAGAGCCTTACATTATAATCCACATGCTCCTCCACCACACTTAACCCATACTCCTTCCACAATAAACAGACGCAAACAATATAAACAACATGCCATTCTTAACAACTTCGCATCCCCTTGTCTATTGCATAATAGGCCTAACCTACAAAAAAATGTACATTCTTCATGTTTCTCTCAGCCACCAAGTCCACCACCGACACACACAGACCCAACAAAATGCCTCCTGAGCATGCTGGAAGAGGAACACTACACTGAAAAACAGGACTATTGTGAACCTCACACAGTTATCACAACTATCAACACACCTGCTACAAGCTTAAAATATACTGCTCACCCTTCTCCTAAACAAAACACCGCCACTAACACACTTTTCCTAAACTGCCAGGTTATAAATGCTCGATGAATCTAAAAAAACAAGCACCACATCTACGACCTGCTCACAGACACACAACCTGACTTACTATTCATAACAGAATCATGGTTGGGAGATGACATGGCCCCAGTGTTGCATGAAGCCATTCCTCTGGGCTATCAAATCATCACACAAAACCATATAGGCAAGAGAGGAGGAGGACTAGCAATAATATTAAAAAAAGCAATAAATCTCAGTAAAACAGACAACATTTCCATACAAGGTTGTGAAGCCCTCCTCACCAGATGCCACCCTACTCCAACTTTCTCCTGTAACTTTCTCCTCCGCCACCTAACAACTCAACATTCACAGACGCTTTTCTAGATACAGTCTCAAACCTTATTACATTATACTCAAACCTATGCATTCTTGGGGACCTAAATATTTGGTTTGACAAACCCAATATACACCATCCAAAAGCTATCACCACTGGCCTAGTCACATTGAACCTACATCAGATTGTACACAATCCCACACACATCACTGGACACATCCTAGATGTCATTTTTGCTAAGCCTGAACTGGTTACAGTTCACAGCATCATGCCAATCACATGGTCAGTTTGATAACTTTCCGATATAAAACACCACAAATCAACACACCCCACAACCACTTACATACATGCACCTATCGACCATGGAGCAAACTCAATTTTGATGAGTTAGAAACACAACTAACAACCAACACAAATCTAGATGCAATTATTTCTGTTCCAAAACTTTATGAGTGGCTTCAGGAAGCTTTTAATATCCTAACACCACTCAGAAAAACTAAACAGGACAAAAGAAAACCAACACCTTGGAGAAACACAGAACCTAAAGAGATAAAGCAACAAATTAGAAGGTTGCAGTGGACCTGGCTCAAAACAAACAACATTCAAGACAAACTGCAGCTACGCAAACTTAACAGAATAAACAAATCATCAATCAAAAAAGCTAAAAAAAAGCTACTACTCAGACAGAATACAAAATGCTAAATCTGCAACCAAAGAATTTTATAAAATTTTCAATTAATTTCAAAAACCTAAATGCATGGAAGGAAGTCATGCCACTACTCATTTCCCCCAAATATAAGATCCATGGATAACTATGTTGTCTTTAGAATACTGCTCAAGAGTTGGCTCTTTCTTTCATAACCACCATATTCAAACAACAATGGACTGCATATGCCTGTGTTGATACATATTTTTTATCTGAATATGTTTATGCTCTAGATATGTATAGTTCTTTAGGAAATATGTATCGCTACTATGTCATAACAATAAATTACACATATTGGCCCTCATTAAGACCCTGGCGGTCAGTGATAAAGTGGCGGTAATACCGCCAACAGGCTGGCGGTACCTACCGCCAAATTATGACCATGGAGGAAAGATCTCCGAAAGACAGCCAATGTACCACACCGACCGCCAGGGCGGAAACAACAAGCACCACGGCAATAGCCACTCACAGCCAGGTCGAAATCAAAGTTCAGCCTACCCCTATTATGACTAGACAATCTGCCACCTTTTCCGGGGTGGTACCAACGACATCAAAAGCCTGGCGGAAACACTTTACAGAATTGAAGCGACTCACCATTGGAGACACAGGGAAGAACCACACCACTATGAAACCCGAACGGCAAGTCTTCCCGATGGTATTCTACGTCATGCTCCACCACGAACACCAATGCCGGCGAAGACGACAACGGTGAGTACAGCTGCCTAGCACACAAGGGAGGAAAAACGACAGTGACACACACACACACACGCACCATACACACCCCCCCACACACACACACCATACACATAACCAGCTGCCCAAGAAAACAAGTTAATTCCCCTAAATTGGCTGAATAATGCAAGGACAACAGGAATTGACTAAAGTGATTGTAATAAGATCAGCACAATTTTAATAATGATTTTGCCAATGCAACAGATATGTACAAATGTACAAAAAAGGGACACTGCCCTGTCCTCAGTTCATGTGGGCACCACGTGGCCCCAGGGCAAAGTCCAAGGCCCCGCTCGTTACCTGTATCAATATGGAGAGAACACTGCAGGGGCATCAGTTGGCAAATAGGCAGGCACCTCAGGGGTGTGGGGAGCATCTCAGCCGGAGGCGGAAACAAGACCACTGGTTCTGGAGGGGGCAACATGCCCTGTGCTTGGTCCTCGGGAGTGCGAGGCCACAGTTTCTCAGATGGGTGTCTTCCCCACTGGTTCTGGAGGAGGCAACATGCCCTGTACTTGGTCCTGGGGAGTGCAAGGCCACAGTCTCTCAGGTGGGTGACTTGCCTACTAGTTCTGGAAGGGGCAACATGCCCTGTGCTTGGTCCTGGGGAGTGCAAGGCCACAGTCTCTCGGGTGGGTGTCTTCCCTACTGGTTCTGGAGGGAGCAACATACCCTGTGCTTGGTCCTGGGTAGTGCAAGGCCACAGTCTCTCGAGTGGGTGACTTGCCCACAGGTTCTGGAGGGGGCAACATGCCCATTGGTTTGTCTTGGGGAGTGCAAGGCTACAGTCTCTGGAGCGAGTGACTTGCCCACTGGTTCTGGAGGGGACAGGCCTCACAGCAGCCCATGGAGGCCGGATCACATTGTGTTCACCGGCGGTGATGGCTGCACTGTGGTGGTGGTGGTGGTAGTCGGAGGCTCCTGCTCAGCCCCTGCACCCTGCAATGGCTGCACAGTGATGGTGGTAGTGGGAGGCTCCTGCTCAGCCCATGAGATGGCTGCACTGTGGTGTGGTGGTGGTAGTCGGAGGCTCCTGCTCAGCCCCTGCACCCTGCAATGGCTGCACAGTGATGGTGGTAGTAGGAGGCTCCTGCTCAGCCTTTGCACTCACTGATGGCTGCACAACCCTGGTTGGTGGTGGGGGCTCTGTTACAGCTGCTGGTGTAGGCTCCTTCCCCTTCTTGCTTGCTGATGCAGGCTCCTTCCCCTTTCTGCTGGCTGGTGCAGGCTCCTTCCCCTTCTTACTTCCTGGTGCAGGCTCCTTCCCCTTTCTGCTGGTGGATGCATGTTCCTTCCCCTTTCTGCTGGTTGGTGCAGGCTCCTTCCCCTTTTTGCTGGCTGGTGCATGCTCCTTCCCCTTTCTGCTGGCTGGTGCAGGCTCCTTCCCCTTCAGTATTTGTGGCCTGGAATCCTTTCCAACATGAGTAGGTGCGGTTGGAAGTGGGCCAGTGAACTGTGTGGCTGAGGTTCTTGGCTGGGTTCTTGATACTCTGGCCATACATGCCGGATGGGGATGGGAGAAAGGGCAGGTAAGAGGTCAATGGTGGAAAGGAAAAGCTCTTTAGAGACATTGGGGTGGGAAGAGGGAGAATTAATGGAAGTGGAGGATGAGGGAGTGGTTGTTGGAGGTGTTTGTCTGTTAGATTTGTGTGCATGTGCATGGGCTGTATGTTGTTGTGAGGTGGATGGCTGTTGGGTTTCTGAGTGCCTGCGTTGGTGTACCTTAGGAGGGGGACACAAGACCCGGTCGGAGAGGACACAGGGGACATGTGCATGGCTGTTGTGGAGGTGTCTGCCAGTGATGGGCGTGTTCTGCTTGGTGTGGTGATGATGCAGGTAGTGGATGATGATGTAGTGCATGCAGGCATGAGTGTGGACGTAACTGGGTGGGAGGTGGAGGAGGAGGAAGAGGGGGAAACAGTGGAAATAGTGGATGTTGGTGTGTCTGCAACTGGGTGGTGTTTGTGTGAGTGTCTGTGGGATGAAGTGTGGTGCTTGTGTTTGCCTGTGACACTCTTGGGTGTTGTCTTGTGTGCATGCTCGTCAGGCTGTGTGCTTGGGGTGGGTTGGGGTTGAGGAGAATGGGCCTGGGAAGTGGAAGTTGGAAGGGGGACGGTAGAAACAGGGATAATGGCTGCCATCAGAGAGGAGGCCAGGGCCTGAATCGATCTCTGTTGGGCCGCCAATCTAGTGTGAATGCCCTCCAGGAATGCATTAGATTGTTGCATCTGGGCTGCCAGCCCTTGGATGGCATTCACAATGATTGACTGCCCTACAGAGATGGATCTCAGGAGGTCAATAGCCTCGTCACTCAGGGCAGCAGGGCTCACTGGGGCAGGCCTGAGGTGCCTCGGACAAAGGAGATGCCCACCCTCCTGGGTGAGCTGGCAAGGGCAATTCCCTGAGGGGCTACTGGGAGGGCGGTGCTGGTACAGGGGTGGTGGATGTACCTGTAGCTGGGATGGTCTGCCACCACCAGGGAGCTCCCATCAGAGGAGTATCACACTTGTATTGTCCCCTCCAGTCTCTGCCGTGGTGCTCCCCTCACCCTCCGTCCCACTGGAGCCCTCAGCGTCGGTGGACTCTGCCTCCTGGGCCCTGTGGGATACAGCTCCCACCATCGCCGGTGCCTCTGCTCCTCTGCCAGATGATGCTAATGCACATAAGGATAGGATGACAAAACAAGAAAGGGGGGAGAGAGAGACAACGGATACACTGGGTCAATGACTGCACCAACACTACCATTGGCGTACACAGCGTCCTCACACACAGGGTACAGGCCTACGCATTATGCATAGCACTACCAGAGATATTGCTTGGCACCAAGGCATGAGGAGGGGCACACACCTCCAACTGCAGCACACCTGGGACCCATGCCATGCAGCCCTGGCCAGTAGTGGATGCTAACAAGCTAGGTAGCCATTATTTTTCCTTCAGACCCCTAGCCACCAGAGGACCCACGCCGCTATGTCTGGCCTGGCCTAGGGGCACCCACTGACACACAACCACCACCCGGATACCACCCCACTGGGCGTAAGCTGTAATGATAGCCACTGTACTCACCCCCTTGTGGCTGCTGTGTTGCCCTCAAGCACCCATCCAGCTTTGGATAGGCCACCGCCAGTATGCAGGCCATCAGGGGGGTCAGGGTTCGACGGGCACCCCTTCCTCGTTGGAAGGCCATCCCCAGCTGGGCCTCCGTGGTCTTCCATGCCCAATGTCTCTGGTCCTCCCACCGTTTGCGACACTGAGTGCTCCGCCTGCCATAGACCCCCAGGGTCCACACCTTGGTGATGGCAAGCCATATACCCTTCTTCTGATGGGTGCTGACCTGCAGAGGCAATACAGACAGGAGAACGCCATTAGACAAACAGTCCAGCCTGTCACATACATGGCCCACTATACCCCTTTCCATCACTATTGGCACATACATAGCACAGCTCATAACATGTACACCGCCAAAAGATAATGCCCCCCCCTTAGACAATGCCTTCACACACATCGCCATGCATCCACGCCACAAGCATCTTGCCAACAGTGTACTCTCCTGTGGATCTGGAGGCCCATACAGCAGTCCACACTGGGGTAGGACCCCCATCCACCAGTCGCTCCAACTCCGGCGAAGTGAAGGCTGAGGTCCTTTCCCCGGTCACACGGGCCATGGTAGGTTCCAGACACAGGTCACAGCAGCACATGCAGTGTAGGTCCTCTCCTATGGAAGGTCAGGTAACAAGTGAGGAATATGATAGAAAATGGCGGTCACGTCGGCGGTGGTGCATACCGTCATTGCCGGCGTAATTCACCATTGGCCACTGTACCCCATAGAGCCCAATATTAACCAATGAGGATTTGCATGGCGGTTCCCGACCACCTCCCGCCACGGTGCGCAACGTCAGCGGAATTACCTCACTTCCACCTGGCCCTCCACACAGGACAGGCGGACCCCATTTCAGGGGGGGGGGGGCAGGCCTATGGAATAATGCTGCGTCACAGGAGAAATATGCACATACTGGACAAATCACACTGACCCATTACATGTTTACAGAATGCAAACTACTGTTGTGGCTCCATTGTTCAGTTTGTGACAGGCTCCTCACTCTTTTGTCCCCTAGATTCCTACCGCTGCAGATGAATAGGAGATGGAGACATACTCCCATGTACAGACCCCTGGTGGACTTGGCTACACTGGAGGGCAGGCACATAACACTCACCTATAGACTGGACAGGGCCACAATCACAGAGCTGTGTGCCCAATTGGAGCCTGACCTGATAGCTGCTATCCGTCACCCCACTGGGATCCCCCCTCTTGTGCAAGTGCTATCAGTACTCCATTTCCTGGCAACTGGTTCTTTCCAAGTGACAGTTGGCTTTGCAGCAGGAATGTCACAGCCAATGTTCTCAATAGTGCTGACAAGAGTATAGTCTGCAATGATAAAACACATGTGCAGCTACATTGCATTCCACCAGGTTGAGGATCTGGCCACTGTGAAGACTGAGTTTTATGCAATAGGACATATCCCCAATATAATTGGGGCGATTGATGGAACACATATTGCGTTTGTCCCCCCTCTGCCAGAATGAACAGGTGTTGAGGAATCGTAAGAGTTTCTACTTCATGAATGTGCAGATTTTGTGCTTGGCGGACCAGTACATCTCCACGTCAATGCTAAGTATCCAGTGTTGGTGCATGATGCCTTTGTCTTAAGAAATAGCAGCATCCCAAATGTGATGGCCCAAATACAGAGGCACAAGGTGTGGCTTATAGGTGAGCCCTGGTTCCCACCCAGTATATGTTGGTGTATGGGTATGGTGTGGGCCATATAGGATAGTGTGTGGCTAAATGTTGCCCCTCAATAATTGCAGGTGACTCTGGTTACCCAAACCTATCATGTCTGCTGACACCTGTGAGGAATTCCAGGACAAGGGCAGAGGAACGTTATAATGAGGCACATGGGCGAACCAGAAGGATAATTGAGAGAACATTTGACCTCCTGAAGGCTAGGTTTCAGTGCCCCCATCTAACAGGTGGATCCCTGTGCTACTCACCCAAGAAGGTCTGCCAGATAGTAGTGGTATGCTGCATGTTGCACAACCTGGCCCTCATGCGCCATGTCCCTTTTCTGCCCCTGTGGCAGCAGTGGACCCTGTGGACAGTGAGGATGAGGAGGCGGAGGATGAAGATAAGGACAACAGAACATCTGTGATCCGTCAGTACATCCAATGACTTTGGTTGTATTCTGTGTGGCATTGGCATGCTGGTAATTCCCAATTCAATGCCCACTTACTGTTCGCTCTGGCTATTCATTTTGCAGATGTTGGTGATATGACAAATACTCCTGGTGTGATCACTACAGCCAGCTACAGGTAATTAATCTATGCTCATTCTCTGTACAGTTCATTTGCAATGGTTGTACCTGTTTCAAACAATACATATACATGACATACTCGAAATCGATTTTTGTCAAATGATGTTTATTTAAGTGCTAATATATAGGGGGAAAGTACAATGGGATGGGGTGATGATGGAGGAAAGTCCAGGGTATTGTTCCTGTCTGTTTGTAACACAGGTGCATTGTCCATGGGGACATAGGAAGGGGGGCAATGGCAGTTCAAGGTGGACAGGGTGACTGAGTGGGACACAAGGGGGGCAATCAGGAGAGTCTCATTTCCTGGGGTGGGGGTCCTGGCAAGTGTCTCTGGCTTCTGTCTGGATCACAGGGAATGTTTGTGGGGGAGGGGTGTTGTGGCCTGTGAATCCTGTGGTGGGGCCTACTGGCCGCTAGCAGCAGCGGAAGTGGATGGCTGTTCAGATGAATGGCTAGTGGCAGGGGCCCGCTGGCGTGAGACTGCCTCCCTCATGATGTTGGCCATGTCTGCCAGCACCCCTGCTATGGAGATCAGGGTGTTGTTGACGGCCTGCAAGTCCTCCCTGATCCACTGGTACTGTCCGTCCTGTAGCCACCTGTTCTCCTGCACGTTGTCCAGGATCTGGCCCATCGTGTTCTGGGAATGTTGGTAAGCTCCCAGGATCTTGAAGAGTGCCTCCTGGAGAGTCGGTTCCCTGGGCCTGTCTTCCCCCTGGCGCACAGCAGTCCTCCCAGTTTCCCTGTTGGCCTGTGCCTCTGTCCCCTGAACCGTGTGCCCACTGCCACTGACCCCAGGTCCCTGATTGTCTTGGGTATGAGGTGTGGCCTGGGGTTCCTATAGAGGTGGACACACTGCTGATTGACGTGTCCTGGGGACAGAGGTGTGGGTACGCTGGGTGGGTGCTGTGGTAGTATTTCCTGAAGGGGGAGGCTCTGTGGTGGCCTGTGATTGGGCTTGGGTAACCAGCTGCCCAGGGGTCCCTGATGGGCCAGGTAGATCATCCAGATCCTGAAGACCAGAGTTACTGTTATCACTGTGGGGCCCTTCAGTTGGGGGACTGGATAGTGCTGGCACCTCCTCTCTGGTGACATTGGCTGGGGTACCTGTTGGGGTGTAAATGATGGGTTATGGTTGATGGGTATGACATATTGTACATCCCTGGCTTCCTCTCTATGGTTGGTTTTGCCCTGCCGGCTTTCACTTTTGCATGTTACTGTATGGTGGGATTGTTAGTTCTCTGTACTGGGCATGCTTTAGTGATGAGTGTACATGCAGGGCTGTGGGAGTGCCAATGCCTTGGTACAGCATGCAGGGCTTGGCATTGGGATTAGTGAGATGTGATGATGGATTGGAGTGAGGATTAGGGTATGTGATGGCATGCAGGTAGGGGGGGTGATAATAATAGAGAGTTGACTTACCAGAGTCCAGTCCTCCTCTGACTCCAGCAAGGGCCTCAGTATGCAGTATTGCCAAGACTTTCTCATCCCATGATGTGAGTTGTAGGGGTCCACTGCCAGTCCTCTGTATAGCGAGCTGGTGTCTTGCTGCTATGGAACGTACCTTCCCCGTAGGTCATTCAACCTCTTCCTGATGTCGTCCCTTGTTCTTGGGTACTGTCCCACGGCATTCACCCTGTCCACAATCCTCTGCCATAGTTCCATCTTCCTAGCTATGGATATTTGCTGTACCTGTGCTCCAAATAGCTGTGGCTCTACCCTGACAATTTCCTCCACCATGACCCTTAGCTCCTACTCTGTGAAACAGGTGTGTTTGTGGTGCCATGGGTGTTATGTGAGGTGTGTTGGTGAGGGTGTGTTGTGTAGTGTTTCGGGGTGTGCGATGTGTAGTGCGTGAGTTGTGTATGGGTGTGAGTGGTGTGTGGCTCTAGTTGTCTCAGCGGTCTTGGTGTCTCTCTGGTGGCAATGATTTGTAACCGTAAAGGGTTGTGGGTAATGTGGGTGGGTGTTTTATAGTGGTGTGGTTGTGGTGTGTGAATGGGTGTCAGGTGTATTTTGTTTGAATTGTCCAATGTGGTGTTGTTTTGTATGTGGGTGTCCATTGTGGACGTGGCGGTATGTACCGCCAATGGTTTACCGCTGTTGAATGTCCACCGTGGTGATTCGTGGGTCATAATGTGGTGGGCGTTGTTCTGTAGGCATAACCTGTGGGTTTTGATACCGCCACTTTATCACTGACCTTTGGTCTAGCGGATTCGTGTATGTGGCTGAATTCTGTCGTATTGGTGTGTGTGTGTCATAATACGGTGAACGGATATCTGCCGCCGCCGCGGTAAGCTGGTGGCCGTCAGCGTAGCGGTAAGTGGCTTTTACCACCAATGTTATAATGAGGGCCATACTCTTTAAACCTGTTTAACAAATGTATATTTACTCACAACTAAATATTTATATGTATGTGAATATATATATATATATATATATATATATATATATACATATATATGTATATGTGTGTGTATAAATAAAAAAAATCTATAAATAAAACTCAAATTATAAATAAGTAAATTAAGTAAGTAAGTATAAGTAAGTAAATTAAAGTAAACAAATAAATAAATAAATAATAAGAATGATTAAATAAATTAAAGAAAAAATAATGATTAAAAAGTATATATATATAAATAAAATAATAAATAAATAAACATAATATACATTTTGGGGGTCATTACAACATTGGCGGTAAAAGCCGCTTACCGCCGTACAGAAAACCGCCAACACACCGCCGCGGTCGCAGAATTCTGCCACGGTCATTATGACTCACAGCTCAGAATCCGCCAAAATTTAGACACCCACACAAGTCCACCACACCAAAGGTCAGTGATAAACTGGCGAAAACAAAACCTCCACGGTCACGCCAACAGGAATACACCCACACTATCACAACCCACGAATCCACGCGGCGGTCTTTCAACCGCGGTATTCCATTGGCGGTACACACCGCCGCGCTCAAAATACACACACTCTTACAAAATACATCCACGTTGGACAATTCCAAATACACACACCTGATACACATACACACACCACTCCCACCCACCCAATACAATATAAAACACACACCCACATCACCCACAAACCCCTATGACAACAACTGCGACTGAAGGCCAGAGAGAGACACCACCATCTACAAACGAGCATCCACAGGCACTCAACACCATCACCCACATAACATCCACGCACGTCACACAACACACCACTAAATATCACCCCACACATCACAACACACACCAACCCACACATCACCCACACCACCCCATGGCACGGCAAAGACACCCCAGGTTCTCTGAGGAGGAGCTCAGGGTCATGGTGGAGGAAATCATCTGGGTAGAGCCACAGCTATTCGGATCACAGGTGCAGCACACCTCCATAGCTAGGAAGATGGAGCTATGGCGAAGAATCGTGGACAGGGTCAACACAGTGGGACAGCACCCAAGAAATAGGGATGACATCAGGAAGAGGTGGAACGACCTATGGGGGAACGTGCGTTCCGTGGTCTCAAGACACCACATCGCGGTACAGAGGACTGGCGGCGGACCCCCACCTCCTCCCCACAACTAACAACATGGGAGAAGAAGGTCTTGGCTATTCTGCATCCTGAGGGCCTCGCAGGAGTAGCTGGAGGAATGGACTCTGGTAAGTCAAATAATCACTACTATATCCCCCACCCTACCTGCATGCCATCACATACCCCCACCCTCGCCCTCACCCCCATCACTCCCACTCCTCACAAATGTCCCAATATCACAAACCACACATCCCAACACCAAGTCCTGCATGCAACACCAAAGCATGGACACCCATCACTAAAGCATGTCCACTACAGATACCCATACACCCCCCTAAACCATCATCACACAAGGTCCCACACAGGAATGCAAGCACTGGGGTACACGGTCAACCACCCATTGCACACCATGGCACACACAGATGCAATAATCATGCTTTTACACCCCTGCAGGACCTCTACCCAACGCCACCGGACAGGAGGGTCCAGACATGTCCACACCACCCACAGAAGAGGCCCACAGTGATGACAGCAGCTCTCCCCAACTGGATCTAGACGACCAGCCCGGCCTATCTGGGACCTCAGGACAGTCGGTTCCCCTCACACAGTCACAGGCCACCACAGAGCTTCACCCCTCTGGAAACACCAGCACAGCACCCACCAAGCGGGCTCATACCTCTGTCCCCAGGACACGTCAATCAGCAGTGTGTCCACCACTACAGGGAACCCAGGCTAACCCACCACCCCAACAACAACAGGGACCTGGGGGCAGTGGCAGTGGGCACACTGTTCAGGGGACAGAGGCCCAGGGAAACGGGGGAACTGGGAGGGCTGCTGTGCGACAGGGGGAGGACAGGCCCAGGGAACCTACTCTCCACGAGGCCCTCTCCAACATCATGGGAGCCTACCATCATTCCCAGGAGACGATGGCAAAGGTACTGGCCAAGTTTCAGGAGACCCAGCGGCTGCAGGAGGAACAGTATTTGGGCTTCATGGAGGAACTCAAATCCATGAATTCCACCCTGTGCAACCATTGTATGGGTGCTGAAGGAAGTCCTCAACACCAGGAGGGACACTGTGGCACAACGAGGGGCCCCTGACACTAGCCTGGACGATGAACTGCCCACCACCTCCGCCGGCGCTAGTGGACAGGAGGCACCGCCACAGGACCACCACACCAACACCCCACCCCCTGCAGATGGAGAACCACCCCGCAAACGGGTCCTGAGATCCAGGACAAAGACAGAGAACGATGCCAAGATCCCCGCCAAGAAATAAGACCACCCTGATTGTCATCCTTTTGCCCCACCTTGTCACCCTGTCCATCCCCAAACTGCCCCAGCTCCACTTCCTATGCCCCTTTGGACAATGTACCTGTGAGACTAATAGCTTGGACTTTGCCATGGACATTCCTCCACCATCACCCCTCACCATTTTACAACCCCCTCCAATATTGAGCACTTAAATAAACACCCTTAAAGCACAAAACAATCTGGAGTCTGTCTGTGATTTCGAATTAGTGTATTAGCAATTACAGTGACAAAATGCTCTTTCAAATGTAATGTCAACATAATAGGTACACACAGCTCTAGTCCATGAGGAAACAAAGCAGAAGTCACACAGTGGGACCCACATCTGTGAAATCGTAAGGGAAAGTGACAACTCAGTGACTATACACTGGGTGAAAAGGACAGACAGTAGAGAGGTAGTAGTTTTAAAGTACATGTAGCAGGCAGGTTTGTCTTCTTACCTGTGTCTCACTGGAAGTATTGCAGGATCACTGAGTTCCTGTTGTCGATGTCCTCTTCTTCTGCTTCCTCGTCTTCACTGTTCACAGGCCCCAAAGCTGCCACAACACCTCCTTCTGGACCATCCTCCTGAAGAAAAGGCACCTGTTGTTGCAAAGCCAAGTTGTGAAGCATACAGCAGGCCACGATGATCTGGCACACCTTCTCTGGTGAGTAGAATAGGGAACCACCTGTCATATGGAGGCACCGGAACCTGGCCTTCAGGAGGCCGAAGGTCCGCTCTATAATCCTCCTAGTTCGACCATGGGCCTCATTGTAGCATTCATCTGCCCTTGTCCTGGGATTCCTCACTGGGGTCAGTAGCCATGACAGGTTGGGGTAACCAGAGTCACCTGCAAAGGGCAAGGGACAACTGTTAGACACACACTAACTCTTAGGGACATCCACAGACCCAGACAACTATTCCCACTGATTTGGTTCCAGGTGCTCACCTAATAGCCACACACGGTGCCTCTGTAGTTGCCCCATCACCTAAGGGATGCTGCTATTCCGCAGGATGTAAGCGTCATGCACTGACCCAGGGAATTTTGCATTAACATGGGAGATGCACTGGTCTGCCAAACACACCATCTGCACATTCATCAAATGGTAACTCTTCCGGTTTCTGTACACCTGTTCACTCCTGCGGGGGGTACCAAGGCCACATGTGTCCCATCAATGGCACCTATGATGTTGGGGATATGTCCCAGGGCATAGAAATCACCTTTCACTGTAGGCAAATCCTCCACCTGAGGGAAAACTATGTAGCTGCGCATTTGTTTCAGCAAGACAGACAACACTCTGGAGAACACGTTGGAAAACATAGCCTGGGACATCCCTGATGCTATGGGCACTGTTGTTTGAAATTACCCATTTGCTAGGAAATGGAGTACTGACAGCACCTGCACTTGAGGGGGGATTCCTGTGGGATGGCGGATAGCTGCCATCAGGTCTGGCTCCAACTGGGCACACAGTTCCTGGATTGTGGCACGATCAAGCCTGTAGGTGATGATCACATGTCTTTCCTCCATTGTCGACAGGTCCGGTCCACCAGCGGTCTGTACACCGGAGTATGCCGCCATCTCCTCACATGGCCCAGCAGACGGTGCCTATGGAGGAGAACAGCGAGCACAGAGTCAACCAACTCAGAGGTACGTAAACACAGCTTTCTCCGAAAACCATTCATAAACCGAATTTTGCCTGTATGAGTGTTTAGCCAAGGCCTAGGTATGTATGACGCAGTCAAAAATAAAGCCAGGTGGGACCCTGAAATGGCGGCTGCCTGACCTGTAAAGTGGGACAATGGGATATGAGGTAACTGCGCTGGCGTTGTACACTATCGCGGTAGGTGGTCGAAGACCGTGGTGCAATTCTGCATTGGTTAACATTGGACCCTATGGGTCCCAGGAGCCAATGACGATGTACGCCGGCGGTGACGGTACGCACCGCCGCGGACGTGACCGCCATTTTCTCACTGTTTAATCACTCAATATCTGATCTTTGACAGGAGAGGACCTACACTGCAAGTGCTGCTGTGACCTCAGTCTGGAAGAGACAATGGCTCATGTGTCTGGGGAAAGGGCCCCTGCCTTCAGCACAGAGGAGTTGGAGAAACTCGTGGATGGGGTCCTCCCCAGTACACGCTACTGTACGGTCCTCCAGATAGACAGATAAGTACACCGTTACCAAGCTGTATGGGCAATGCCTGTGTGGAGTGCGGTGGATGAAAGATGGGGGGGGAGAATGAGGCGTGCATGAAACGACGGTGAGTGCATGTGCCACATGGCAAGGGTGGGGATGTGGGCCAATGACTGTGATGGTGCAGTTGGTAATTACTTTTCTTTTTCCCCTGTACAATTCCTGTAGTTCAGCGCCCACCAGAAGAAGGATATTTGGCGTGCCATCGCCAAGGAAGTCCGGACCCTGAGGGTCTACCACAGACGGAGCACCCACTGACGGAAAAGATGGGGGGACATTCGCCGCTGGAGTAAGAAGATGGTGGAGGCCCAGCTGGGGATGGCCTCCCAACATGGGAGGGGTGCCCGTCGCACCATGACCCCCTGATGTTCAGGATCCTGGTGGTGGCGTACCCGGAGTTGGATGGGCGCTTGAGGGCATCACAGCAGCAACAAGGGGGTGAGTACACCCTCATTCAGCTGATTCAGCGTGCATTGGAGGTGTCTGGGTGGGGGAGGTGGGCTGTGGGTTCCCCTAGGCCAGGGCGAGTTTGCTAGTTAAGTCCCCTTTGTCAGGCAGTCCCTGTGGCACCCCAGCCCACCTGGGTACAGTGCCAACTACACCTAGTCAGGCTCCTGTGACATCCATGTGTGCAGAAATCGGCCATAGCCTTGTAAGCCATGTCCCAGGGATTGAATAGTGGACCCCAAGTGCACGGCGTAGTGCAGGGGGCTTCTGTGTCTGTCGTGTCTGCCAACGGTAGTGGTATTGCATGCACTCAACATGTCTCAACATGTCTTTCTTCTGTCTCCCCCCCTTTTTGTGGTCTCCCTGTACTTGTGTGCATTAGCATCATCAGGAGCAGTGGCACCCGAGCAGGAGGGAGCTGCATCCCACATGGCCCTGGAGGGTGACTCTACCAGTGGGACTGAGGGCGAGAGGAGCTGCACGGCGGGGACAGGAGCTGACACCAGCGATACGGACTCCTCCTCTGATGGGAGCTCCCTTTCGGTGGCGGCCCCATCTGTGCCCCCCGCATCTACAGGTACAGCTGCCACCCCACCTTCCAGCACTGCCCTCCCAGCAGCCCCTCAGCCTTTGCCCCGTGCCCGCTCACCCAGGAGGGTGGGCATCACCTTCGGCCCAGGCACCTCAGCCCCTGCCCCAGTCACCCCTGCTGCCCTCAGTGAGGAGGCCATTGACCTCCTGAGATCCCTCACTGTTGGGCAGTCTACCATTTTGAATGCCATCCAGGGTGTAGAGAGGCAGTTGCAACAAACCAATGCATCCCTGGAGGGCATTCATTCTGGTCAGGGAGCCCTTCAGCGAGCTTTTCAGACTCTGGCCTTAGCACTGATGGCAGTCATTGTCCCTGTCTCTAGCCTCCCCCTCCCACTTCCTCCACCCAGACCCACACCCTTGTACCTCAGCCTATCCCAAGCACACCATCAGACCAGCATGCACACACCTCAACACACAAAGGAAGCTCAGGCAAATATAAGCACCACACATCCCACAGGCACTCACGCAAGCATCACACACATGCAGACACACCAACATCCACAGCCTCCACTGTGTCCCCCTCCTCTTCGTCTCCCTCCTCCCTCCCTGTCTCGTCTCCACTCACACCTGCATGCACTACATCTTCAGCCACTACGTCCATCACCAGCACACCCACCACCACACCCTGCTCAAGTGCAGTCACCAGCCCCACCACCATTCACACATCCCCTGTGTCCTCTCCCAGTGTGTCTGTGAAGCTACCTCCCAAGGTACACAAACGCAGCCACACACCCACCCAGCAGCCATCCACCTCTTGACAGCCTCCAGCCCATGCATCTTCACCCAAAGTCAGCAAACGTACACCTCCTACGACCACAACCTCTTCCTCTACTCCCAAACCCCCTCCAGCTACCCGTCCCAGTGTTCCTAAGAAACTTTTCCTGTCCAGCCTTGACCTCTTTCCCTCACCTCCTCCACCCCGTCAGTCTCCTAGGGCCCGACTCTCCAGGTCCCAACCTGGCACCTGAGCCACAACATCGGCGGGACCAGTGGTGCCATTAGTCACCGGATTATCGAGTGCACCAGGCAGCAGGGCAGGCAGTGTGGCAAGGAGCCATAGCACGGACAGTCCCCCACCTGTCAAGCATAAAAAGTTGGACAGTGCCCGGCGGGAGAGGGGAAAGACACCAGCCACCAAAGCCGCTCCCAGGGGTACAGTTGAGATTGTGAAGACAGCTGCGACACCATCCAAGGTGGGGAAGGGGCACAAGAATTCTGGCAAGTCTGGGAAGATCAGCACAGCGGACAAGACTGCCATTAGCCTCGCAGCCCAGGAGGCGACCGCAGCAGCCACACTGGCCCAGACAGGACTGCCAGCAGCAGCCACGCTGCCCAGGAGGCGACCGCCAGCAGCCCCACTGCCATAGACATGACCGCCAGCAGCAGCCCGCTGGCCAGGAGGCGACCGCCAGCAGCCCCACTGCCACAGACAGGACGGCCAGCAGCAGCCCCGCTGCCCAGGAGGCGACCGCCAGCAGCCCCAATGCCACAGACAGGACCGCCAGCAGTTGAACCGCTGCCAAGGACACCGCCACCACAAGCACCGCTGTCAAGGACACCGCCGCCACATGCACCGCAGGCCCATGAGCGCAAAAAGCTCTGACGCTACTGAGGCCGCCACGAGCAGGATGAAGCACTCTGGGCACAAGGCCCCCTCTAGAACCAGTGGAGATTGACATCCACTACCTCAGTCCTTGGCAGGATGAAGCACTCTGGGCACAAGGCCCCCTCCAGGACCAGTGGAGATTGACATCCACTACCTCAGTCCTTGGCAGGATGAAGCACTCTGGGCACAAGGCCCCCTCCAGAACCAGTGGAGATTGACATCCACTACCTTAGTCCTTGGCAGGATGAAGCACTCTGGCCACAAGCCACCCTCCAGAACCAGTGGAGACTGTTATCCACTTGAGAGACTGTGGCTTTGCACTCCCCAGGATTGAACAGTGGGCAACCCACCCACTGTAGAGACTTGAGAGACTGTGGCTTTGCACTCCCCAGGATTGAACAGTGGGCAAACCACACACTGTAGAGATTTGAGAGACTGTGGCTTTGCACGCCCCAGGATTGAACAGTGGGCAAACCACCCACTGTAGAGACTTGAGAGACTGTGGCTTTGCACTCCCCAGGATATAGCAGTGGGCAACCCACCCACTGTAGAGACTTGAGAGACTGTGGCTTTGCACTCCCCAGGATTGAACAGTGGGCAAACCACCCACTTGGGAGACTTGAGAGACTGTGGCTTTGCACTCCCCAGGATATAGCAGTGGGCAAACCACCCACTGTAGAGACTTGAGAGACTGTGGCTTTGCACTCCCCAGGATTGAACAGTGGGCAAACCACCCACTGTAGAGACTTGAGAGACTGTGGCTTTGCACTCTCCCGGATTGAACAGTGGGCATGGGGCCCCCTCGTGGATTTGGCGTCGTGCACTCAACCGTTTGAGGTGCCCCCACCTTCCCTTCCCCCTGAGGTGCCTGTTTTACTTCTATCTGATGCCCCTGCAGTGTTCTCTCCGTCTTGTTCGAGTATCTTGTGTGGGCCTCGCCCATGCCTTTTGGGCCCAGTGAGCCACAGACAATGATAGTGGGCTCCCTTGGACTTGTGTTCTTGGTGTATATAATTGTATATAGTATAAATGTGTATATTTGTAAATATTTTTGATGTATGTAATTGAATATATCACAATTCTTCGACTCATTTCCTTTTGTCCTTGCATTCTTCCAGGGGGGCTTGGGGGATGTAACTGTGATGTATGAATATGTATTAGCGTGTGTGTTGTAGTGGGTGAGGGTGGGGGTGGGGGTGTTGCATGTGTGTGTCACTCTCTTTTCCCTCCCCCGTCCCCTGTGTCGTAGGTGCAGTACTCACCATTGTCTTCGCCGCCGGCGTTCGTGCTCCTGGTAGAGGAGCAGGAAGATAAAGGCTGGGAGTATCTGAAGTTCCGGTTCCATGGCATCCTGGTTCCTCGTGGGATGTGTAGAGGTGAGCGTTTTCCCTTCGAAGTCCTGTTTCCGCCGTTTTTTTTTCGCAGTGAATCTGCCCCGGAAAAGGTGGTGGATTGGTGGGTTGTAATACTGTGGGCGGTACATTGTCTCCCTCCTGTGTGTTGCCAGTTACCGCCGCGGTGTTTGTTTGTACCGCCGTGGCGGTCGGAGTGTTAAAGTTGCTGTCTATGTTGGCGGTTTCCGCCACGGTCGTAATTCCATTTTTTTGACCGCCGGCCTGTTGGCGGTCTTGCCGCCGCTCTAACACTGACCGCCAGGGTTGTAATGACCACCTAAATCTCTTGTAGGCTTTACTGTGTCTACTACTCACCATATGTCATGTCACTATCAATCTATCCTTCATTCCCACTTTGACTCATCCCAAACCCATATTCTACTACTTTCATCTCCAAAATAGCCCTGCCTAAGCTCTTCCCTCCTCTTCCTCATCCTATTACTATAAACTCCAAATTAACACTTCTGGATTCTATCCTCCTCTATCCTTCCATTACTCTAGTCAATCCATCTAATAAACTCACATATACTCCTGTCAAATTAACTCATAAAAATACTAAAACTGAACTCATATTTCCCTATACTAATCCACCACTAATTCCTCTTGGGTTTTGGAGTAGCGTGCTACTCGCCAAAATGCACTTCAACACCTCATCAGGGGTAGTAAGCGCTCTATAAATACTGTTACAATATAATACAATTGGGTCAGGGGGCGTGGGAGGGAAGCTGTGGGTCAGAGGAGGGGGCCTCCCACCAACCCTACTGACCGGGAAACCATATCCTAAGTCCTTGGAGCATACCAACAATCCCAGGACAGGATGGACCAGATCATCATCATGTTGGGGGAAACCAAAGACTGCAGAGGGAATACCACCAGGAGGTCAGGCAGCAGTGGCAGACACACAATGCCACCATGGCATCCATTGCAGGAGTGCTGAGGGATATCAACACCACCCTGTGTGCCTCCACCACCCACCAACAGGCCCCTTCTGCTAGCAACATAAATAACATCAGAGCCATCCCCATCAGAGGCATTAGTGGAATGAAGGCCCTGCCAGGGGAACTGCAGCCCTCACACACCCCTCCCTCTGTAGCAGAAGAACCCCCCTGCAAATGTGGTCATCCATCCAGATATCCGGCTGGAGCAGATACCAAGACTAAACTCACTCCCAGGAAGTGAACCTCACCTGATTTGTCTCCCTTGTATGCCACTGAGACACCCTGTTGACTGTTCAATGACATAACTCCATATTCCCAGTGGCACATGGACACTGGACATGTGCATCCAACTGGTCTACCACCTTCTCTGATTATTCCATCTACCATGACCTCACTCATCACCTGTTGGACAATATATGCACCATCATTTTGTAGTCACAAATTAATTATATGCACAATAAACACCACTGGAACACCACAACTGTAAAGGTGCCTTCATTAAAACATCAACAAATGTAATGATTGCAAATGGTGATGTCATCATGCCCCCCTACATCCAACAGGCAGTGTAAAGGACAGTAGAGGGAGGCACCCTCAGCAGGAGACACAGTACAACAGAAATAATCCAGGACAGATGTCAGAGAGTCAAAATTCCAGGGCCACATAAGAGTAAAGTCAGTATTCCAACCTGCAAAAAGACAAGGATGGAAGGAATGGAGCCGCACAAAGCACATATGCACATCATAGATGTTGTGCCAAGTGTAGAATTCCTCCTTAGCAGGGGCCCCCACAGATTACCTATACATCCCTAGTCACAGGATAATCATCAAACATCACTTTACCTGCCATCTGTCATGTACAACCCTCAATCCTGAATCTATGTAGCAATAGCTAATAACTATGAAGTCCTCAAGCCATAGGTAGCAGAGGCACATATTTCAATCCCACAGTCAGTGGAATTAAATGAGAAAAGGAGATTGCAGCAAACATAACTCAATAGTGGTCTGTGCAGCGGAGATGTGAATGTAGGAAACCGCAGTGAATTCACTTGTAAGAGTTGAGACACTTTTACTGTGCAACTTACATTCAATCAGTCAGCTCCCCCAACACACATAGGGATAGGACCAGATTATGCCCCCACTGATGAGTCATCTCATGAGGAGTATTCTCAGTAATTCATGTGGATTTACAAGACTCGAATACCGCACATACCATACATGTATGTCAACGGAAGGACTGATTGATGAGCTCAGTTCTAGAGTCAGCTGCACCTTCCTCCTCTGCCTCCTCATCACTTGCCATGTCAGCATTACCAGCCACTGGTCCAGCTGCCTCACCCTCATCAGTTAGCAATGGTATCTGACATCTCAGGGCTAGATTGTGAAGCATGCAGCAGTCTACTATTATCTGGCATTCCTTTTGGGGCAAGTAGAGGAGGGCACCTCCAGATAGGTCCAGGCACCTGAATCTGGCATTCAAGAGGCCACATGTTTTTTTGATTACATGCATCATCCTCCTGTGGGCCTCATTGAAATGGAGTTCCCCATCTGTAGCAGGCTACCTCACTGGTGTCAAAGCCAGGGAAGGTTAGGATAGCCAGAGTCATCTGTGTTACAAAATGTAGGACCAGTGAAAATGCAAGTACAGCAATAGGAAAGAATGTGAAGACAGGTGCCATAACAGTGCAACACCTTCATATGTATACATACCAAGGAGCCAGGCCCTCTCCGTGTCTAGTCGTGCCATCATGTGTGGGACATTGCTGTTCTTCAAAATGTGTGAGTCATGCACAGATCCAGGAAACATGGCAGTGACCTGTGTGATGTACTGGTCTGCCAAACACACCACCTGAACATTTATGGAGTGGTAGTTCTTCCTGTTCCTATACACCTGTTCATTGGCACTGGGAGGGACCAGGGCTATAGGAGTGGCATCGATAGCCCTTATCACATGAGGGATATCTCTCCTTTATCATAAAAGTGTTGTTGAAGTAAGCCTCAGCAAGGCCTACTAGTGCAAGGGGTTCGCCCTTCTCTGTACAAAGTCCTCAGACCATATAGGAAGAAGTTGGCACAGAAACTGAAATAAAAGACAAAGTTTATTAAACCTCATGAGGTGGTACTACTGTTCAAACAGCACCCTTCGGTAATATTTGAAGTAGCACACTGAACTAAGAGAGCATGGTCCTTTTATACCCACGCAGGGCTAAAAGAAGGTGGTACAATTATAGAAGCAAGACTTACATACATGTAAGGTCATATGGAAATGCACAGTCGACAGGTAGGAGGGGCTAACAGTTTCAAGGACTAGTTGACACATTACTGTCTGTTACTGATTACTAACAGCTGCAGATCTTACTGGGCATGTGCGAAAGTGGGAGATGCTAAATATAACTTGTCATTAGACAGATTTTCAAGAGTAGTTAACAGAAAGGTAGGACAGAGCACATGGCAGAGAAAATGGCTGCCATGAATACAAAATGGATTCCGCCAAATGTTCACAATAGTTGCTAAATACAAGATGTCTTCTGCTAATGCTTAATCTAATCGCTATTAAATTACAACAGACGACCCTTTCAGCATTAGCTGAAGACATTCGTCTTTCTGGGATAATCTAAATATTAATCTTGTATATTTATGCTCATCATTTCGGCTATTTCCTTATCTAACATGTGTTGTGCTTTCATTTCTGTAATATTTCTTTTGGTAGGCATACAAGCAGTAATACACATGGAGCAGAACATTGGACCACACTGAATACAGATACAGCATGTGAAAAATATTGCAATCATTACACACAGGATAGTCAGTAGTTTCCAGCCCCAAGCGGAAACAAGAGCCCAAAACCATCCAGAAAAAGTCCAAGTACCAGTCTCTGTGTGGATTTCTGCAGCAATTTTATTCAATTTAGATATTGCATCATATACTGAAGGTGAGTGATCTGGAATAAAAACACAGCAACTACTACCGATGATGCGACATGCACCACCTCGATCAGCTAATATCATATCTAGTACCATACGATTTTGGAGCGCTACAATCCTCACAATTTGGAGCTCCTCTGTAATATTCCCAAGTGCCAGAGCTGCCTGATTGGTAACAGCTTCCACAACGCTAGTCAATCGTCTCACTTTCCTACTGTTTAACACAGCACCCACAAAGGAGAAAAACCCTAAATTAAAATCAACATATTGTTGCAGGCTAGTATCCATTTGGTCTACCTCATTTGTACTTATTGTCCTTTTATATCTATTTTTAATGATGTCATTGAACAGTTTAAAATCTCGGTGATATGATGCAGGGGCCAAAAACACAGGGGGTAATAGAAAAGATACATAACACACACCTGACCACCCAACAGGTAGTTGGTAATATCCATAGTTACCACAAACAAAATATGTATTATGTGAAGCTGTAAAACTACTATTATTTACACCCTCAATAGTTAAAATCAAGGTACAATCGCTTATCCCTACTGGAATTCGCCCAATGCTACGTATACATAAATCTGCTTTAGTTTTTGTAACAGAAATCACAAATTGTTCTTTCTTGTCAGAGTCTCTTATATTTGTGAAGACATATGGTATTGAAACATTGTCCGGTTCATACTCTTCCCATTCCCATTTAGTTCCTTTGGCTTGGGGATACCCATCGTTGTCTTGGTAGCATACTTTTTTAAGGCGAAAAAGAAGTCCGCCCTCTGTACGTTTTCCAGATGCAAACAAAAGCGTATACCAAGCTTGACAAGAACCATTGTGTGAAAAAGGAAGAGGAATGAAAGGTGTTCCTCCTTTCTTTTGATGTGCAGGTATCATTCCACATACCCAACAGTTAGTAGTATTTGTAGCATTATGAGTATGATGCAACATCTGAATGAAAGTATTATTGAAGTATGATTGATGGTGCTTCTGCTCCTGATAGGGAAGCGTAAAGTAATAGTGATCCTCTGGTACTGGAGTAGTGGCAACAAAAAACTCACGAGCAGGAGCCTTCTTTTCAACAAACCAGGTGATTATTGCTATAACCACCAAAACAACAACAAATCCCATAGTACTAATGATCAGTTTGTTATTCATTTTAGCAACAGTGATAATCGACCCTTTCAGAAATTAATTAAAAACAATCGTTGCAGCTGTTATCCCTGGGCAGCCGCTGATTTCTTCACCACGGGCCAAGATGGGTGTCACTACTCTAATGCATGGCTGATCCCCCCCCGCCTTGCCACATTGGCTCTCCGTTTCACTAACCCAGGGAGGTAGCTCAACCAGTTTTCTCCAGCACTACGGGGTCTTTCCTCGGTCTCAAATTATATTGCGACACTCCAGAAATCGTATGGTCCGGGAAGAACTCTGCAGATTCGTCAGGTGATATAGCACGGCCTTTCTCCGTAGTCAAAATCTCTCGATGATCGGTCAGCACAGCAGGTTCCACCAAGGTAGGTAGCACTCTCTTGCAGTGAGTACTATGGACCCAATTCTTTCGGTTCGTCACTCGAACTGCTGTCCTTGTCGCAAGGAGCACCTGTTCTGGGCCTCACCACCTTGGTTCCAAGCTGCTTGATCTTTCAAAGGACTTAATCATCACCTGGTCACCAGGTCGGAGTTCATGGCCTTCACCAGTAGATCTGTCAGGAAGTGCTTCTCGAACCTGTTGATGAATAGAAACCATATTGTCGGTTAACTGTGCCAAATAATCATTCATCAGGACACAAGGTACATCATATACAGAATTTGGCTTAGGAACTCCCCAAATATTCATTGGCCTTCCAAACACTATTTCGTAAGGACTAAGGCCGATTCGAGAGTGTGGCACTGACCTAATGGACAATAATGCCAATGGTAATGCATCCGTCCAAGTTAAGGATGTGGAAGCCTGTATCTTCGCTAACTTCAGCTTCAAAGTAGCATTATAGCTTTCCACCAACCCTGCTGATTGTGGGTGGAAAACCGCATGGAACTTCTGTTTGATCCCTAATCCTTTCAGGACATACTTAATAACTTCCCCAACAAAATGAGGTCCGTTATCATTCCATAAAAGTCTGCAAACACCAAACCTAGGGAAAAATTCTTTCAAAAGCACCTTCGCTGTGGTAATGGCAGTATTATCCATTGTGGGGTACGCCTCTATCCATTTACTGAAGGCACATACCACCACCAAGCCATACTTTAAATTGTTGCAGCGTTCAAGCTGAATATAATCCATTTGTAGAACTTCAAAAGGTGCAGTTGGTGTAGCAAACCCTCCCGCAGGAGTACGTGTCCCTTTTCCAGGATTGTATTGTAAACAGATCAAACAAGAGTGTACTACTCTCTTAGCTGTACTAGAAACTTCTGGATGCTCCCAAACTTGCGTAAGCAACTTTGTTATTGTTGAAGCTCCAACATGTGCCAGCCCATGTGCCATCTGAACCATAGGTTGTACAAAAGCTATAGGCAATTTCCATTTATCCATCTGCTTATTCCGCCAACAGCCCTCATCATCCAATTCTTCTTCTTCAGACCATTGCTCACGTTCATTCACAGAAGCAGATTTCTGTATATCTAATACGTCTTGTCTAGCATTATGCCAACGTTCAGCTTGTGACTTCACTACATACATAGAAGTAGTACTTCGCTGCATCGCAGTCTCACGTGCTACGCGGTCCGCAAGGGCATTACCTTGCCCTATCTTATCGGTCACTTTCTTGTGTGCACTACATTTCACAATAGCTAGTTTCTTTGGATATATCAATGCAGTCAAGAGGTTATGCACTAATTCTCCGTGCATTATCTGCATCCCGTGGGATGTGAGAAATCCTCTCTCCTTCCAAAGCAAACCAAAATCATGAGCCACTCCAAAAGCATAGCGGCTGTCTGTATAGATGTTCACACATAAGTCAGTACTAAGCTCACATGCTCATGTCAAAGCTATTAGTTCAGCTGCTTGAGCTGACTTCTGTGGTATACGAGCTGTCTCCACTACCGTGTGTATTGTGGTGATTGCATATGCAGCTGAGGTCGTACCGTCTGGCAACTTCAAACAAGACCCATCAACCCACAATTCCCCGTCTACATCTGGAAGGGGCGTATCTTGTAAATCAATATGACCCTTTGTCTGTTCTTCGGTAAGGAATATACAATCATGTGTTTCTTGTGACTGAGGCTGAGTCACCGGATATAGCAACAAAGTGGCTGGATTTAGTGTTGCACATCTCTTCAGTGTAATGTGAGGAGCCAGCAATGTCAATTCATAACCTGTCAGGCAAGCGCTAGTTAAATGTTGTGTCTTTGTTTGATTTAAAAGAGCATCAACCGCATGGAGTACTAACACCAACAGCTTATGTGACAAAACTATCCCTTCACTCTGACGTATTGACACAGCTGTTGCGGCAACTGAACGAAAACACCCAGTCAACGCTCGAGCGACAGGGTCAAGTACTGCTGAAAAATATGCACAGGGACGCTGCTTATTGCCATGTGTCTGTACTAAAACTGACAATGCACATCCATCTTTCTCATGTACGTAAAGTGCAAAAGGCTTCATGTAATCTGGAGTACCTAACACTGGTGCTGAACAAATGGCTTTTTGTAGCTGCCGGAAAGCAGTCTCACATTCATCTGTCCATGGGAGGGGCATTGGAGTATCTTTAGTCAAAAGTGCTAGCAAAGGTTTGACAATGTGTGAAAACCCTAATATCCATTGCCTACAAACAGAAGTAAGACCAAGGAATGCACAAACATCTTTCTGAGTAGAGGGTACTGGTGTGTCTAAAATTACTTGAATACGATCTGATGTAAGTGCACGGCCCTCCTTAGACAAAAGGTGATCTAAATAGGTTACCTTTGGTCTATAATATTGCAATTTCTTTCGTGACACTTTATGATGGTGTGAAGCAAGAAAAGAAAGTAAGGACAAAGTGCACTTTTCACATTGCTCAGGGGTATCAGCTGCCAACAAAATATCATCAACATATTGTATGAGAGCCACACCTTCAGGCAAAACAAAAGAATCAAGTTGTCGTTTTAACGCTTGACTATAAATACTAGGACTCTCAGTATAGCCTTGACGAACTCTGCAAAATCTATATGATTGTTTATTCAAAGTAAACCAAACAAATATCGGCTGTCAGGATGAATAGGGATCGAAAAGAAAGCATTCTTCAAGTCTATCACAGAGAACATAGTTGCTGTTGGGGGAACCAAAGTAAGAAGTGTTGTGATGTCAGATACCACAGGATATTGTGGTATCACAATCTTATTGACTTCTCGTAAATCAATAATGAATTGGTAAATCCTAGTATCAGTATCCTTTTTCAGAATAGGAAGAATCGGACTGTTACAAACATTATACGGAACTTCCTCAACAACTCCAACTGCAATAAGATCATGCACAATTTGTGTGAGTGCTTCTTCGCCCTGTGTACATTATAGAAGAAAGACCATGTTTAACATACATATCTCTATTGGGCATCCCCTCTGGGATGCCGGTTGCTATTCTTCCAGTCTCAAATTGTTACCATTACAAAAGCAACACATCCTACGAAGTGCGCTAAAAACAGGCATGCCAAAAATAGTGCAGAATATGCAATATTATAATCAAAGTAGCATTTAAGGTGCCGTTCAAATCAAGAGGGGCTAACAGTTTCAAGGACTAGTTGACACATTACTGTCTGTTACTGATTACTATCAGCTGCAGATCTTACTGGGCATGTGCGAAAGTGGGAGATGCTAAATATAACTTGTCACTAGACAGATTTTCAAGAGTAGTTAACAGAAAGGTAGGACAGAGCACATGGCGAGCACATGGCAGAGAAAATGGCTGCCATGAATACAAAATGGATTCCGCCAAATGTTCACAATAGTTGCTAAATACAAGATGTCTTCTGCTAATGCTTAATCTAATCGCTATTAAATAACAACAGTGTGTCTTCACAAAGGCCAAATCCACATGTTGGGGGAACCTGATGTAGCTGTCCAGTTGTTTCAACAATGCACACAGTACATCCTTCAGCACAAGACTGAACATGGGCTGTGACATCCCTGCAGCCAAGCCCACTGTATTCTGAAAGGAGCCTGTGGCAAGAAAGTGTAGCACTGACAGGACATGTACTGTGGGAGGAATTTAACATGGATTCCGAATGGCTGGTAAGAGATCAGGCTCCAAGTGTGTACATAGATCCATGATGGTCTAACAATTCAGACGTTAGGTCTGTATGATATGCCTGTCGTCCAGGGTTGAAAGGTCAACTACTGGACAGTACGCTAGTGGGTGTCTCAATCTCCTCATGGCAGGATATCTAGGTAGAGAGGAGAGAATATGCATTGAGAAATGCTCTTTATACATGTAAGCAGAACATGTCATATTCCCACACACCTAACACTGTAGGACGTGCGTAGCACTGCTGACACATACTATTAAGGGCATGCTGAAGTGGCATGGACACCATCCTTGCAGCACATAGCCGACCAAACCTATAAGTCATATGGTTCATATATTTCATGTGTAATGTTCCATATGTGACACACTAAGCTGTCCTGCACTGATTAATAGAATAGCAATAGGATATACCAATATAGTGCCACCTCCTATGTGCCACAAAGTATTTAAACATGCACGTCATCAGATATACTGACACATCACGTCACTGTGTAATGCATGTCACATGTCGTTGCACTACCAAGATGGCACAACATAGGCTTACTCCGCCATTTGGGGCGAATATGTGTAGGGTACACTTCTTTAGGCACATCAAAGCACGATATGTGCACCAAATGGCAGCCATTTGTCCTGCTGTACTGGACAGTTGGAAGGGACCTTGGTCTGCTGGTGCATGTCATCATGGCTATCGGCGGTCGTAACCGCCGTACAACTTGCCATTGGTTAACATTGCTGCCTCTGGCGGACTGGGGCCAGTGGCGACACTGCCGGCAGTGACAGTCCTGTACATGGCGGCTGGGACCGCCATTTTCTGTAGCCTTGCTCACTTGACTGCTAGCACTGTTGCTAAAAAGACCTCCACTACCTGAGCTGCTGTGTACTGTCTCTGGTTGCCATCATGTCACATCCTGCAGGTGATAGGGCCCCAGCCTTAGCCCCAGAGCTGGAGAAGCTTGTGTATGGACCCTGTATAGACCTCTATGGGGCACCAGAGGAGCAGGTAAGCCCAATGCCTTGGTCATGTGTGATAGGGGTGCGTGTGTTCATGAATGGGGTAAGTGTACCGGTGAGGAAGTACATGCATTCAGAGGACATGAAGTGAAGGCGTGTGAGCAGTGAGAATGGGTATGTGTGGGCACTTGTTGAGTCAAATGTGTATAGTCCACTTCTGTTGGTATGGTGCCAGTCTATATGACTTTCTCCTTTTGTCTGTGTCATCCATGCAGGTAAACGCCCATCAAAAGGAAGGGATCTGGCATGCCACGCCAATCAAGTGCGGATTCTGGGGATTCACAGCCAGTGAGCACCCATTGGCGCAAGCAGTGGGAGGACCTGAGATGCTTGGCCCGGAAGACCGCAGAGGCCCAGCTGGGGATGTCCTCCCAACCAGGGAGGAGTGCCCATCGGATCCTGACCCCCCTATTGGCCTGCATTGTGACGGTGCCCTACCCTGAAGTGGATGGGCATTTGAGGGCAGCACAGCAGCCACAAGGGGGTGAGTACTGATTGTATCCTGGGACATGGCTGGGTGTATGGGATTAGATGCCTCACTGTGGCTTTTGTGACAATGTAGTGATTGCAACATGTATGTAGACTATTAGGAATGGATAGTAACCACCCGGGCTGAGTATAAGTTGTAGATATGTTTTCAAGGTTTATTTTCAGTGGATGTAAATCTCCCATTTCAAGGCATCTCCATGTAAGGATTGTGGAGATGTTCTAATGACATTGGCACATATGTGACTCCATCCTGCTTATACAATGAATGTGAGCTTGTAGATAACCATAACCATTGAGTATGAGCTGCTCCATACATCTGCATTTGTAGCTCTAAGGTGTCAGTCCCTTCCCATCTGTGTAGCATACCTGTATTTGCAACTGTGTGACTCTTGTATTATCGCAGGGACTATATACATCAAGCACTGGTAATGGTATTGACTGAATGTGAGGCAGTCAATACATTTCCACCACAGATATGGCCTGTATAGGACTGGACTAATGGCTTTGTAGTTGTATTCCCATATATTGATCATTTGCTGACTATAGGGTATGTGAAGGCTGCTAAAGTAGGATACTGATATGTACATTTGATTAGGTCTGATTGCAGACATTATGCCTTTTTAAGTGCTAGACTTGTGGCGTTGAAACCATGAACCCAATGGGATGGTACTAGAGGTGGTAAGTGCCTAGCCAGACCTCGTAATTCCCAATATGTTATGTATATGCCATGTATGCTGATGCCCTAGCAATTACAGTGCAACATAGCTTAGTTACTGCCTACATCATGTCTCAATGGTTAATTGGGGGCACATCTGATGGAGTTGGACATTGTCTGCTACCCTTGGCTTAGCTGAAGTGGCAAAAATAGGACAGGATTGGGTATTGCATGAATTATGGGATGCTGATGTAAATAAAGGCCCTCATTATGAACATGGCGGTCCGTTCCGCTCCGATGGCAGTGGCGGTAGAAACCACCAACAGAGGAGAGGTCCGGACCACCAAATAATGAACCAAATGAAACACAGGCATCCCGCGAACCACCCACCGCCAGGAGAGGAGTGCCGCCGCCGATGGCATAGTCCGCCCACAGGCCGTCGGAAAGGCCCAACCTGCCCATCAAATCATGAACCAACCTTCCGCTGCCAGTTCCGGGGCGGAAACCACCGCCCCACAAAGCGAGGTGGAAATGAACCAAATATAAGTACCCATGCACCGGAGTCCCACAGAACGCACTGCGGCAGCCATGGATAGAGAGCTGCAGATCATGCCAGCCCTGCTCCTTGCCATATACCTCCACGACCGAGACCACCGACGAAGACGACGACGGTAAATACCGCAACCTACGAAACAAGGGAGGAAAGGGCACAGTTACATACCCACCCACGCCACCCACCCTGCAACGCCCCCAACCCTTCACAGCAGCACAAGTCATACACCCCACAGCAAGTGGTACCTACCTGACACAAGGACAATCCAACATGACCATAGTACATACAAATGCCCCACACCCATAACAAATGAAACAAAAGACCAGGGTTCACCGGCGTGCAGCCCAAACACAGGCCACACAGAAACTTTAATATGAAGCTCAACAAGCCAAACAGTCTAAACAGGGGCAATGGCCAGTCCGTACGTCGACAATTGAAATGGGCCACAACGGGACCAACCTGACTCCCACAAGTGCATGGTACTCCAACTCATGGCCTAGGCTCAATCCGGGCCTTTTTACTATCTGAGGATGGGGCACGGGAATGTGAAGGGCGGACAGGGGTGGCTGTGATGTGGAAGGAGAGGAAAGGGCAAGGAGGTGGGCACATTTGGGGACAAGACAGGGTGGGCCAGTGGGTTGGAAGAGGTTACCACAGGAGAGGAATAGTTTCTTTGGAGCAATTGGGGTGGGCGTGGATGAGGGCGTGGGAGTGGAGGCAGAGGGAGTGGATGTATGTGGTGTAGGGGTGCGTGTAGCGGGTGCAGGTGACTGCTCAGTATGCTGTCGTGTGGCGGATGTCTGATGGGTGGGTGTCTTGATGCGTTTGTGTGTTTTTGGAGGGGGGGTGGACACAGTGGGAGAAGACAGATAGCTAGTGTGGATGTATGTTGTGTGGGTGTCTGCAAGTCTGGTGAGTGTGCTGCATGTGTCGACTACAGTAGTGGTGGTGAGTGCAGGTGTGGTGTATGGGATGCATGTATGGCTGTCTGCTATTGTGGTGAGTGCAGGAAGAGGGAAGCAACAGTGAGTGAAGGTGCAGTGCATGAGGGTGTGGATGTAGAGGGGACAGACAGGGAGGCGGAAGAGGTGGGCACACTGGGGGAAGTGGACGTTGTTGTGTGTGCAGGTGTCTGTTGGCTGTGTGAATGCTTGTGGTGGGAGGTGTGGTGCTTGTGTTTTGAAGTGTGCTTCTTGTGTGTTGATGTGCTTGACTGGGTATCTGAATGTGTGCCTTGGACGGGTGAAGGGAGTGGGGTGCTGGAAGGGGTAGAGGAGTTGGAGGGGGGATGGAATGGCCAGGGAAACTGGCTGCCGTCCGAGAGGAGGCCAGAGCCTGAAAAGATCTCTGTAGGGCTGACATGGCACCGTGAATGCCATCCAGATAGGCATTAGTCTACTGCACCTCTGATGCTAGCCCCTGGATGGCATTGACGATGGTTGTCTGCCCTACAGAGATGGTTCTCAGGAGGTCACTAGCCCCCTCTGTGAGTGCAGCAGGGCTGACTGGGGCAGGGGAGGAGGTGCCTGGGGCGAAGGAGACACCCACCTTTCTGGCAACTCGTGGGGAGCAGAAGGGAGGGCGCTGATGGAATGGGGGGTGGCGGAAGATGTCACGGTAGTGGTGTGTGCACTAGGGTCCGCCACTGCCGGGGAGCCCCCATCGGAGGATGTATCGGAGTCACTACCTCCTGTGGTAGTAGCCTCCCCCGTGGAACTCCCCTCGCCCTCCCACCCACTGGTCCCCTGGCGTCTGTTGTCTCTGCCTCGGAGGATCCGTGGGCTGCTGCCTCCCCACTTGCCGGTGCCTCAGCTCCCTCACCTGATGTTGATGCTGTACCAAACCAACACAAGAGAAAAGGGATGGGGAGACAAAACAGGAGAGACACTTGTAAATAGCTGAATGCAGATACATAATGGCCAGACTTACACCCACACAGAAGACACACCCAACAGGCAGCACCGTTCACTATGCCCATGGCCATGCCCCTCACTACTGACCAGAATACTGCTCTACACCCATCCCCTGGGCTACCTAAGGAGGCGACTTATGGGAGACCTGACAAAGACACCCCTACACCCCTTGGGGAGCATAAAGTAGATGGGCACCAGTGAAAGTCTCTGCCTCTAAGCAGCATGAACACTAATGCACACCCAGACATCCTTCCAGACTGAAGTATGTGAAATGAGTACTCACCCCCTTGTGACTGCTGTGCAGCCTTCAAGCGCCCATCCAGGTCAGGGTACGCCACCGCCAGGATCTGTCGCATGAGGGGGGTCAGTGCCCGATGGGCACCCATTCCACGTTGGGAGGACTTCCCCAGCTGGGCTTCACTGATCTTTCGCGCCCAGCGCCGCAGGTCCTCCCACCTCTTTCTACAGTGGTTGCTCCGCCGGTTGTAGACCCCCAATTTCCACACCTCCTTGGCGATGGCATGCCAATGTGCCCTCTTCTGGTGGGAGTTGACCTAAACGGGTGACACAGAAATGGAACACAGAGGTCAAGCACTTGCCCGATAGGAACAGCTGGCTATTCGTCCACTATGGGACGGACAGTACTCTCAGATTTACAGTACAGCCGCACGCAGCATGCCATGCACCATGGGCCATGCAGGCTCAGAGGTGCACACATATGTGCAATCAACACCATCCATTACACACACACAGTGCCCCCCCCAACCCAGACTCACCTGTACCTCTGGCCATCCATACAGTTTCGCGTACAGGGGCAGGACACCATCAACTAGCTTCTCCAGTTCCTCCTGGGTGAAGGCCGGGGCCCTTTCCCCTGCAACACGAGGCACATCCATAGCCAGAGGCAGGCCACAGCAGTAAACAGAGTGGAGTACCTGTCCGCACGAGATCAGGGAGTCAAGTGATCAAACGATGATGAAAGCACGTACGTTCCGCGACGGTATGCAGCGTCACCGCCGGTGGCGATCATGATACACCAGGATTCCCCATTGGCATCCATGTTAGCCAATGAGGGTGCAAACAGCGGTAAACACCGCCTTATGCTGTGACGTCAACCGGTAGGTCACTTCCACAACTAAAGGGCCGATCTACAGTGGGCCAACATTTTGCCATCACCTACGCATCTAGAATTAATTACTACTCACAATGCAGGCCCTACTAGCCACATGAAACATCTAGGCCTCTGTCCGTTCAGTATAGTAGCACACCTGAATTACTCTGTTCCCTCCTTGTGATGTACATGTATATCTGTCGGTAGCAGTTATTGTCGAGACACTACAATGAACAATGCAGTGCACAAATGATGACAAGTGTGCCTATGTATGTGTGTTCATCACTCCTTTTTGTAACCCCTCGTAGGTACCGACCCTTGAAGCGAGGAAGGGCACCATCGGTGTACAGACCACTTGTGGATATAGGGGCCATGGAGGAGCGTCAGATCATAATCACTTACAGACTCACACGTTCAACTATTCAGGACCTTTGTGCATTACTGGATCCTGCACTAACTCCGTGAAATCGTAATCAGCATGCCATTCCAACTGAAGTGCAGATGCTCTCCGCACTCCATTTCCTGGCCACTGGCTAATTTCAAGTGACAGTGGGCATGGGTGCTGGTTTTTCACAGCTAATGTTCAGCATGCTACTGACAAGATTTCTGAATGCATTTGTCCGACATCTGCAGTCCTATGTGATGTTTCCCCAAAGTGCTGACCTACCTGCCATCAAGTCTGAATTCTATACCTTTGCCAACATACCCCATGTGATAGGTGCCATAGATGGCACCCACATACCGATCATCACCCCAAGAGTGAGTGAACAGGTGCACAGAAACAGGAAGAACTTTCACTCCATGAACATCCAATTGGCATGTACTACAGACCAGTGCATTTCACATGTGAATGCCATGTTCTCATGCTCAGTCCATGATTCCTTTGTGTTGAGGAACAGTAGTGTGCCACAGATGATGGAACAACTACAAGAGGACAGAGGGAGGATCTTAGGTAAGTGTGCCTTTCAGTAACTGACACAATGTAGAAAAACAGCCTGTCTGACTAAGGGTCATACCAATGACTACTCTGTATTGCACCATTTTCTAGGTGATTCTGGCTATCCAAACTTGCGTTGGCTCCTGACACCACTGAGGAATCCCAGGACGGATGGAGAGAGGAATTACAATGAGGCCCATGGAAGTACTAGGAGGGTAATAGAGTGAACTATAGGTCTCCTGAAGGCTAGATTCAGGTGTCTACATATCTCTGGGGGTTCCCTGGCCTATGGGCCTGATAAGGTGTGTAGAATAGTGGTGGCCTGCTGCATGCTGTACAACGTGGCAGTGAGACATTCTATCCCCCTCCTGGAGGTGGAGGGTGCTGTAGGTCCTGATCAGCTACCTCAGAGAGTGATGGTGATGATGAGGAAGGGTAAGATGTCAATTCCAGGAACCAACTGATACAACTCTACTTCCAGTAACTGTGTGGGACTTAGGCCTGTCATTGGGGTTAGTGTCAGTGTGATCAGTCATATATAGGGGGGGTTGGTAATGATAGGCGAAACATGGCCCACTTCTGCATGGTACTGACTGAAAATACACGCATTTCCTCCTTGCCACCATATTGGCATACAGGACTCCCATCAAGCACAGATTCGACAATAAAGTTGTTTTCTGCCAGTTGCATCCATACTCCACTTGGTTCACAATTTAACACAGGCGACAGTGTTACAGGTGTGAAACGTGTTTTATTGGTTGAGGTGAGTGAATTGTGCTATGTACAGTGATGCGAAGTAGTAAAGGGTGGGGTGTCCTCAAGACCAACATGGTGGCAGCCTTGTTGGTAGTATTGATGGGTCCATCTTGTCTTGCCTCTCAGCAATCTGTGGTTGGTGATTGAGTGGGATGGTTGCTTTGCAGTTGTTGCAGAGTTAATTGTTGGAGGGGGCCTTGTTCTTAGCTGGGGTTCCAGTGCCATAACTTGGCCTGAGGGTCCGTTTGGGCGCCTGCTGTTGAGCTTCATGAGATGACATGGTGGGACCTTGTGTTTCCTGTGTGGTTAGTTCCTGGGATGTTGCTGCTGCTGGGGTGATCTGATGCTGGTTGTCTGGTGCTGTTGTGGGGGCCTCTTGTCCTGTGTGGGTGTGAGACTGGTTTTTGACCAGTTGCAGCAGTGCTCCTGCTATGGTGGCCATTGTGGCATTGTGCTCTTTCCATTGCTCCATGGCCTGTTGGTGTTGTTCCTGCTGCATCCTCTGACTCTGCTCCAGGATGGACACAATCTGTGCCAACCTGTCATGGGTATGTTGGTAGGCCCCCATTACCTCAGAGATCACGTCCTGGGCTGCTACATCCATCGTGTGGCCTCCCCCCTGGCCCACTGAGACCCTTGCACTTGCCCTAGCCCCCTGTGCCTGTGTCCCCTGCACAGGTCTGGCAGTACCACTTGTACTGGGACCCTCGCCTTCCTGCATGTTGGGAATGGGAGACTGTGGCCTCTGTACCTGTGTTCCACCAATCTGTGCCCTGGGTAAACTGGTGTGGGTACGCTTGCCCTGGGCTGCTGGTCTTGACTGGGTGGTAGGGGTGACAGTGGTTTCCTGTGTGGGGCTGCTGCATGGTGAGAGTCCAGGACTGTGTGAGGGGCCTGCCTGCTCATCGGTGTCCAGGGATGCTTCACCAGTGTCCTGTGAGGTGCCTCTGTCTCCAGGGGGGGGCACTGGCACTCCTTGTCCCGTCCGTGAGGGTGGCATGGGTGGTGGTGCCTGTTGGGGGACATAGACATGTCTGTTACATCTGCATGAATGTTTGAGGTGTACAGGACTGGACTATTTTGTGCTGCTGTTACTTTCAGTGGCCTGCCAGGGTGCCTTTGGAAAGTTGACATTGCGTTTTGCGCCAATGTGGGGTTGCACTGTGGTGGGGGTGTCGTTCCATTGTGGGTACGTGCAGGGGTGGGTGACTGTGCACAGGGGGAGGGATGTGGGCCTATTAGTGGGTTTGTGGTCATGCAAGCAGCTAGATGTAGTGGCTCATGCCTGGGTGGGGTGGTGCATGCATTACAGGTGTGGTGATATGGGGTAGTTGTAGATCACTTACCTGAGTTTATTCCTCCAGTGAGTCCATTGAGTCCCTCTGGGTGCAGGATGGCCAGTACCTTTTCCTCCCAGTCGGTGTAGTCGGGTGGTGTTGGTGGCGGTCCTCCCCCAGTCTTCTGCACTGCGGTGTGTGCCTTGATGCCATGCCCCGGACCTTCCCCCGCAGGTCGTTGCATGGATGGTGTCCCACTGCATTGACCTTGTTCACAATGGTCTGCCACAGCTCCATTTTCCTTGCAATGAGTGTATGCTGCACCTCGGCCTCGAATATTTGTGGCTCCACCTTCAAGATCTCGTCCACCATGGTCGTTAACTCCCTTTCAGTGAAGCGTGGATGTTTGGGGGGACATGGTGAGTGTGGGGAAGGGTGTCGGCCCTGGGAAGGAGGTAGGGGTGCTCTTCTGTGGGTCGGTGTGCGTGTCCTGTATGCTGGCGTTTGCTGTCGGGCTCTGGTGCTCTCCGTCTTCTTTCGTCCTGCTTTCGTTGCAAGGGATTGTGGGGTGTGTCTGGGGTGTCTTATGGGGTTCTGGATGTGTGTCAGGTGTGTGGGTCATACGCCTATCCAATATGTGCGCTTCTTGCTGTTGAGTCCACTTGCCGCCCATGGCGGTCGCAGCCGCCAAAGGTCGTCTGGCCTCCACTGTCCGCCAAGGCGATTTGTGCATCATTATTTGGAGGGCGGGATGTGGGTGTGCTAGGCGGTGGCAGGGTGGGGAAGTCCGGGATTCCTGACGACAGAGTCATGGTGGGGAGTGGTGGCTCCCGTTTGTCCAAGAAAGTGTTCCGCTCTGAGTTTTTCCTGTTCCCTACTCCACCCCCACCCTGTGATACCCCCAAACTACCTGTGTCCCTCCCCAAGAGCAACCCTTCAACATCCAAGTCCTCCCCTGCCCCCCCCACTAGTACCCATGCCCCTCCCCCTGCCAAGAAGTCAACCTCTCCCAGGCCCAAAGAACCCCCTCCGAAGCCAAAGCCCAGAGATCCCCCCAAACCCAGGCTCAAGCCCCCCACCTCTTCCACCTAATCGCTGAGGTGCCTACCTGCCACCGTGAGGCCCCTACCCTGTGGAGGTCATCTAGCAGTCAGGAGTGCCATTTGTGTCTTGTGCACTTTCGACTGTCCAACGGCCTTATGTTTGTACATTTTTCTTATTTATTGGCATATATTTATATTTCTATTTATTATAGCTGGGCCAACCAGTTGTTGGTTCGATGGTAACATACTTGTCCTGCCTTTCTTTCCACATGGCTGTTTTGTGTCTTGCCTGCTTTGGTTTGTGTCATGTCTGTGTTGGTTATGATAGTTGTTGTGTCTGTGCAGCATGTGTGGGTTTGGCCCTGCCATGTGTCCCATTGTTATGGCTGTGTGGTGTGTGTAGGATATGTTTGTGTTTGGAACATGTTTGTATGTTGATAATAGGTGAATTGTTTGTGTTGACATGTGTGATGGTGGTGTTGTGTGCCCTCATGTAGTTGTAGTGTGTGTGTGCGTGGTGATGGGTATATCAGAAGCATTGTGTGTTGTATTACTGTGGTATGACGTATGTCTCGTATTGGTGTGTGATTATGTATATAGGTTGTCAGGTAACATGTATGTATGTAGTGTCATGTGGAGGTGTGTAATGTGTTAGATTGTCATAGCGTTTGTGTTGTTGCAGTTGTGGTGTAGTTGTGTAAATCGGTGGTTTTGTTTATTGCTGTGTTGGACTGTGCCAGTGCTGTGTGTGTGTGGGGTGGTGTGTGTATTGTCCGTGTGTGTTGGCCAAGGTGTGTGTAGTATGGGTGTGCCTGTTTGTATGTGGGGTGTGTGTGTGTGCGTATGGGTGTGTGATTACATGTGTGTGTCGCCGTCACCTACTGTCCCGGACGTGTATGTGGTGTGTGCGTGTGTATTTTGAGTTTTCCCTACAGTGTCAGTTAGGTGTTTGTACTCATCATTGTTGGCATCATCGCTGGTTCTGGAGTCATTGTGCGAGCACCAGGACGTGCAGTTCAGGTTCCATGACAGCTCCAGACTGGTATGTGTTCCAGAAGGTGAGTGTCTCCTTTGATAGAGCTGATTTCCGCCAGGGTTGTCGCGGTGGTGCAACACACCGTCTGAAACCTTGGCGGTGTGCAGCCTCGTAATATGTCCGGTGGGAACATGGTATCCGCCAGCCTGAAGGTGGCTACTGCCGTCCATGGACTCATGACTGCACCTGCGGTACAGGCAGTGGTTTGGCTGTCTTCTGTTGGGAAGACCGCCATCATCATAATTTGGTGGCCTTCTCCGCCGGCCCGATGGCGGTGTGGCCGCTGCCGCCACCATGGCAGTCCTGGTACTGCCAAACTCGTAAGGACCCCGTATGTCATCTTCAAGACTGTCATCAGCGTTTTCTTGGAATGCCTGGGCCCTACAAGGCTCAGCAAGCAACTCCTTTTGACGGCCGAGGCCCAGGTACAATTTTTCAAGCATTGCAGAGTTCCTTTAGCTGCTTCACCTTAGGATGCAGGTAAGGAGTGTGGTTGATTTCCTCAACTCTGTCCTTTGAGGCTGACATGTTTTAGATCAGTTGGGGCCTTTTTAGAACTTCACACAAAAATTCAAAACTGTTTTTAAAGCCTAATTTCTCTATTAACCATTTTACATTTCTAAAACTTGGGACTTAACACAAGGCTCTAACAGATCAGCTGAGAAATTTGTAAAGTATTCAAAAAATCCACAATCCACAAAAGATTTTGCCACCTAAAGTCAATTGTGGATTCTTTATTGGAATCAGTTATTGATAGAGTGTTATAGCAAAGGCAAAGCCTTGAATCCTAACGCTGTACCACCAATGTAGGAAGCTGGCTATCTATGTAGTGTGTTGGTGTAAGAGGATCTATGCAGATAGTCCAGGGTGACCCTTATTGGCTGACAGGGGTTAAAATAATAATAATTTTATGTGGTAGTGTGGGCGAGCAGTTAGGCTTATCAGAGGATAGTGCTAAGCATTGATTGCACACACAGAGCCACTAAGCAAGACACACACTCAATAAAGAAATCCAACACCAATTTATAAAAATAACACAGATTTTTACATTAATTTAGACACCAAGATAATCGTATCAGGTAAGTACTTTTCGAGTTATCAATTTTTAAGTCACAATAAAATATACATATTTTGGCTTCAAGTGGTAATGTTATGTTATGGGGAATAAACATATACTGCATTTGGGTATTTAGCAACGACTTACATGTCCAGTGTTCAGGTGTTAAGATGAGTATGGGGCAAGGTCCGAGGCAGCACTAAGAGTTCACTTTGGGAGGTACTGGGATGTCCTGGTGCAGAGGTACATTACAGCGCCCAGGTGTCACATTCACTTTCATAGGAAACAGTCCTGGGGAAAAGAGGCTGCAGGTGGGGACTGGGTGACTAGTCTGGCTGAACCCAAAGGTGGACTCAGGTCTTGAGGGTCTTGGGCATGCAGGAACACCATTGGTCTACTCAAACTCGGGCTGGTGGGGTCTCATGTGCAGTGGGATTTTATCGGGTGGGGTCGCGCTGTTGAAGATCCTTACGGTTCTTTGTTCCTGCAGAAAGAGGCTGCAGGGGCTGATGGGGGATTAGTCTGGCCAAACCCATGGGTGGGAGCCACTTCTGAGGGTCTCAGGACTTCATTGGCACAAGGTTTTCTTAGGACTCAGACTGCAGGCTCGGGGGCAGTGGTGCTTGGAGGCATCGGGTCGCAGTGGTCAGAGACTCACTCAATGTCTTGGTGACCTGGTAAAGAGCCGAAACAGGGAAGTGGGGCCACTCTCCTGACTGGCTTGTAGTTCCTGATGTTCCTCAATGGGAGCTCGGCTTTGGGGCTGTTGGAGTCTGGATTGGACCCCCAGTAAGCCTTAGTTGCTGCAAGTGGTCCAGTACCCCAGGTATTTGTGCAGGGCGGCCCCGGGAGGTGTCAGCATCTTGGGACTTTGGTGATGTGGTGGGGATGACCTCCTGGGCTCCAAACAATCTTCTCCTGGCTCATTGCTCCCTTGACAGGCCCAATGGCCAATGTGACAGAGTGCTGGATTTTGAGAACAGTGCCTGCAGATGGAGGGAAGCAGCTCCTCTACTCCAAGGGAGATTTTTCCTGGATGTTGAGGTTCTAGGCAGTCCTCCAAGGGTGTTGTGGAGGATGTCCAGTTCTTGGTGGAACTAAAGACAGTAATAGCATCAAGATATGCTGCACTGAATCTTTCCAGACCTGAACCTACTCTGTTCACCAACCTCTGGAAGGTGGCAGGTGCATTTTGCAACCCAAAGGGCATCACTTTGAACTGAAAGTGTCCTTCCGGGTTTGAAAAGGCAGACTTCACCTTGGCTCCTGGTGTGAGGGCTATCTCCCAATGACTCAGAGTCAGGTCAAAGGTACTCCTATATTATGCAGCTCCAACTTGTCTATGAGGTCGGCAGCTCTGGGTAAGAGGTGAACATTAGTCTTGGTGACAGCATTGAGACCTCTGTAGTCCACACACAATCTCATCTCTGTTTTGTCTCCCTTTGGATTGGGTTTGGGCACCAGAACCACTGGGCTTGACTATGGATTGCTAGGGAGCTCGATCAACCCCAGCACCAGCATTTTAGCCACTTCAGCTTTACTGCTAGCCTTGACCTGATCTGACAGTATGTACATTTTAATCTTGAGTACACCATGTTGCAGACCTGGAATACACCATGTTGCAGACCTGGAGTCAAGGAAAACAGTCCAACAGACCGTCTAAGCAATGTGTAACAGTCTCTCTTTTGCTGGCTTGTCAAAGTAGAAGAAGGAACTACTCCCTCCACTGA